>NC_057710.1:57617638-57643386 GCF_004010195.1 Chiloscyllium plagiosum | reverse complement strand
TCCTCCTGGGTGCAGATACGGCGGAGGTGGAGGAATTGGGAATACGGGATGGCATTTTTGCAAGAGGTAGGGTGGGAAGAGGTGTAATCCAGGTAGCTGTGGGAGTCGGTGGGTTTGTAAAACATGTCAGTGTCAAGTCGGTCGTCATTAATTGAGATGGAGAGGTCCAGAAAGGGGAGGGAGGTGTCAGAGATGGTCCAGGTAAATTTAAGGTCAGGGTGGAATCTGTTGATGAAGTTGATGAATTGCTCAACCTCCTTGCGGGAGCACGAGGTGGCGCCAATGCAGTCATCAATGTAGCGGAGGAAGAGGTGGGGAGTGGTGCCGGTGTAATTAGGGAAGATTGACTGTTCTACATAGCCAACAAAGAGACAGACATAGCTGGGGCCCATACGTGTGCCCATGGCTACCCCTTTGGTGTGGAAGAAGTGGGAGGATGAAGGGCTTTTGCCCGAAACGTCGATTTTACTGATCCTCGGATGCTGCCTGAACTGCTGTGCTCTTCCAGCACCACTAATCCAGAATCTGGTTTCCAGCATCTGCAGTCATTGTTTTTACTTATTATTAATCACTGCCAATCGATTTTTTATTAAAGCTCTGCAAATGAAATGTTAGAATTTGATCAGAGGCAAATAGCTCAACTTGTGAAACTTTCTGACTTGCCTGACAGAAAAACGAGGGTTTGGGAAGTGTTGATATTCAAAGGGGCCTGAATGTCCAACTTCAAGTCAACAAAAGCTACCATGAAGGTGAAACAACATCAATAAAGGCAGTATGTACTACATTGTACTTCAATACCCTAACTATGATGGTCAAAATGAAAGATGTCAACAAGTGTGGTGCTGGAAAAACACAGCAGGTCAGGCAGCATCTGAGGAGCAGGAGAGTTGACCTTTCAAGCATACGGTCTTCATCAAGAATCTGATGAAGAGCTTATGCTCGGAACATCGACTCTCCTGCTCCTCAGATGCTGCCTGACCTGCTGTGTTTTTCCAGCACCACACTTTTCGGCTCTGATCTACAGCATCTGCAGTCCTCACTTTCTCCAAAAATAAGATGTGTTGCTCCAATTAGATACAGCCTTGGTAAGATTATTCCTGCAATACTGAATACAGTTTTGTTGAAGAATCACACTGGACTCAAAACATTAATTGTTTGTCTCTCCAAAGATACTGCAAGACCTGCCAAGTTTCTTCAGCATATTCTGTTTTTTTTTTCAGATTTCCAGCATCCACAGTATTTTGTTTTTAACTGGCATATAGTTTGGTCTCCCAATCTACCTACTCCAGTAAGAATGCAACAGTGGTTCATCCCAGACTAATCCTGGGGTTGGGTGAGATTGTTTTATCTGTTCCCTAGAATCTAAGAATGAGGTAACCTCATTGAATTTTAGAACATTCTTAAAGGTTGGATAGGACATTTCTTCTGATGAAGATACCATGTATTCCTGACTCAAAAAGTGGTGTTAGAAAGATGAGCTCGATGAGACGACCTGATCCCTAAAGTCTCTGCCCCTTACTCGAGGCAGTTAGCAGCTTGACTGTCAATCACCTTATTGTCTACATATACCCCTATTGATTTGATCATTGCCAAAAAAAAGTCAAAAATGAATTATTTGAAGTATCACTTCACTTTCACATCTCTGCAAACTGACCTTACACGAGTTGTCATTAAGGCTACAGAGCCAACGTATTCCCATCCCAGTGGTAAATATGCCCTCATGCCTGTTTTGATGGTGCTAACTTTTTTTTAAATGAAGATACCTTCTCTACAACAACAAACAACATTTCAGACATCAGAAGTGGCTTAGCAAGACAGAGCTTACATTGGGAATTTCCTACCATTAGCAAGCATAACATTGATGGAAAAAATCTGAACAGGATTTTGTGCCATCCAGTCAAGGTGTTACAGGCCAATTGAGAGGCCCATCAGGAAATGGGTCAATATCAGGAATTTCCTGCCAAATGTATTGGGGGTCAAATAACATCACGTGGACTGCAGTGGTTCAAGAAGTCAGCTCTTCACCACCTTCTCAAAGGCAATTGGGAATGGCAATAAATGCTGGGCAGCTACTGATGCCCACATCCTACGAGTGAGTAAAAGAAAACTCCCCAGTATAGCTGCTTAGTTGTTTGACTCATGCAGTTAAGAGACAACATCAGCTCATGTTAAACAAGCAGCTGCTGTCCATCAATTATTAACCTTTGATTTAACTGTTAAGATTAACATCGAATCAGATTACATATCCAGACAGCTGAGATTACCTTCATAATTCCAATGGGCAAGCGTTTTACCTTGGGGGAAGAAAACAGAAAAAGAATTGTTAGCATGTCAACAGCTGTTTACCAAGAAAGATAACAAATTTGAAGAGTAGTTACAAACAGCAATTTTTAAAAGTCCTATCAGCATTTAGCGGTAAGACCTATCAGGCCAAAACAGGCCATTTTACACTATAAAACAAATGTTATTACTGTCCTAGTCTTTTTGTTTATCGTTTGGGATAAACATCTAGGGCTTGAAAAAGACCTACTGCTGAGTGCATGTAATTGATTCTGATCATAAAGTGCATGTTTGATACTCTTTGGGATGATCCTAATGCAACAGAGTTCAAAAACAAAGGAAATTCATATTGGAGAGTTTCTGCTCCTTTTACACTATTCAAATTACCTTATGGGGAAAACATTTCTGCCATATACCATTATTTATGCGGCATGTTCAGGATGTCTCCAGGAGGTCACTCACAGACTACGCAGTGAATTCTCCCCTAAAATCCTCTGACCAACAGCTGCTGAAAGCAGACCTGGTCACCACATGGATTTACATTGAAGCCTCTAATCCGAAAGGCAAAGAGAAAACAATTGTAGAAGGATCAGTTACTTGGAGTTACGGTTCTCTCAGCAGGGTGGACCTCCCCTACAGGCCCGGCCTACCAATGCAATTGTTTAAATAACCCAAACTTTGGAAATCGTGGTGCATTGGCACTGTGGGATTTTTGACCCAAAGGATTTACCATGCACTAATAAATGAAAACTTTAGGAAAATATGTTTCTGTAAATAGAAATAGACCACAGGACTCCAAAGGCATATTTGTTCCCTAGTTTGCATTCCTAACTTTGAAGTAGAAACAGAGTTGATGACAAGGTCAACGTCTTTCTGATTTCATTAAAAGGAATGGCTAGGTTTCTGTGGTACCAAAATTTACGTTTTATGGTCCATAAGTGATAATATTTCATGATATAATTTTTCATGGTGCTGTGAAAAACTTTATCCATTTAGGTGTTCCTGACACCCAACAAATCTAGATAGAAGTCCATAGTTCTGAAATTCAGGATAAATTCTGAAATGCTTTGTCCACCGCTCCGAAATTATGGGCAGGCTGCTTCTTGATGTCCCATTCCGGATTTCTAAAATTGAACTCACTCACCAGGTATTTTGTTCCCCTGGGAGTTGCTGCAAGCTTGAGAGGGGGCCTGATACCTCCCAAGCCTGTAATGCAGGTAGCCAGTGAAGTAAAAAGGCCCAGTCTGTTTATTTGGGCACTGCCCCAGTTCCATTCATGCTCTTCCAGAACAGTAAATCTCATCTTCTGCCAGCTCCATAATCTTTGCATCTCATTTTATTTCCCCATGCGCCTACATCTTCCTCATATCTCCTATGTGTCCTCCACATCCTCTTGTGTGCATCCCTTGCATCCTCCCACCATGTTCAGAAACAAAATAAGACGTTGCTGGAAAAGCTCAGCAAGTCTCGCAGCATCAGTGAAGAGAAATCGGAGTTTACATAACAGGTCCGGTAACTCTCCCCCTTCTGAGGAAGGGTCACCTGATCTAAAATGTTAATTCTGATTTCTCTGCACAGATGCTGCCAGACCTGCTGAGTTTTTCCAGGAACTTCTGTTTTTGGTTCTGATTTACAGCAGCCACAGTTCTTTCAGTTTTTATGTTCAGAAACAAACTTTGAAATGCTCAAGAAGAGTTAAGGAGAAAGGAGTTAACATTCCCTTTCAACATTCCCTTGAAAGAAAGCCCCTTTGATATTGTAGAAAAAACAAACACCACCAGAGGATGTCCCACTGAAAAATTTTTAAAATCCAATTAATTCCTCTTAATTTGTGTCCAAGTGGACGCAACGACATTGGAAAACAGCTTGAAGGAGAGACAAGTTATTGCAAGCTCAAAGCTGTCAAACAGAGCAAAGACAGTTCCTTTGCAGCTGAGTAAACAATCAGTTCCTGGGTAGAGTCACTTCATTAGTTTTGGAGCTGAACCAAGCATTCACAACAAAGCCATCATGAGGTTGGTCATGCAATGCTTTGGAGAAGGTGGTTTAAGTGGACCTACACAGTGCTGTAAGGGTTAGAGTTCCACAATTTTGATCTTTGTGACATAGGACAAATGCTGATGCACTGGGGGCAAAAATCATTTTAAGATGGATCCTCTTGAGTTTCAAGGGCATCTTTTTGGTATTTGGGCGTCCCTTTTTTATTCTCAGTAATTCGTCACAACATGCCTTTATTCATCTCAACATATGGGGCAATGGCACTCAGACAGAAGCAGAGATGGAAAAATTCATCAATATCTTGAATAATTATGAATCCTCCATTGAAAATAAAGCCAGAACATCTAAGAAAAGCACTAATTTTCTCACCAACAGATTAAATTAGTGCAACATGAATAAGTAAAAAGTTTCTATTAACAAAAAAACTGAGAAAAAAAATCACCTGAACATCCCTTTTGGGGACTGATGACATCACACCTAATGCCTTGCGTCACTTCTGAATAAAGCTGCAGGACATCATTCCTGTTGTGACTACACTTTTTACTCCATCTCAGCTCCTAGTTTCAAATTTAAAATTTAATAATTGACAGTGTTTTCTATTCTAAAGTATTGCTGCATTCTTCCCTCCAAATTATAGTTCCTGAACATAGGCAAGAGAGCTGGAGATTCTTGCATGCATTTTTAAGGAATTTATTACCGCAGTGAAATCAGGTTTTCTTGGTTTACAGTTAGCCTTGGTTACAGGAAGGTAGTAATCCCTTGTTGGTAGGGTATTTGCAGCCTCCTTCTACCCCTCACCCCTGCAATCCAACCACTTCTGTAGCTTCCCTCCAAACCACCTTGGAGGCTCCCTCTCCCACCTTTACAGTCTCTATCCCCCTTAAAATTCACCAGTAGAATCCCTCTGAACCAGACAATTGCCCCCTAGTGGGCAGTCCCAGGGCCAGCAGCCCCACCAGCCCTGGAACCTAGCTGCCCCCAACACCCCCACCTCAGCTGTGATGGACAATTTCATCATCCACTCACCCCAGCCCAAGACAACAGCAGCCTCTGCCCAGTCAAAGCCTCTCTCTATCCCTCCAGCACCCACTGCCACACCCCTATGATCTACTCACCACTGCCACTTAGCTTCCCAACTGCTTGCTGCCCCTCCAATCACCACTGTTATTCACTGTGAGGCTTAGATGGGAGAGAAACAGCTCGTGATTCCACCAGCAGTTGCTGTCTCTCCCACTTGTAAAGTTTCTGCAAATTTGCATCCCCTGATTATTTCTGCAGTGGGTTCACCCACCACTGTCACCTCTACAACTTTTTCCAGTCTGAAATTTTTGGGGTTAGTCATTGCAATTTTACAAATGTATGGATTACAGAAGGAAGGATGTTAGAATGCCTAACCAAACGTTTGTGAAGCAGAAAACAGATTACCTGCAGCATCAAGCAGTGATAAAATACAATAAAGCAGTAATTAACATAATTTTAGTTATCCAAATACTATATGTTCTGCTCCCTAAAGCACAAAAATGATGTTGTACCTTGCCAGGGTTCGCTCAAGAAATTTCTGGACAAATTAGTATTTTGAGCAATTGGTTTTTGGACTGTGGAGGTTATAGGGTATATATTTAACTCAAGATGATGCATGGCTTAGAAGGGAACTTGCAGGTGGTGGAATTCTGTTGCTCTTCTAAGTGGTAGGGGGTCACCAGGTTTTGTATATTGCTGTGAAAGAAGCCTTGATAAAATTACAGTGGTACATCTTGTATATGGTATATATTGGTGTCACTGCATTTTGGTGAAGGAGAGAGTGAATGTTTAAGGTGATGGATGGAGTGCCAATCAAACTGGTGCTTTTGCTGGAATGGCATCACACTTGTGGTTTTGGGGCAATGCTCATCTAGACAAGGGGAGAGTATTCCATCACATTCCCACTATGTATTTTGATGAGCTTTGGGGAGTCAGGCATTGAGTCACTTACTACACAATTCTCATCCTCTGTGGACCTGCAGTGCAGCTACAGTATTTATATGGCTTCCCAGTTTAGTTCCTAGCTGATCATAACCATCAGGATGTTGATGGCTGTGGACTCAGATAGTAATACACACTTTGTTCCATTGGACATCGAAGCTTCCTCATTCAGAACAGAATCTGTGGCATTACTCCAGTCGGCATTCCTTCCAAGTTCCTTATTAGCATAGTATTACTTAACATAAATCATTGACAAATTTATTACAGTTGAGGATATAACTGATGGGGTAGACTTTGGCACAAAATAAGTTATTTTGAGTGTGTCTCCAGGATTATCTATACTTTTGCTGATTCATGTAGAAGCAGAAGGAGAAGAAATCACCAATTCCTTCAATAATTTTCAACATTTGGAAAATATGTCTCTTACCAATGTAAGTGACATTGAATTCAATATATCAACTCCATTTTGCTCTTCCCCAATACTGCCAGATCTGCTAAGTTTATTTTAGTTCCAGATCTCCAGCATCTTTCTTTTATCTTATCAATGTGCAATTCCCCTCACTTAATATGTTGACTATCCAAGTGCATCTTTTGTTCAACTATATCGAGCATTATTTTGAGTTTGAGAGAAGTAGTTCTAAAAATATTTTTAAAACTCTTACATCCATGTAACTCCATATAGAAACAGACTAGTGTGGCAATGTCATGAACCTTTGTTCTCAGCCCCTAGTGCAAGGTCCTGAGAAAACACATAAACCCACAGAGACCACAAGGAATTACAAAGGACACATCTGGTCAGCAAAGATCAGTCTCAGAGCATGGTACCATCTGCAACAAGAATAGTTAAAACAAAGTTGCAATGTGGGGTCAGCAAGGTTAGCATTACATTAACATCGTTATTGCTCAAAACAGAATGTAGAAGCAGACGTAAACATCTGGCTCTTTGAGATACTTCCGCCATTTAATAAAAGATCACAGCTAATCTGTGGTCCCAACTTCACTTTTCTGTCTGCTCTCCCCCCACCAAACTCCCTTGTCTACCAGAAATGTAACTCAGCCTTGTAAGGGAATTAAAGGCACTGCTGCCACTAAGCTCTGGAGAAGAGAATTGCTCAAGCTAAAAACAACAAAAAAATTCTGCTCATCCATCTTAAAAAGGGAAATATTTTATTGTAAAACTATGTCCTCAAGATTTAGTCTCCTTTACAGTAGAAATATCCTCCAGATATACAATTTTTCCAGTCACCAAGATCTTCTAGGTTTCAACTGGATTACACAGCGGGGTGATAGTCTAGTGGTATTTTTAATCCAGAGACCCAGGTAATATTCTGAGGACCCCGGTTTGAATCCTGCCATGACATATGGTGTAATCACTTCCAATTCAACTCTTTTGTCCATGCTTAATCCAAGGCTGTAATGAGGTCAGGAGCTGAGTGGCCCTGGTGGAACCCAAATAGGGCGTCACTGAGCAGGCTAGTGCTGAACAGGTGCTGCTTGAAAGCATTTTTGATGACACATTCCATCTTTTTACTGATGATTAAGGGTAGATAGTTGGGGCGGTAATTGGCCGGGTTGGGATTGTCCTGTTTTTTATGGTCAGGGCAGTTGGGCACTTTTCCACATCGTAGTGCAAATGTCAGTTTGTAACTGTACTGGAACAGCTTGGCTGAGGGAGTGGCAAGTTCTGAAGCACAAGTCTTCAGTTCAGTTGTTGGAATGTTGTTAGGGCCCCACAGCCTTGAGTATCCAGTACCTCCAACTGTTTCTTGATATCAGTGTTTTCTCCAAGTATTGCGAGGAGTCACAAGTCATTAGCCGATGGAGATGGGAGACATTATAAAAATCGTCAGGCGGTTTTTTGGATTCTATTTGTGTACACATCACATCTGCAACCTCTGCTAAATAGAATCTTCACACTTCTCCCACAGCAACCTGAATCATCATGAGAATAATTGTTTTCACACACACACACACTCTCAGTCTGTGGAGTTCAAAACATGATATGGTCCTAACGGAAACAGCCAATGACTAAAAGATATCTGCAGAGTCTTTTGTTTTTAAAACAGTTTTTAAAGTATAATATTAGCTTAAATAAAGGTAGGTAGAGAGTTTTGAGTATAAAGTAGAGGTGTTTGAAACAAAGGAAGGTCCCTAACTTAAGTAAAATTCTTAAACTGCCATGGTGGGATTTGAGCTCACCAGTTGTTCAAATCTCACCATGACAGTATGCTGGGATAACTACATTGGCTTGATGCAGATATATCGGAAACAATGAGAGCATAACTGAAAATAATGAAATTTGTCATTATAAAATCACCATAGTGCCACATGAAAGAGATCAAGGAGACTTTGAAACATACATCTTTAATATTGTTTGCTCCAAATCAGATGCGTAAATAAACTTTTGCTGGCATGTTTGATTGAAATACCAAAGAATATATGTGGAATGAATGTGACCACATTAAAAAAAAGATTAAATTGATAATTCAACCAGAAACTAAAACAAACCATGTCAGATATCAGATCCTTGACAGAGAGTATGC
The DNA here is from genome assembly GCF_004010195.1 of Chiloscyllium plagiosum. Classification (NCBI taxonomy): domain Eukaryota; kingdom Metazoa; phylum Chordata; class Chondrichthyes; order Orectolobiformes; family Hemiscylliidae; genus Chiloscyllium; species Chiloscyllium plagiosum. Next base: position 57,634,603 of record NC_057710.1, on the reverse strand, counting down.
TGTGTACATTACAAGGCATCAGAAGGATTCTGATAGCATCAAGAAAGTATAAGAAGAAATAAGTACTTCATCAATAATATTTCTAAATAGCCAGATCTGATAGCTTTAGTAAATTGACAGCTATGGAAATATGCTGGATAATTCATACAACATTAACGGCTTTGCAAATTTGCACTCCTGATATGACATTGTGTTCAGTATATCTTGCGCAAATTTACATTCATGAATTTTAATGGGTGGAAAATGCATGCCCCATAGGACTTACAATAACGTATTTCAAATGCACACAAATAAATCCACACTGAGGGCACAATACATTAAACTGACCTAGAGGGTTCAAACAGGTGAACTGAAGTGGATTGCATGGAAACTATGATTGGTCTCTTTTGCCTTAAGCAGACTTCACTGCACTTTTGTTTAATATACTCTTATTTTTAAATAAAAAACCTACAGTCAGGAAAACAGCTTTGATTTGTGCACAAGTATTATCCATTTCATAGAATTGTTGAGGTCACACCACAATAAGAGGCCATTCATTTCATTTGGGAGGTCCAGACCTCAGAATAGCTTTATTATTATCCTTTTACACTTTGTTAGAAAAAATATTATTGCCTCTGACTTCTAGTGAAAGGTTCTGGATTAAAACTGATCTTTGGTAGCTGCACAAAACTGCAAGTATTGTACGGTCAATAAACTGGTTTATTTGCAGCCAGTATTGTAATCATAGCCTCAGCAAAGTCTTGAGCAAATTCTGCTTAACTTACTAGCTTTTTGATTCCACATGAGCGTACATAATAATATTGAATCTCACTTTGTCTGTTATCTCCACTGTCAGCTTGAACCTCCACTGCTTGGTCAAGATTCTTTGGAGGAATCAGGCTAAGAGAAGCTAAAGGGAGAGAAAGAGATTAATGGGGAGATATCCTTTGCGAGAGAAAGAGACAGCAGATATTTTGAGTTGGGGGATGGAGGGCTTGAAAAGAATGATTGGGGAGTTGATTGTGAGATGAGCTGAGGAGGGCAAAATATAGGAAGTAAGTTGGTGGTTGAAAGGTGGGTTTGGTAATGGTGGGAAAGAAGTAGTGTTAGGAAAGGAAGGAGATAAAGGGAGGATGAGGTGACAGAAAATATTGCTTTATCTTGAAGCTCCTTGCTCCTTATCAGTAAATAAAGCTTCAACACCCATATACAGTTGCACTACTTCATTTATATTTCTTCACGATAGGTTCTCAGATGCTCACATTTTCATTCCAGTCTTCTCTTACTGATGCTGCATGGGGTTGGTTAGCTTAGTTGGCTGATTTGTTACACAGGATGATGCCGACAGCATGGGCTCAATTCTCCTTCTAAACCTCTTCCCCTCACCTGAGGCATTGGTGACCCTCAGGTTAAACCACCACCAATCACCTCTCTCTGATAAGAGAACAGCCCTACAGTGTAGTAGGACAATGGGGACTTTACTTTATTGATGTTGGAGTCATGTGATCAATTACAGCGTCACAATTTACATGAAATTTACTACATCACAGATGTGATGAGGATAAAAAGTGTGTTGCAGAAAAGATTTAAGGAAGAGTGGGAGGATATTTTCCACACAAGCATTCATCAGCAAGCTATTGGTGAATGGTGCATCAGTTTCAATAGTTTTCCAAACCCACTTGATTGAAAGCCTATCATTAAAATAGCTCAGACTCCTAGCCCCATCAATCCTGTCAAATATTCACCAAAAGACAGTGCCTGCCATATTCTCATGCAAGACCACAGGAGATTGATCAGAATTAATAGTCCATGTGTCCATTACACCTTCCACTGGAAAGACCTGTATAGAAACTTTCCTGTGAATTCTTTTATTTTAAAAATGTGTTTGCACCTTACCTGTTAGACTTGGTCCTAACCTTTGCTTGTGATCACAATAGGCAGTGTTTTTATTGGCCTTGTAGCGATGATCTGTGCCCGAAGTTACACAACATGATGTGCTTGCTTCATGTTTAACTGCTGTTTTCAGAGTGTAGTCACGAGGGGTAAATCTCAGCAGTAATTTTCCAATTGTCTCTATGATTTTTCCAATTGCAGACAAAATGTGGGTGAGGAACAACTTTGTATACTGTATGGCTTCATATCCAAAATTTGTCGTGTTAATCACAAGTTCAGATCCCTTCCAGTTATTTTTAATCAACATGTAGACTGTGATGCACTGGGTTGATTTTAGTCTGTCTTTCTTCTATTTATAGAGAATTAAACCTATTTAAATCCCACTTCCCATAAGCTAAAAATTGCTACTCCCACTGCCTTCATGTCACAGACTTCAGGTGACCTCCTTGTGAACTCTACACCCCAGTACCTTAATGCTTGCAACCAGTCTTTTACACTTGGAATCATCTTGGCTCTGTTGATGGATCTCTCGCCCATCTGATTCAGTAATGTCCTTTAGGGAAGGAACCTGCCATCCTCACCTGGTCTAGCCTACCCGTTACCCATAGCAATGTGGTTGACTCCTAACTACCCTCTGAATAATAAGAGTTGGGCAATAAATGCTGGCCTAGCCAGCGATGCTGACACTGAATGAATGTAAAAAAATTTCAAATATTGTATGGTTGAGCCCAAAAGCAGAACTTAGGCATTGCCTCAAGACTGCTTCTAGGATTTTGAGCATAATTGGTTCCTGCATTCAAGGTAACAACATTGACTGCACCAATACTATGTTTACCAGAACATTGTTCAGCTTCTAGTGACCAGCTGGAATCTGAAGGGCCGCATGCTCGATGAAACTAGGGAACATTCCTATTCTCTCCTTTATAAGAAATCAATACTCATCCACTTTAAGCTGCCATGAAAGCTGTGCCAGGCTTCAGTTAGACAGCAGTTCAATGACATTCTGGAAAATTGAATGGCACATAAGATATTAAATGAAGAACTTGATGATTTTGTTTCAGAGTTGAGGAACAGTCGAGTTTTGTGAGCAATGGGCAATGTTGTCTGGCTGTAAATGTCAGTCAAAGGGCTGCATTTTCTCAGGGCAGCCAGACAACACTGTTCCAGCCTCTCCAATGACCTTTGTGCCAATGTCACCTCCCCAACCTGCGGCGAAAGAGTTGTGTCAAGCCTCTTGTCCTTTTAAAAATGGGATGAGAGGCCACCTCCAAATGTTGCTGGGCAAGTGCAATCCCAGTGGTGCCACAAAAATTTGGCCTGGACCCAGCAGATAGACACACATTGATGAATGTCAGTCTCACCACCAGACAAGGGGCAGTCAGGCAGGACCCAACAAAGGCTGGATGTGGGGCTGGCTGATATTGGTGGTTATGGGCAGAAAGTCATTGTTAATATGGAGGGTTGGCAGGTTGGCATTGCCACAGGTCACAGAGGGGCTCTCACCACACAGCAGAGGGCCCAAGTGCCAGTGATACAGAGGCAACAATGGTGGGAAGAGACCGTAATTAATTGGCCATTGAAGTGGTCTCACCATCATTCACATCCCTTACCAGTGGCAGCACACCAGATCAGATTGATTGTGGAATTGCTTTGCTCTCTCTCTACCACTCCGGACTTACTGCTTGGCGCACAGTTGTTTATTTTATAGCTTCACCCTACCTCACATTTGGGTTTACCTGGAGTGACATACCCTCCTACATTTTCCATTGAAGCATGGAACAGCACGGTGGCTCAGTGGCTAGCACTGCTGCCTCACAGCACCAAGGACCTGAGTTTGATTCCAACCTCAAGTGACTATCTGTGTGAAGTTTGCACAGTTTCCCCACGTCTGCATGGGTTTCCTCCCACTATCTAAAAATGTGCTAAATTGCCCATAGCATTGAGAAATGTTTGGTTAGGTACATTAGTTAAGGGTAAATAGAGGGTAGGGGAATGGGTCTGGGTGGGTTACTTTTCCGAGCGTCACTGTGAACTTATTGGACCAAAGGTCCTGTTTCCCCACTGTGTGGATTCTTTGGTTTGTTGGTAATAATAGTGTGGTAGATATGCTGGACCATAAGATTTCAGATTGTGTTTAAGTACAATTCTACTGCTATTGATGGCCCTGGCGCCTCATGGAAGCCCAGTCTGGAGTTGCTCAATCTGTTTGAAATTTATCCTGTTTAGCATGGTGGTGTGCTACACAACATGGAAAACATTCTTAAAGTGGAGACAGAACCTCATCTCCATGAAGCCTGTGCTGTGGTCATTCGTACTGATGCTGTCATGGATAGATTCAGTGTGGCAGGTGGATCAGTAAAGCTGAGGCCAAGTATATTTTTCCCTCAGATTCCCTCACCGTTTGTGATACACCCAGTCAAGCAGCTTGACCAGCTCAGTCAGTTGTAGTGGTGCCAAGCCACTCTTTGTAGTGGACGTTGAAATCCCCACCCAAAGTCCATTCTATGCCTTTGTCATCCTCAGTGCTTCATGCATGGAGGACTATGAATTCATCAGCCATGGGAGAATGGTACACTATAAACAACAGGACGTACCTGACCCCTGTGCCCCCACCCACCCCCACTTGTAAAGGACCTTAAGCCATTACATTTAAAAGGGGTTTGGACTTGATGTTGATGACTCCTAGGATAACTTCCTTCTGACTGTACACTCCCAGTGTCACTCACCAGTGGGACAGGGCATATCCAGGTGATGGCAGTATCTCAGGCAATGTTTCTCTGGTTTGATTCCAAGAGTATGACTGTTGTACTGTTACTTGACTAGCCTGAGAGACAGCTCTCCCAACTTTGGCTCAAGCCCCCAGAAGTTAGTAAAGAGGCTTTAGTGGGTCAACAGAACTGTATTTGTCAAAGTCATTTCTGGTGTCTTCCTCATTGTTGGCTGTTGCATCTGCTTTAATTCCTTTTTGAAATGTTTTAAGCAGTTTATACCACTGAGTGGCTTGCTAGGCCATTTCAGAGGGCAGTTAGGAGTCAATCATATTGCTGTGGGACTAGACTAGATGGCAGAAATTCTTTTTTAATGGACTTTAGTGAACCAGATGACCTTCTACAAAAATGTCTCGTGAAACTAAAAACAGAAATTGCAGCAGATATTCAGCATAGTCAAGTGAAAATGAATCAATGCTTCAGGTCCAATGACCATTCTTCAGAATAGTTTGTAACTAGGAAAAGGTTGATGTAAATGCTGCAACAATGGTTTCGTGGTGATCATTAGATTTTAAAAATTCAAATTTCACCATTTGGTTGGATTTGAACCAAAGTCCCCAGAAAATTGCCTGGTTCTTTAGATTTTATGCAAAGTTAGGCAGATTAAAAGCTTAAGCAGACCTGCCATAACTGGAATAGAAAATTTGGGAGACAATTCAGGCTTTGGAAAATGAGTGATCCTTTATTAAAGCTGCCATGAAAAGGTAAGAATCATTCACTTAAACCATGAGGTACAAGAACTATTCAGTAAAACTATGATTAATGGAGGAACTGTTTATTAAAGCTGCAAGCAATGGAATTCATACAGAGAAGTTGTAAAAAGCTGTGAAGCACAGGAATCTTCCATTTTACCTTCAAGGTAATGTCTAAACTGTCTAAGGCATTAGCAAAGTACAGCAGCTGAGAAATGAGATATGTTGTTTTCTCAAAAGATTACGATCACATTCAGATATGGCATCATCCCAGTACTGGCAGGAAGACTTCTTTGCAGAGATAAATCAAATGGAGCACAGAATTGGTCACCAAGTTCTGACATACAGATTAACTTCCAAGTTAGATCTAAATCAGAAGCTGAACAAATGCCCGATTGTGTATAAAAGTGCACTTAGCTGATGGTGTTATTAGTTGCCCTACAGTATGGAAACAGGCCCTTCGGCCCAACAAGTCCACACCAACTCTCTGAAGAGTAACCCACCCAGACCCATTTTCCTCTCACTAATGCACCTAACAGTATGGTCAATTTAGCATGGCCAATTCACCTAACCTGCACATCTTTAGACTGTGGGAGGAAACCCACACAGACACAGGGAGAATGTGCAGACTCCACACAGACAGTTGCCCAAGGCTGGAATTGAACCTGGGACACTAGTACTGTGAGGCAGCAGCACTAACCACTGAGCCACTGTGCCATCCCAAGCTAACTTGCTAAATTATACTTACTAAGGGTTAAAATGGATACTTTTGAAGTGGCACAAAAGATATCAAAGTCATTGGGGAAAATAACATTTCGTACTGTATGAGAAGAGAGTGCTTATTGGTTGTCAAGTAGACTGATTTTTAGATGACTTGGAGGTACCGGTGTTGGACTCGGGGGGACAAAGTTAAAAATCACACAACACCAGGTTGTAGTCCAACAGGTTTATTTGGAAGCACTAGCTTTCAGAAGGAGCAGTGCTCCAAAAGCAGTGCTTCCAAATAAACCTGTTGGTCTATAACCTGGTGCTGTGCAATTTTTTACTTTGATTGATAGATGTGTACCATAGAGAATTAATCAATGAGATGCATTCTCTAAAATCTGGAAGTTAACTATAAGTTATTTAAATCTAAACCAGGCAGATTGATTTTTGAATTCCATTTTTTGAATTAGTGTTATTGAATGTTCCTTTCAGACAATTGATTGATGTCATTGAAGTACAATAATGTTTGGAGATTAATTCTCAAAGTATTTGCAACAACTATACTATTGAACTGGTGCAAAAGTCACTCATGTTGATTTTCTATGCTGGTTATTTTGTTCCTCACTCCAGTTAATACATTTAAAGAATGATTTTTAAGCTTTTATAGTAATAGTTGAAAACAGATTATTAATGGTCCATGAAAATAAGTTAATAATTGTAGCCCATTTTGATCAGTATCATGATTCACATCAACCATGTGCAACAATCCTTAATGACGCAAGTCTTGGTATATTAGCAAAAGGTTTACTACCATAAATGCAGCTGAACAACACTGGAGAAATTTTGAACAAATGGTTCTGGATATGGCCATTTGGATTTCTGAATCCATTGCATAGCTGGGAATTTCTTAGCGCTCTCACCACTGGCTACATGAATGCCAACAATGTGCAGAGTTTATCAGAATTAATCTGTGTAGAACAAATTGTTCAAATATGAATATTAATGGCTTACTTTTATGTGCTAGTACTTTCCTGACTACCATCTTTTTGTCAACATTATGTTGAAAGTTTGCTGTGAGCTATTGGTAAAACATACCTTCAAGGCACAAGATTGTAATTTCTCTATACATATTTTAATAAAGACATTAACACTTTAATCTCTTGTCAAATCTAGGAAACTAAACAATTTCATAATGAAGTACTTCATAATGCAATCTCAATTTTACAATGCTAAGCAGTGGCTAAACAACCATAATATTCCCTTACTTGACTGGATTGAAATGAATTGAATTGAATTTATTGTCACGTGTACCAAGGCACAGTGAAAAGCTTTGTCTTGTGAGCAATACATGCAGATCACAGAGTTAAGTAGCATAGACAGTAAATAATAGGTAAACAGCGGCAAAAACGAAAACACAGGTACAGGTGAATGTTAAGAGTTTGTGTGTCCATTCAGTATTCTAACAACAGCAGGGTAGAAACTGTTACGAAACCGGCCGGTGTGTGTGTTCAGGCTTCTGTACCTTCTCCCCGATGGTAGAGGTTGAAGAAAAGCATTGCCAGGGTGGGATGGATCTTTAAGAATGCTGGTGGCCTTTCCTTGACAGCAGGCCTGGTAGAAGGATTCTTTAGATGGAAGGTTGGCGTTTGTGATTGATAGAGTATTGAATTTAATTAGAAAACTATACCTGAGTTTTCATAGGTCTACTTCAGGTTCAAAAGGTATGTGTTGGCTCAGGGGTGACACACCCACCTCAAAGCAGTAGTTTGAAGTCCTACTCTTGAAATCCAAGCATATAATCCAGACTGACATTTCAGAGCAATGCTGAGGAAATGTTGCACTATTGGAGATTACGCCTTTTGGTGAGGTTGGAGATTACGCCTTTTGGTGAGGTTGGAGATTACGCCTTTTGGTGAGGTGTTAAACAGAGACAATTGGGCTGAACTTTCCTTTTCAATTCACAAACAGAATTTGAATACAACACGATATTGGGAATGATCTCCCCTAGAAGATGCAAATAAAGAAGCCGTTTCGACAAGTGCTTGGGAACTGGAATGGTCTGAGAACAGGGGCAGGGCCAAAGCAGAGTGTCTGGGTGACCCAGTGTGAATGATACATGCTGCTAAGGTGAAAGGAGAAGAGGCACAGGCAGAGGTACTACACTACTGATGGGTCTGGCAGCCAGTTCCTCATGCCCTTTCTCTCTCTCTCTCAGTGAGTGATGAGCAAACGATTGCAAGCATTTGTCTCCAGATGGTCAGAGGCCTGTTGCTCTCACCTTCCCTCACGTTGGGGGCTGGAGGTTAAACTGCCTCTAAATTGGCCTTAAACTGAATTCCAGCTACTTATGGGTAGATTGCAGTCACCAATTTGAATGCTTTAGTTTGAAAAAAAAAGTCAGAGATGGGAACTCATTGGACAGCCAATCCAATGCAATTACTTTTGCTGTCATTTTTTTCACCACTACCCAACCACATTCCACTCCCTCCCCATAAAAAAAACACGTGCAATCTCAACTAACAGATGGATATCAAAAAAAGAAATTCTAAGTTGCAATTTGAAGAAAAGCTAAGTTGCCTTGCTAATATTTATCCTTTAAATCAACAAACTAAAACAGGTTATCTGCTCACTTAACTTCATTGTTTCTTGTGAGATGTTGTTTTGAGAAAATTTGGAGCTGTTTTAGTTGCCTTGCATTTCAACACAGACTGCTTTTAAAGTAAATCATTGATTTGCAAACATTTTATGATGGCATGATGCCATGAAAATGCAATAAAAAGACATTCTTTCTCTACAGTTTTGATGCACTTGAATTGACATATGTTTTACTCACTCATTAGATTCTTGTATGAGGACAATTCCTAATGGTCTGCATGGATCACACTACAAGCAAGCATAGAGACTATCTGTTCCCAATGAAAATCAAAGGACAAGTGATCTATTATCTGTTAGTCATTCTGGATTAGTGGTGCTGGAAGAGCACAGCAGTTCAGGCAGCATCCAAGGAGCTGGAGAATCGATGTTTCAGGCAAAAGTCCTTCATCAGGAGCATCTTAGTAAATCTCCTCTGAACCTTTCCAAAGCGTCCACATCCTTCCTATAATGCGGTGACCAGAACTGTGAAGAAAGTATTTATTGCATGGAGTAGAATACATTCTGGTCTAAAAAATTGCCCTGTGTCTAAGTATACTTTTTTCCCAAGGGCTTTTGCCCGAAACATCGATTTTACTGCTCCTTGGATGCTGCCTGAACTGCTGTGCTCTTCCAGCACCACTAATCCAGAATCTGGTTTCCAGCATCTGCAGTCATTGTTTTTATCTGTTAGTCATTGTCTATTGCAAACTAATTGCCAATTTCTGTGCCTTCTCTATTTGCACTAGACTGAATTACACACCCAGCTTCCTAATTCCATAAAAATGTGAAATGAAAAATTAAATCCTGCCAAAGGGGAAAAAAGTATGCTGATGCTTAGACACAGGGCAATTTTTTTAGACCAGAATGTATTCTACCCCATGCAATAAATACTTTCTTCACAGTTCTGGTCACTGCATTATAGGAAGGATGTGGACGCTTTGGAAAGGTTCAGAGGAGATTTACTAAGATGCTCCTGATGAAGGACTTTTGCCTGAAATGTCGATTCTCCAGCTCCTCGGATGCTGCCTGACCTGCTGTGCTTTTCCAGCTTCACATTCTCGATTCTAATCTCCAGCATTTGCAGTCCTCACTTTCACCTATTTACTAGGATGTTGCTTGGTATGGAGGGAAGGTCCTATGAAGAAAGGCTGAGGGACTTGAGGCTGTTTTCGTTAAAGAGAAGAAGGTTGAGAGGTGACTTAATTGAGCCATATAAGATAATCAGCGTGTTTGATAGGATGGACATTGAGAGCCTTTTCCCTCAGATGGTGATGGCTAACACGAAGACACATAGCTTTAAATTGAGGGGTGATAGATACAGGACAGATGTCAGAGGTAGTTTCTTTACATGGAGAGTAATGGGGGCATGGAATGTCCTGCCTGCAACAGTGGTAGACTCATCGACATTAAGGCCATTTAAATGGTCATTGTATAGACACATGGATGAAAATGGAATAGTGTAGGTTAGATGGGCTTCAGATTGGTACCGCAGGTCAGCGCAATATCGAGGGCTGAAGGTCCTGTACTGCGCTGTAATGTTCTATGTTCTAAGTTTTATGATTAAGCATAATAGTTACATTAAAAACTCATCTCAGTTGCCAGTCGCTGACCATTATTCATAAAGCATAATTCAGGAATGCAGTAGAATGCAGTTCATTTACGGCTTCAATAACACAATTCAATACTATCCAAGACAAAGCAGTCCACAGTGGCATTCCACCAGCCACTTTCAACAATCACTGCTTTACCAATGCAAAGTACCAGTAGTCCTTATCATCTGCAAGTTATACCACAGCAACTCATCACAGTTCCCCCCCACCTCCCAAACACACCTTCCAAACCCATATCCTCTGCAAGGATAAGGGCAGCATATTCATAACAGCATCACCAGCTGATTCCTGTCCAAGCCACTCAGCATTCTATTGCCACTCCTCATTGTCACTGGATCAGAATCCTTCCCTAAAAGCATGTGGATTTACCTACACCCGATGGACTTCAATTCAATGAGGCAGTTCACCACCACCTTCAAGGGCAGTATTGCCCAGAATCCAATAGTGCAGAATTGGCAATTATCTACAACTTTACAGTTTTATATATCAAGAAATACCAGATGCATTTTGAAGATGATTAAGTCCCAATATTCAGTAACAGGTTTCTAATTCAGTAAAAGTGTTCTTTACCCTTTGTTGTGATGTATGTAAATTTTACATTTGACAGCATGGTTAAAAGATAACAAAGGAATAATGCTCAGCAACAGTAATAGCACTATCAGCTATTCAATCAACTCCTGAGACTTTAAAACTTGTTCTTAATATGCGTGTTAATTATTTTGTGGTGATATTTGGGGAGATACTTTTGAGCATGATTTCTCCTTTAGATTTTTCAGAAAGTAACAGCGAAACTATTGTATGTTTTACTTTCCCAACTGGAGGACACCACTCAGCATCATAGAATCCCTATACAGTGTGGAAACAGGCTGTATGGCCTATCATGTCCGCACCAACTCTCTGAAGAGCATCCCACTCAGACCCACCCTATCCCTGTAACCCTGTATTTTCCATGCTAACCCACCTAGCCTGCACATCCTCCAGCACTACAGGGTAATCTAGTGTGGCCAATCAACCTAAGCTCCACATCGTTGGACTGTGGGTGTAAACCAGAGCATTTGGAGGAAACCCACCCAGACACGGGGAGAATATGCGAACTCCACATAGAGTCACCCGAGGGTGGAATCGAACTCAGGCTCCTGGTGAAGCGAGGCAGCAGTGCTGACCACTGAGCCACCATGCTATCCCAAAGCACCTTTCCCTCATTCCAGGCTTCCCCCACAAGAATATTGGGTGTGATTACATGGGTAATCTTGAGACAGACCTCATTGCTTGTTGACAAAGATTCATTGAACAAATTCTAAGCAAGTATACTGCTTCCGGTAGGCAACTGTCTGTGTGGAGTTTGCACATTCTCCCCGTGTCTGCGTGGGTTTCCTCCGGGTGCTCCGGTTTCCTCCCACAGTCCAAAGGATGTGCAGGTCAGGTGAATTGGCCATGCTAAATTGCCTATAGGTTAGGTGTGTTAGTCAGAGGGAAATGGGTCTGGGTGGGTTACTCTTCGGAGGGTCGGTGTGGACTTGTTGGGCCGAAGGGCCTGTTTCCACACTGTAGGGAATCTAATCTAATCTAATAATTCTGTAATAAAATTTTAGAAGGCATTCACATTCCAAAAAGGCTGTACTCATGAAATATTGTGTGGATGTGGTGCCAAGTTTGAGGTTAGACTGATGGTACTGTTTTGAAGGTTTAAATGTTATAAAATTTTAGAGGCAGCATTTTTGTTTTGAGACCAAGACCCAATTTTGGAATCAAATATGATTCCTGACTACATAATGTCAGACGTGGTCCTGCACCCGATTTTTATATGATCCGACAAATGGTTAGAGGATGTACTCCCTGAGCAATTATGGTGACTTGACCTGCCTGGATGTTGGCGGGGTAATACAAGTTTCTGTAGCCCTGAGGCACTGACAGCTTGGTGGGCAGGCAAGAGAAAGATTCTCAGCACCAATTCATAAAATGGGTAAAATCAAAATTGCCAGGGCTCCCAGACCACTATTGTAGAGGAGGGAGCACCTCCTCAAGGAGGCCTACAGCTGCACTATGGCCTTGTTGCCATGGCGACTGTTGGTATGGAGGTGGGGCTGGCAGTAGGGGAGGGGGCTTTGCGTAGCCTGCCACCATGAAGCTCTGTCAGCTCACAAGGCCATGGACAGGGGCTTTGCAAAGCCCCGAGTGAATAATTCCACCCTTCCTTCTCCAACGACTTCTTCTGTAACCCCTTCTCCCTCTCATTTCATCAAGAGACATCCTGGATGAATTGGTGCCCAATCACATCAACCTCTCCACGTGGTAGCATGTTCTGTATTCTTGTCACTTCATGTGCATAGTTTTGCGAATGCTAGCCATAAAACCATAGAATGCAGAAAGAAGACAATTATGTGAACAGTCTGCTTTGGTCCATAAGACCATAAGACCATAAGACATAGGAGTGGAAGTAAGGCCATTCGGCCCATCGAGTCCACTCCGCCATTCAATCATGGCTGATGCGCATTTCAGCTCCACTTACCAGCGTTCTCCCCGTAGCCCTTAATTCCTCGAGACAACAAGAATCTATCAATCTCGGCCTTGAAGACATTTAGCGTCCCGGCTTCCACTGCACTCCGTGGCAATGAATTCCACAGGCCCACCACTCTCTGGCTGAAGAAATGTCTCCGCATTTCTGTTCTGAAATGACCCCCTCTAATTCTAAGGCTGTGTCCACGGGTCCTAGTCTCCTCGTTTAACTGAAACAATTTCCTAGCATCCACCTTTTCCAAGCCATGTATTATTTTGTACGTCTCTATTAAGTCTCCCCTTAATCTTCTAAACTCCAACGAATACAATCCCAGTATCCTCAGCCGTTCCTCATATGTTAGACCTGTCATTCCAGGGATCATCCGTGTGAATCTCCGCTGGACATGTTCCAGTGCCAGTATGTCCTTCCTGAGGTGTGGGGACCAAAACTGGACACAGTACTCCAAATGGGGCCTAACCAGAGCTTTATAAAGTCTTAGTAGTACATCTGTTCCATCTGTTAAAGTCAACAGGTCAAGTGATAGCTGTTTATTCCCGCAGAACACAGCCAGATACCCATGGATGAAACAAAACAGGAAGATCTATTGTTTTTGATGAAGTCTTGCTTGAATTGATCAATGCCTGAAAATCTTAAATCAGGATCCTTGAAATATGATTTTAATTCTACTGTTGATGAATAATAATGGCTACTGTAGAATACAACTATATCAAGTTACTGTTGAAAACTTCATACTTCACAAGTGACAAAATCTAAGTGATAAACTTCCTCTCCCCAAAAGAGAAAATCGTACTTTACATATTATTTCTTAACGAGGCTACTAAAGAGATACAGAGTGATGGGATGCTTTCGACTATCCTGAGACAGGTTCACCAGTCTTTCATTCTTTCTTTAGGTATCTATTTTGCTTCTCTTCCTTCTTTCTTATTCCTTTGCATCACTTCCCATTAGAAAAGACAAAAACACTGAAATGTTTATGCAGCTGTAGGGCCACATTCTGTAATCAATCCAAAGGGTCTGACTGAATCTGAGATATGACACTTCACATACTTTCTCCTGCCTGTTAAGCCTTTTTAAAATATCCAGACCATGTTGCTTATAAGCCTGCTTCTGCGTGAGAAGTTTAAAAAACTGAACCATTAATTGCAGAACCAGAGGTCTTGGCATATGGCAAATGGCTTTCGTGTTGACCAGCTGCTGAGGCACTAAACCCTGGAATTCCTTGCCTAAACATCTTTGCCTTTCCTCATCTCTCATCTCCATTAAGTCAAAATTTGTTCCTAAAATATAGCTTTTATGCCTGCTGCTAAACCATGCTCAACCAAATCTTGTGCTTGGACTCAAATCATGCTATTATAAAGTGCGCCTGGCATAAAATATACAGCAACATTGAGATTATGCTTGGTTTCCTTTCTCATTTTCCAATGTTCCTCCTGTCTGGCTTCCCAAAAAGGACTATACTCCATTCTCCCAATTGTTTTGGTCGTGCAGTTTACTATACTAAACCTTCCCTTTTCTTAACAGAGGATTATCCTCACCATAGGGCCCTCAACTATTTCTGTTCCGTTTCCCACATGTCTGCTATTATCATTCCCCCAAACCTATCTACACCTCCCCATTGCATCCTTCCGTGGAAACACAGGAGGTGCAGCATCTGCTCTTTTACGTCCTTCCCTCTCAGCATTCGAGGTGCCAACTAGTCCTTCCAAATAAACGGTGGTTGAGTTCTCGGTCTTTTAACTTACAATACTGCATTCGGAGCTAACTCTACTCTGGGGGGAAACCAAGCATAATCTCAATGTTGTTGTATATTTTATGTCAGGCGCACTTTATAATAGCATGATTTGAGTCCAAGCACAAGATTTGGTTGAGCATGGTTTAGCAGCAGGCATAAATGCACATTGGAGATGTTCTGTCAAGCAGTCACTCATTCAGTCCTCAAGCAATGACCAAAGCATCCAATAGCCCATCATTTTTATTCTTCACTCCACTACTAGTCTGATGTGTCTGAACATGGTTTTCTAAACTGCTCTAATAATCTCAACACAAGATCTTTTAAATGGGCATTTTACAGCTTTCCAGAGTCAGCACTGAGCCCCTAGCAATGCTTGGTGGTGACTCTACACATTCCAGTTACACCTCGACCAGACATTGTTTTTGAAGTAATCGACCATCACTTTTTGCACCATCAACCCAAAAATACCACAAGGCATCATAATGTATCCTCTGGTCCCCCCGTTTCCTCACTTTGCTTAGAGGCATTTCCAATTTTAAACATTTGCTTTCCTGTTGCCACAGATGAAGGCAGCCTCCTGAGCGAATCCAGTCTTTTCTATTAGATCAGAAGAAGGGTCATTGGACCCGAAACATAGAGCGATTTCTCTCCATATATGCTGCCAGACCTGCTGAGCTATTCCATCAACACCTGTTTTTGTTTCAGCATTTTCTGCTGTTATTTTATAATTGATTCAGTTAATTGGTGGGTCAATGCATGGTTGGCATTGCCTTTAATTATTACGGGTCATGATTTATTCTAATTTGCATCAATTGGATAAAGCCCATTTTTAACTCCAGGTGGAAGTCAGCCCTGCACATGCAGAAGCAACCAGCAAACCATTCTAACGTCACTTGTGTGAGGTACAGGAGGTTTTATCATTCAGAACTTATGCAAATACTCAGTCAGCTTCCCATTCTGGCACCATAGGAAAACCATAAGACATAGGGACAGAAATTAGGCCATTTGGCCCATCGAATTTGCTCTGCCATTCTATCATGACTCATGTGTTTCTCAACCCCATTCTCCTGCCTTCTCCCTGTAACCTTTGAACCCCTATCTCTGTCTTAAATATACTCAATGACCTGGCCTCCACAGCCTTCTGAGGCAATGAATCCCAGAGATTCAGCACGCTCTGGCTGTAGAATTTTCTCCTTGTCTCCATTCTAAAGGGTTTTCCCTTTACTCTAAGGCTGTGCCCTCGGGTCCTACTCTCTCCCACCAATGGAAACATTTTTCCAATGGCCATTCTATCCAAGCCTTTCAGTATTCTGAAAATTTCAATTCAATCCCCCAGCATCCTTTTAACCTCCATTTGGTATAGATCCAGAGTCCTCAAATATTCCTCATATGATAAGCCTTTCATTCCTGAGATAATTCTTGTGAACATCCTCTGGACCTGATTCGGGGGCAGTAGATCCTTCCTGAGATATGGGGCCCAAAACTGCACATAATACTCCAAATGTGGCCTGACCAGAGCCTTATAGAGCCTCAGAAGTACATCCTTGCTTTTATATTCAAGTCCTCTCAAATAAATACCAACATCGTATTTCCTAACTATCGACTCAACCAAGAGCTAACCTTAAGAGAATCCTGGACTAGGACTTCCAAATCCTTGGCACTTCAGATTTCTGAATTTTCTCCCTATTTAGAAAATAGTCTACACTTTATTCTTCCTACCAAAGTGCATGACCTCACACTTTTCCACGTTGTACTCCATCTGCCACTTCTTTGTCAACTCTCCTAACCTCTCCAAATCCTTCTGCAGCCTCCCTGCCTCCTCGATACTACCTGCCCCTTCACCTATCTTTGTATCGTCTGCAAATATAGTCAGGATACCCTCAGTTCCTTCATCCAGATCATTAATGTATGAAGTAAAAAGTTATGGTTCCAACATTGAGCCTTGTGGAACACCTCTAGTCACTGATTGCCATCTTGAGAGGAACCCATTTATTCCCACTTTCTACCTTCTGCCAGACAGCCAAGCCTCTATCCATGCTAGCACCTTGCCTCTGAAACCATAGGTCCTTATCTTACTCAGCAACTGCCTGTACAGCACCTTGTCAAAGGCCTTCTGGAAGTCCAAGTAGATAACATCTATTGGCTCTCCTTTGTCTAACTTGCTTATTACTTCCTCAAAGAACTCTAACAGATTTGTCAGGCATGACCTCCCCTGGATGAAACCATGCTGACTTTCTCCTATTTTAGGAGAAAGTGAGGACTGCAGATGCTGGAGATCAGAGCTGAAAATGTGTTGCTGGAAAAGCGCAGCAGGTCAGGCAGCATCCAAGGAGCAGGAGAATCGACGTTTCGGGCATGAGCCCTTCTTCAGGAATGAGGAGAGTGTGCCAAGCAGGCTAAGATAAAAGGTAGGGAGGAAGGACTTGGGGGAGGG
>NC_057710.1:57587706-57617175 GCF_004010195.1 Chiloscyllium plagiosum | reverse complement strand
TCGATTCTCCTGCTCCTTGGATGCTGCCTGACCTGCTGCGCTTTTCCAGCAACACATTTTCAGCTTTCTCCTATTTTACAATACATTTCCAAGTATTCAGAAAGCTCATCCTTCTTACTAATGACCAAGGTTAAGCTGATTGGCCTGTAATTTCCTATGTTCTGCCCCACTCCCTTCTTTAATAGGAGAGTAACATTAGCAATTTTCCAGTCCTCTGGGATGCTCCCTGACTTTAGTGATTCCTGAAAGATCACCACTAACGCCTCCATTATCTCTTCAGCTATATCCTTAGAACACTGGGTGTAGTCCATTTGATCCAGGTAATTTATCCACCTTCAGACCATTCAGTTTTTCTAGCACCTTCTCCTTGGTAATGGCTACCAAATACACCTCTGCCCCCAGATTCACTCATGTCTTCCACCATGAAGACTGATGCAAGGAAAGGCCAACTGGCAAGGGTAGAAGGAGACCACTGAGTAATAATCTTTTGTATTCAGCTGAGGGAGAGGAGGCCTAAACCTTTTCTTTGGGATTAGTTTCTGACCCTTTGTTCTGAAATTACAGCTATATGACCACTGGCAGGTTATGCGTGTGATTAGCCACTCTAAAGCCAATCTCATGCAGCTTTTCATGGAAATTCCTCCATTAAGCATCTCATAACTCTCCTGCAAGTGCTTCTCAGTCCAAAGTCAACAACATTTTCTATGGTGGGTTGGTTGAACCATCACTTGTCACTCAGCATCTACCAGTCTCAGGCAAAGACTTAAAAAAAAATTGCATTTATTTATTGCCTTTCATAAATTCATGATGTTCTCAAAGCACCCTACAGCCAATGGAGTACTGCAGTCTGCTGTCAGTATGGTGCCTTTGATCTGACTGCGGTCACTGCTCATTACTGCACAAGTCCTATGATGGGATAACTATATTTGATGCTTCAATAACAAACCCAAGCGTGTTCTGAAGAATTAATTAATTCCTCATAAAGACCCATTTTAAGCACAAGAAAAATGCAATTCTACTGGATATTCAGAATTTAGGAGTGGCCCATTTAAGACAGACATGAGGAGGAATTATTTCTCCTGAGAGCAGTCAATCTGTGGAATTAATTACTGTAGAGGCTGGGTTATCAGGTATACTCAGGGCTGAGGTGGACAGATTTTTAATCAATAAGGACATCATGGGTTATGGGCCAAGGCAGGAAAGTGGAGTTGAGGATTATCAGATCAGCCATGATCTCATTGAACGGCCAAGCAGACTCAATGGGCTGAATTGTCTATTCTGCTCTTATGTCTTGTGGGCTTAGGACAGGACAAAATTTGTTACAGATTTTGACGTTTTTAATTTTGGCAGGTTATTAAATTCGCAATTGCCCTTTATACCTTGAAACTCTCAAGTAGATTTTAAGATCTTCTTAAAACAGAGCAATTTCTTTCCTTGATTGTTTCCACTGCTCCCAAATATTGCCTCCAAATCCTCACACCACAGCTTTCTTAATATATCGGAGACCAGGAAAGGTGGCTGGGCCCTTCTGCAAACCTGGAAGCCCAGTCTAATGAGCACGGCCATAGGTTTTTGACTTTTAGAATCAGAAGGCCAACTGAAGTGTCAACCAGGACAGCTGAACCATGGCAGCTGTCTGAGAGATTGGAGAAAGATTAGTGAACTGGATTTAATTTGCATTGGAAACCTCCTGAATGGGGAGGAACTGGAAGGCCTTACCCGGATCTGCAAGTTATCCGGACATATCCCTAATCTTGGTCTTCTCTCCTGGCAATAGCATCACAGAAGCATGGAAATGGATTGGCTCCCAGTTGCCCACCCTAGTGCTTATTTTACGTCAGGAATCATTCCTTTATGCCTGGAATGTTTTCCCTGTCTGCCACCCATAATGTCACTCTTACCAGAAGGGTGTGTGGGAATCTGCCCTGTTTTATTCAAGCAAGACACAAGGTAAAATGGCCCTACCTTACACAGAGCTCCCCTCAGCGGTTTATGTCCTGCATTTCATCTCTGCTTCCCGCTAAATGCACCCATTTAAATTCAACCACTCCATGTTAACACACCAGCATTCAACTATCAACACAAGTTAATATACTCAAGAGAAAGACAAGTGAAGAAAGAGAAGTGGAAAAGAACCCTTTAAAGTTTAAATGACTGTCCGATCAGGTTTCAAAACAGCTACTAAGAGCGCGCAATATCAAAAAGCTCTCAGATTCACCAAGACAGTTAGTGGCTATTTTCAGTTGATGCTTTTTTTTTATCCTAACCAATTTTAGGCCTTGAATTGAAATGAGATCCAAACAAGGAAGGAAGAACAGAGAGAGGAGTAGAGAAAGAGATTACAACACAGACAAAACAAAAAAAAAGCATTAAGTATGAATTTAAACTTAAAGACAAAATAGTTGTGTGTGTGCGCTACACAGTGTCACTATATATACTTATCTATATTTATACAGAATTTTCATTACCTCAAAACCTCAAAATTATTCACAACTAGTTATTACTGTATAGTGGTCATATTGTGAAAATGTAAGGAAGCATGGCAGATTACTCAAGCATAGCAAGATCCCATAAGTGACAATGAGACCAAACCAGGAAATCTGAGTGACGTTGGCCAGGATACCAGGAAAATTTGATTGCTCTTCTCCAAATAACAGTGGGATCTTTTAAATCTACCTGATATGGTAAAATGTCCATATGTTCATACCCCCCAAAATGGTTTGCAATATTTTTAAAAATATAGTTGATGATATCTTGATGTACAAAGCCAGGTGATCATCTGCATTATTTTCCATAGCTTAAAAGAGTTTATTCTTTCTATATTTGCTTTAATTGACTACTTTTCATACATTTTCCTATACATGCGCACACGAACACCCATGACGAAAGTCAGAGTCATAGAGATGTACAGCACGGAAATAGACCCTTCGGTCCAACTCGTTCATGCCAACCAGATATCCTACATTAATCTGTTTCTAGGATTTAGCCCATATCCCTCTAAACCCTTCCTATTCATATACCCATCCAGATGCCTTTTAAATGTTGCAATTGTATCAGCCTCCACCAGTTCCTCTGGCAGCTCATTCCATACACGCATCAGCTTCTGCTTACTCCTCAGGTCCCTTTTAAGTATTTCCCTCTCACCTTAAACCTATGCCCTCTAGTTTTGGACCTTGGCTATTTATCCTATCCATGCCCCTCATGATTTTATAAACCTCTATAAGGTCACCCATCATCCTTCAACACTCTAGAGAAAATAGCCCCAGCCTATTTAGCCTCTCTCTATAGTTCAAACCCTCCAACCCCAGCAAACTCCTTGTAAATCTTTTCTGAACTTTAGCAAGTTTAACAACATCTTTCCTATAGCAGGGAGACCAGAATTGAACAAAGTATTCCATAAATGGCCTAACCAATGTCCTGCACAGGCAGAACAGGACATCCCAACTCCTATACTCTTTGAAATGTCTGATTATTTAAGTACTTGTGTAGATTCTTATTTGTGCATGTTATTACAAGGACCATGCAAGATAAATTGATCAGTGAAAAAAATTGATTATATGGTAACAGTAGAACATATTGTATACATTCAGCAACAGCTAGTAACCAATACGAACAACAAATGATCACTTGGAGGTGAATAAATACATTTGCACTTACAGGGTCAATTTAAATCTCGAGCAGTCTTGAGCCTTCACAAACTGAAGTGATTGCACTGTACAGAAGCTATATACAAAAGTCCTGTCAGATTGTTTTATACTTTTAAGGTATCAGTCTGCCTTTGAAACATTTGACTGGGTGGCTCGGTAACTGAGTTCCACACACCTCTTGTTAAAATTTAACGAAAATTCCAACACATAATTTAAACTTATACAAATCTTTAAACTTTTATTCCTTTTCTTATCAAAAAGAATTTGACATTGTTAACAGCTATTTGCTGAAAGTACATTTCTGAGATTGCAGAAACAAATACAGGAAATCAATTTGTTCCCCTTCGTACAACTGTTCAAATCAATTGAACTAAAACATTTCCTGACTTAGGAACAAATTGTCTTACCTTCATGCTTTCCTTCTTGCTCAGGACCTGGGCTTATATCACATGTGCCAGTTGCTAACAGCTGAGTCAGTATCAGAAACAATAATCTGCGCATTATATAAAGCGTTCTACTATTATGCCTTCACTTAAAAAGCCTGAATTGAGCTTGCAATCAACTCTGAAGCCTGTCTCAAATCTATTCAGCTAATTTACGGTCTCACTAGCATTAAGCACTGAGTGATCTCTGTTTCTGTGGCTCTGCCTTCTCCAATGCTTTCTGTGTTAAACGTCAAGTGAAAGGCATGCTGTCTTAAATACCTAACAACAATTAAAGGTGATATTTCGTCCTTGTGTCCACATTGCATTATTTTGGCAGGCAAAAAATAAGTCTTTGCTGAGAGTTACAGCCTGTAATGCGATTCCACACAGTGTGCAACACTGATACAATAGTAGGAACAAAGTGCAGGATTAAAGGTAATGTTTTTTAGGGTGTTTTAAAGAGGAACAGCAGATTTTCTTGTCCTGTTTACTAATTCTATTTATATTTTTAAATTTCTACATTAATGTGTTACTAGGAAACAGTGTTATACCAATTAGTTTCAAAACATGGCATTTGAATACTTTTACTGGACAAAATAAATCCCAGTGGTTTCACAGTGGAAAAGCATAGATCAAAGGAGGGTATCAATAGGAGGATGAAACCTCAGCCAACGGTGAATATTCTTTAACAGGAAGAAAACGGTGGAGAAGAATAGGAGAAGAGTTGCAGAAATAAAACAAAGAACTGCAGTTGCTGAAGATCAGAAATGATGGGGAACATGGTTTAGTGAGAGGCAGGAACTGAAATTGCGTTGTGGGAAATTGATGACTTTTAAAGTCATTAAGTCCCCAGATCCTGATAATCAGCAATCCACAGTATTTAAGGAAGTGGTTCTAGAAGCAGTAGATGCATCGGTGATTATCCTCCAAGATTCTTCAGACTGTGATGTAGAACAGTTCCCACAGATTGGAGGGTAGCTAATGTAACCCCACTATTTCAATAGGGATGTAGAGAGAAAACAGAGAATTATAGACCAGTGAGTCTGGTGTCAGTTGTGGGGAAAACGTTATAGTCCATTATCAATGATTTTAAAGCTGCAAAAACAGTGATAGAATCAGACACAGTCAGCATGGATTTACCAAGGTGAAATCATGCTTGCTAAATCTAATGGAATTCTTTGAGGGTGTAACCAATAGAGTTGATGAGGGGGAGCCAGTGGATTTGGTTTATTTGGCCTTTCAAAAGACTTTCAACAAAATCCCACATTACACACTAATGTGTAAAATTAAAGTACATGGGATTGGAGGTGGGATATAGAAATGGATGGAAATCTGGTTCGCAGACAGGAAACAATTAATTGGAACAAGTAGGTCTTTTTCTGAATACATTTTCTGTGGTAGTGAATTCCACAGACTCACCACTCTCTGGGTAAGGAAATCTCTCCACATCTCAGTCCTAAAGGGTTTACTCTTTAATCTTAAACTATGTCCCCTGGCTTTGGACTCCCTCACCATCAGGAATATCCTTCCTGCATCTAACCTGTCCAGTCCTGTTAAAATTTCATAGGTTTCTATCAGATTCCCCTCATTCTTCTGAATCCAACAATCCTAATCAATAAAATCTCTCCTTATATGCCAGGCCTGCCATCACAGAAATCAGTCTAGTAAACCTTTACTGTCCTCCCTCTTTAGCAAGAACATCCTTTGTCAGACAGGAAAACAAAAGCTGCCCACAATATTCTAGGTGTGGTCTCACCAAGGCCCTGTATAAGGCTGTTCAAAAAACTGCCAAACCTTAAATAGGCCATCATTTGCAGCAAACTACCCAGCCTTCCAGCCAACGTCGACCACACCACACAACCCTGCCACCTAGCAATCTCTGCAAGTCATGCCAGATCGACATAGATACTACCATCACATGTAGCAACACCACCCACCACATACATGGTGGATATTCGTGTGACTTGGCCAATGTTGTCTACCTCGTATGCTGTAGGAAAGAATGCCCTGAGGCATGGTATATTGGTGAGACCATGCTGTCACTACAGCAACAGATGAATGGACACTGTGCAACAATCACCAGGCAGGATGCTTACTCCCAATCTGGGAACATTTCAGTGGTCAAGGACATTCAGTTCCCAATTTTTAGTAAGTACCCTCCAAGGCAGCCTTCAAAATACACAACAACGAGGAGCTGGGAAGACAGCAGAAAGATTTAGACAGTTTAGGAGAGTAGTGCAAGAAATGGCTGATGAAATTCAATGTGAGCAAATGCGAGGTCTTGCACTTTGGCAAAAAACATACAAGCATGGACTATTTTCTTAACAGTGAGAAAATTAAAAAAAAACAAAGTACAAAGGGATCTGGCACTGCTAGTACAGGATTCTCTAAAGGTTAACTTGCAGCTGAGTCCGTGGTTAAGAAAGCAAATGTAATTTTGTCATTTATCTCAAGAGGTTGGAATGTAAAAGCAGCGATGCGCTACTGAGACTTTATAAAGCTCTGATTTGGCCCCATTTAGAATACTGTGTCCCATTTTGGGCCCCACACCTCAGGAAGGACATATTGGCACTGGAGCGTGTCCAGAGGAGATTCACACAGATGATCCCTGGAATGGTAAGCTGAACGTACGATGAACTGCTAAGGATCCTTGGATTATATTTATTAGAGTTTAGAAGGTTGAGGATAGATCTAATAGAAACTTACAAGATAACGCATGGCTTAGAAAGGGTGGACATTGGGAATTTGTTTCTGTCAGGTGGGGATACTAGGACCCGTGGGCACTGCCTTAGAATTAGAGAGGGTCAATTTAAAACGAAATGAGGAGACATTTCTTCAGCCAGAGAGTGGTCGACCTGGGGAATTTATTGCCTTGGAGTGGAGCAGAGGCCGGGACGTTAAATGTCTTCAAGGCAGAGATTGATAAATTCTTAATCTCGCAAGGAAATAAGGGATACCGGGAGAGTGTGGGTAAGTGGCGTTGAAATGCCCACCAGCCATGATTGAATGGCAGAGTGGAGTCGATGGGCTGAGTGGCCTTACTTCCACTCCTATATCTTAAGATCATATGGTCTAACGCAGAATCACTGAGCAGGAACTGATAGCCAAGTTCCATACCATGAAGATCACCTCAACTGTGATCTTGGAACCACGTCGTGCTACATGTAATCCCCATCATACTGTTCTGTATTTCTAAAATCTTCCTTACTATCCTGTCTTGACACATGTCACCTTAATAATGTCTCTACCTTAATTAGTTTGTACAGATTTTGTATAGTAGATAGTAGTGGAAAGTTGTGCATGGAGTCCAAGGATATAAGGGAAGTGCTAAATGAATATTTTCATCAGTATTCACATTCAATAAAGAAAATGTTGTCGAGGAGAATACTGAGATACAGTGCTACTAAACTAGACGGGATTGAGGTTCACAAGGAGGAAGTGTTAGCAATTCTGGAAAGTGTGAAAATAAATAAGTCCTCTGGGCCGATTGGGATTTATCCAAGAATTCTCTGGGAAGTCAGGGGAGATTGCAGAACCTTTGGCTTTGATCTTTATGTTGTCATTGTCTACAGGAATAGTGCCAGAAGACTGGAGGATAGCAAATGTTGTCCCCTTGTTCAAGAAGGGGAATACAGACAACCCTGGTAATTACAGGCCAGTGAGCCTTACCTTGGTTGTGGATGAAGTGTTGGAAAAGGTTATAAGAGATATGACTTATAATCATCTTGAGAGGAACAAGTTGATTAGGGATAGTCAGCACGGTTTTGTGAAGGGTAGGTCGTGCCTCACAAACCTTATTGAGTTCTTTAAGATGGTGACCTAACAGGTCACTGAGGGTAAAGTGGTTGATGTATATGGATTTGATAAGGTTCACCACAGTAGGCTTTAGCAAAAAATACGGAGGCATGGGATTGAGGGAGATTTAGTAGTTTGGATCAGAAATTTGCTAGCTGAAAGAAGACAGAGGGTGGTGGTTGATGGGAAATGTTCACCCTGGAGTTGAGTTACTAGTGGTGTACTGCAAGGACCTGTTTTGGGTCCACTGCTGTTTGTCATTTTTATAAATGACCTGGATGACCTGGGTGTAGAAGGATGGGGTTAGTAAATTTGCGGATGACATAAGATCAGTGGAGTTGTGGATAGTGCTGAAGAATGTTGCAGGTTACAGAGGGACATAGGTAAGCAGCAGGGCTGGGCTGAGAGGTGGCAAATGGCGTTCAATGCGGGAAAGTGTGAGGTGATTCATTTTGGAAGGAGCAACAGAAATGCAGAGTACTGGGCTAATGGTAAGATATATGGTAGTATAGATGAACAGAAAGATCTTGGTGTCCATGCACATAGATCCCTGAAAGTTGCCACCCAAGCTGATAGGGTTGTTAAGAAGGCATCCAGTGTGCATTGGTAGAGGGATTGAGTTTCAGAGCCATGAGGTCATGTTGCAGCTGTACAAAACTCTGATGCGGCCGCACTTGGAATATTGTGTACAGTTCTTGTCACCGCATTATAGGAAGGATTTAGAAGTTTTGGAAAGGGTTCAGAGGAGATTTACTAGGATGTTGCCTGGTATTGAGGGAAGGTCTTTTGAGGAAAAGCTGAGGGACTTGAGGCTGTTTTTGCTAGAAGAAGGTTGAGAGGTGACTTAATTGAGACATATAAGATAATCAGAGAGTTAGGGTGGACAATGACAGCTTTTTTCCTCAGATGCTGTTGGCTAGCACGAGAGGACATAGCTTTAAACTGGGGGTGATAGATTTAGGACAGACGTCAGAGGTAGTTTCTTTACTCAGAGAGTAGTAGTGGCATGGAACGCACTGCCTGCAACAGTAGTAGACTCACCAACTTTAAGGGCATTTAAATAAACATTGGATAAACATATAGATGAAAATGGAATAGTGTAGGATAGATAAGCTTCAGATTGTTTCCATAGGTCGGTGCAACATTGAGGGCCGAAGGATCTGTACTGTGCTGTAATGTTCTGCGTTCTACGTTTTGGTTCGCTTGTTATTTTGGTTAGACCCTCGGCATGCGATTCTTATACCTATCATGTTATTCAAACCGTTTGGTTTGTTTCCAGCACCACCTTATTTTAAACTTTTTTATGATTATCTCTCTGTCTCAGTTAATCGAATTTTAGCTCATGCCTTCACTGGCAATTCAGCTGTTGATGTTTTACTCACACCGTTTGACATTTTTGATCACCTTCAGAGACTTGTTACTTGGCCTGTCGACGCTCACTCACACCATTTGTATGATCTTCCGATCTCTCTGCCCATACATTCTGTGCCTGTGTCTTTCTCTTCACTCCATCCGAGGAAGGAACAGGACTCCAAAGGCTTATGATTTTAGATAAAGCTGATGGACTATAACCTGGTGCCATGTAACTTCTGGCTTTGTCCACCCCAGTTCAACACCAGCACATCCGCATCCTGGATGGAAGCAGAATCTGCCTGCTCTGCACTCAAATCCTTTTGATGTGAAAGCCCATATACCATATGCCTTCTTTACTGCCTGCTGTACCTATATACCTGCTATACCTGTATGCACAATCACCTCTCTAAATTTATAGCCAATCAGATAATAATCTGCATTTCTGTTTTTGCTACCAAAGTAGATAATCTCACATTTATCTGCAATGTACTGCATCTGCCATACATTTGTTCACTCACTCAGCCTGTCCAAATCACACTGCAACATTTCTGTGTCCTCCTGACAGCTCACCCTTCCACCCGGCTTTGAGTCATCTACCCATTAGGACATATTACATTTGGTTTCCTCCTCCAAATCATTAATATATTTTGTGAATAGCTGGCATTCCAGCACTGATCTCTCTGGTACCCCATTAACCATGTATGCCATTCAGAAAAAGTATCCATTTATTTCAACTATTTGTTTGCTGTCTGCTATCCAGGTTTCCATCCATCTCAATATCCCAAATCCAATCCCATGTGCTTACATTTTGGAATGTGGGATTTTGTTGAAATTTTTTTGAAAGTCCAATTAAACCAAATACACTGACTTCCCCTATTCAACTCTACCTAGTTAGATCCTCGAAGAATTCCAGTAGATTTGTCAATCATGATTTCTCTTTGGTAAATCCATGCTGACTGTGTCTGATACTACCACTGTTTGCTAAGTGCTGTGCTATAAAATCCTTGATAATGGATTTTAGCATCTTCCCTACAACCTACACCAGACTCAACATTTAAAATACATTTGGATAGGTACATGAATTGGAAAGGTTTAGAGGGATATGGGCCAAAACTGGCAAGTGGGATTAGTTTAGTTTGGGAAACTTGGTCAGCATGGACTAGCTGGACTGAAGGGTCTGTTTCCAGGCTGCATGACTCTATGATTATGACACTACCAACGTCAGACTCACTGGTCTATAATTCCTTGTTTTCTCTCTACTTTTCTTTTAAATAGCGGGGTTATATTAGTCACCATCCAACCTGAAGGAACTGTTCCACAGTCTGAAGAATCTTTGAAGATGACCACCAATACATCCACAATTTCTTAACAACTCTGGGAAATTATTGTCAGGGTGTGGGGATTTTCACAACCATTTCTCTACTATTAATATACTGATTACTGTCAGTTCCTCACTCTCATTAAATCCTGTGTTCCCCATCATTCTTGATCTTCAGCGTCCACAGTTCTTTGTTTTATCTCTGCTATGTTCTTTGTGTCCTCCTTTGGCACAGAACCAAAGTATTTATTCAGTTGGTCAGCCATTTCTTTGCTCCCCATTAGAAATTGCCCAGTTTCTGACTGTTAGAGATCTACATTTGTCTTCAACAATCTTTTCTTCTTCACACAACTATAAAAGCTTTTACTGTCTTTTTTGTTCCCCACAAGTTTATTCTTGTACTCTAATTTCTTTATCTTAATCAATCACTTTGTCCTCCAATGCCGAATTTTAAACTGCTCCTATTCCGAAGGCGTGTTGTTTTTTTGTGTGTGCCTCTTCCTTGGATCTAACATTATCTCAATTTCCCTTGCAAGCGATGTTGACCAACTTTCCCCTATTGCTTTCTTGCCAGGCAGGAATGATCAATTGTTACCGCTAACCCATGTGCAAGTTGAATGCTTGCCATTGTCTTTCTGTCATCATTCCTTCAAGTAACATGCCTAATCTATCATAGCCAACCCACACCCCATACCATCGTAGATTCCTCTGGTTATATTCAGGACCCTAGTCTCAGAATCAGCTACATCAACTCTCCATTTTCAAGAGGAATTCTATCATATTATGGTTGCTCATTGCCAATTATCCATGTCTTATTACATAATACTCAACCTAGGACAACCTGTTCTCTAAAATAAAACAAAGAGCTGTGGATCCTGTCAATCTGAAATAAACAAAACCGGACTTTACTGAAGAAACTCAGCATCTGTGGAGAGAGAAACAGAGCTAACACATCCAGTCCTGGGACCTCCTTCTGAACAGAAGATCTATCTGAAGAAGAGTCACTGGACTCAAAGCATTAGCTCTATTTTCTCTCCACAGATGCTGCCAGACCTGCTGAGTTTCTCCAGCCATTTCTGTTTATTGGCCTTTTCTCTGGCTGGTTCCTCAAGGTATTGGTCAAGGAAAAATTCCATATGCGGTCCAGAAATTCCTCCTCTATGGTATTGTTACTAAATTGATTTGCTCAATCTATCTGCAGATTGAAGTCCCCAAAACTACTGATGTTTTTTTATTGCTTGTATCCCTAATTGCACATTTATTGTTATTGCCAACATCACCCTGATAATTTGGGGGTCCATATATGACCTACACTACAATGTTGTTTGTCCCCTTGATGTTTCTCAGCTCTGCACATACAGATTCCACACTGTCAGAGCTAATAGCCTTCCTCACTATGGTATTACTTTCCTCTTTAACTAGTAATGCAACTCCTCTACCTTTTCCTTTTTGTCCATCCTTACTAAATATTGAATACTCTTGACTGTTTCATTCTCAGGTCACCCTGCAGTCATGTCTGCAAGATCCTGATTATATCATAATTGGTTTTATCAATTTGCATGATTAATTCATCCATTTTGATGTGAATGCCCAGCACATTAAAGCATGAGGCTTGTTTTTTTAACATAATTTATCACGTTATTTTTCACCGTATCCCTGTTTGATCCTTGGTTTCTCTACTTATCACTTTACTTATTATCCTTTGTCTTTTATTCTTGTCCTGGATTTGTCTTCCTCTGACTCCTTGCATAGGTTTCCATCTCTTTTTAGTGGCCTCCCCAGCCTCTGTAGAAAATATCCCCACTTGGTCCTGTCCAGGAGTAATGCATCGAGTTTGTACTGGTCCAATCTCCACAGGCCCCAGGAACCTGAAATCCTGCCCTTGCTCATCGCTTCAGCCTCATGGTCATCTGATATATCTTGGATTTTTACTCTGACTAGTATGAGGCACTGGTAGTAATCCATCGAGGTTCTACTTTTCAACTTACTTCCTAACTTGCTATGTTCTACTATTAGAACCTCATCCCTTGTTATTACCTATGTCGTCTGTATCAATGTGTATCATGACCATTGGCTGCTCAACCTCCCCCTCAAGAACTCCTTGGATGCTGCCTGAACTGCTGTGCTCTTCCAGCACCACTAATCCAGAGTCTGGTTTCCAGCATCTGCAGTCATTGTTTTTACCCCAATGTCCTGCAGCTGGTCTGAGACATCCTTGACTCTAGCACCAGGGACAAAAACTATAGTAATGGAAAAGCACAGCCAGTCAGGCAGCATCAGAGGAACAGGAGAATCGATGTTTTGAGTATAAGCTCTTCATCGTGAAGAGCTTATGTTCGAAATATCAATACTCCTGCTCTGCGGATGCTGCCTGACCAGCTGTGCTTTGCCAGCACCACATTTATTCACTCTGATCTCCAACATCTGCATACCATAGAGGAGGAATTTCTGGAGTGCATATGGAATTTTTCCTTGACCAATATCTTGAGCAACCAGCTAGAGAAAAGGCTAATAAACAGAAATGGCTGGAGAAACTCAGCAGGTCTAGCACCAGGGAGGCAACATACCATCCTGGAGTCTCATCAGCAGGCACAGATTTGCCTGTCTATTCCCCTTACAATTAAATCCTCTATAAATATTGAATTCCCACATTTTTATTTCACCCCCCCCCCCCCCCCCCCCATCCCCGTGCAGCAGATTCAACCGTGTGCAAGAATTTGGCTGCTTTTCCCTGAGTAGCCATTCTCAAAGTGGCTTATCTGTTTTGCAGGGGAATAGCTACCGCCTGCTTAATCCTCTTGCTCTGTCTCATGGTCACCCATTCCCTTCCTGTGTGTGGAATCTGAGCCTGTGGTGTGACCACCTCTCAGCATGTGCTTTCCACATTACTCTCCACCTTGAGGATACTCTAAAGTGTCCCCAAGCAATGCTCCATCTCTGAAGCCCAGGTTTCTAGGAGCTGTAGCTGGAGACACGTCCTGCACATATGCTGACCTTGAGCATTGGAAATGTTCCCAGCTTCCAATATGGAGCAGGAAGAGCACAACTGAGCTTTGCAGTCTCCTGTTGGAAAAATGTGTGCAGTGGGAAGCTCAGGTCTGAGCATAATGGCAATGATTCTTATGGCTTGGCCCAGCTTGAGTGAGGAAATTAGGGAAATGGATTTAAGGTCAAGGAGGTAACGTTTGTCATAAGAACCATTAGCAATATAATTGGCGTATTTCCTTTTGTGCAACATTTCCTGATATTCGGTTGAAAGAAACTGTGACATGTAGGAGCAAATTTCTCTCTCCAACTTGCCATGAGGGAGACATGGTTCATTTTCCTCCTAACTCTGTTTTTTGTGAGGTTCTGCTTTAGTAACTTATTGAGGTCCACAGCTGACTCAGGTGGCTCGTGATTTAAATTGGTTCTTTATTATATCGATGCACAGAAGTGTTCCAGGTAAAGTCCACCAGAATAAACAGTCCTCAGTCCCATTGGATGATAAACACTTTGAAAGGCTGCTGACTGTAAAAGATGTGATATCAGTCCAGATTGGCGTCTGATCAAGGGCAGGCAAAAGTGATCAGTTCACTTAATAAATCAATCAAAGGAAAATAAATCAAATAAGCAATAAATAAAAGGAAAACATAACAATGGCAAGCAAGGTTAAATAATGTGGATTGAAGATGAAATTCTAGAAATACCACATGAATAGTTATTTCATGGTGGGTAATTCCTGGCTGCTGCTTTTCTATTTTCCAGGGACTACTCATGGAAAGGCTATCTGACAATACCCAGAAACACTGCTCAGTGACAGGCGGTGTGTTGAAACCTGCAGGCGTTAGGTTTGACTGAACTAAATCTGCTCTGACTGGGCTGTTTCCCAGCGTGACTGGACTGAGGCAGATTTGGTTGGCAGCTCTGCTTCTCTTCACAAGATTGGCATGCAGCTCCATTCACAAAGTGAAGAAAGGTCATGCAAATCGCTCGGGCCAGCATTTCACTGAGCCTCAGAAAGGATTCCCGTCACACATTACCATGATCAGCCTTGATCAATGGAGGGAACTAAGTTGAATTTGCTTGTGTATATCGTCCTAGTCTCCACATATAGAATTTTCTAAAAAAATGATCTCCCAACTATAATCAAAAGTAAGGCCTCCAATCATGTTAAATAAAAACCAAAAGAACTCCTGATGCTGTAAGTCAGAAACAAAAATAGTAATTGCTGGGAATTTTCATCCCATTATATTTTGAAGGGCTGTCAAGACTGAAAGGAACAATGACTGTCTGGAAACCCCTTAATGAAAGGAGGAAAGCGATAATAATAATGGCAGAAGGAAGAGCTGAGGAGAAAATGAGGCCTGCAGATGCTGGAGATCAGAGTTCAGAGTGTGTTGCTGGAAAAGCACAGCAGGTCAGGCAGAACTGAGCAGCAGGAGAATCAATGGTTCGGGCATAAACCTTTGATCCGGAGTGCTGATGAAGGGCTTATGCCCAAAATGTCGATTCTCCTGCTCCTCGGATGCTGCCTGACCTGCTGAGCTTTTCCAGCACCACTCTTTCGAGAAGGAAGAGCCTATCTAGCCCCATTGCTTGTTCAGCGAAGCCTCCCAGCAAGCTCTCCTCCAGAATGCAAGGCCAAGACAGAAGGAGGTGGGTCATTCAGCAAACTGGAATGGAAGCCACTGAGGAGGTTAACAGCCACAGGGATATCAACAGAACCAGGACCCAATGCCACAAACCTGACATTGGCCATGTTCGTTCTGCCAAAGTGAGAACACAATGCTTTTTATCCCTTTGATCGGAGCAAAGCAAGTGGGTGTGCTTAGTGAAGAAGGAGTGACCATCCCAGACAATGGCACACGAGGTTAGTCAGTGGCACAGCCTGCCAGAGGGACAGCTACACCTCAATGGCAAATCATTGCTGACCTCCTCAAGGGTGCCCGCAAGACAGAGGCATTCATGTACCCCATCACAGGCTCCTGGCTGACATGGTGCATTGGCATTGTGTCTGTTTTCATTGGGAGATGCTCACCTTTCAGTTTGAAGCAGAAGGTGACCCAGAACATCTGGAAAGGCTGAAGACAGGGGCAGGAGTTCCATCCTGACCCTCATGGAGGACAATATAGTAGGACATACAGGACAGCAAGTGAGTATCTGAATGAAGAGGCAGAAGGAACCCATAGAGAACCCACGGCATACTGTTCCATATATCCATTACTGGACACATGGAGCTCCACATTAGGAGCAGTGAGAAGAAGGTTAGATGATGTCTTCTTCATTTAGAAGGCTGGGTACATGCTCCTCTGTGCCCTTTCCCTATGCCTATGCCCTGAGATATGTCACCTGCTTGGTTCTAAGGTTACTGTTGACGCACTTCCTGGAGCTGGACCTCACTCCCACTTTGCTGCTCCTCTTCCTCCGTTGGGTGTGGGGGAGGGGTCCTTGACGCCTTGGCGTGTTCTTTCACTTTCCACCCTTTCAGCCTCTTCTCACTTTCCCCTCTTTTCTGGGATTCAATGGGACAGATGGCATGTCCCTGGATTGCTGGCACCATTTCCCCACCTCCGGCCTTCATTTCCCTGGTGCCACCCTACCACATTGGCTCTCTCAATGGCACCTGGAGGAAACCAGGACTGAGCTTCTGCTTGCTTCTCACCTCCTTTTTTTTTAACAGGGTGATACTGGGAGAGCTTCGCAGAGTGAACAGGATGTCTGACTCTCCAGTTCTTATCTGTCAGCCAGGGCTCCCTGATTGGACCAGATTAATAGCCCCACTCAAGCACCTCCTATTCTATGAGGTCCAGATGGCTGACCTGGTTACAATCACTACACACTCCAGGCAGATCTTGCCCAGTGGCTCACCACTTGGCCCTCAGGGCTTTTGATTGATGACCAGCTTTGACGAAGGTCATTAAACCATATCATTAACTCCGTTTTGCTTTCCAAAAACGTTACTGAGCATTTCCAGCATTTTCTGGTTTCCATCCCTTGAACGTACTGTTGCCTCACAAACTTGTGCAGAATTTTCAAGGATTTGTATCTCTGAATCCCTTCATTGAGTTAGAATTATCAGGCTCCCTTCCTTGAAGGACATTGTTTTTTTTTAATCACCTGGCAGAATTTCTTTTCTGGCATTAATGTACAAATTTCCTGCATTATTGGCCATAAATATCAATTGTGTTGAGTCCATATTCTCAGCACAACGAATGGCCTTTGAGCACCAATATGTTAGTCCCCTATGTTCAGTGACTTGTGATATTGGTCATGTTGGCATGGGCATCAGCATTGGTTCAGGACCATGTGATTAAAGACAATGGGGAAGCAGATCACAATGTCAGTTGGCTTGAGATGCTGATCTTTATGGCTCCCATTTCAGATTTGAACACCCAAATCTTTTCAGTCAGAAAGCTGAACGTCTGCTCATTGGTTAGAATCAGAGTGCCTCCTGAACAGCACCATCAAAAGGGATTTTTAAGTCCTTTGGGTTTACATGTTGACTAATCTTTACTAAAATTTCAAAATTTACCAACGATTACCAAACTCGGATGTATAGCAAAAAGTGACGAGTGTGCCAGTTTTCTGTGATGAGATATAGGTGGGTGGCAGAATGGGCAAACAAGTGGCAGATAACATTGAATGCAAAGAAGTGTAAGGTGATTCATTTTATCAGAATGTATAAGGAGAGACATCAAAAACTTAATAACACAGTTCTAAAGAGTGTGTAGTGAGAGGGGGACCTGAGGGTCAATGTGAATAGATCTTTGAACGTGACAGAATGTATTGACACACCAGTTGACAAAGCATGCTGGACATCATACAAATGCAGTGAAGTTCGACAAAACATTAGTATAGCTCTGGTTAACCCACAGCTAATGTTGTGTATCTATCTCTCAACACCACACAGTAGGGAAGATGTGAATGCCCTTGAGAGGATACAAAGGAGGTGTACTAGGACAGTTTTAGGACAAGGGGATTGATCCTACCTACATGTGCTGGCATGAGCAGCAAAGAACTTTGAAAAGAGAGCTAATAGTGGTGTAAAAGATCATGAAGAATTTAGTTAACATAGACCAAAACATATTTGGAGAGAGAAGCAGCAAGTGGGAAAGGTTGGCAAATGAGAGATGCAGCAAGCAAGAGGGACAGGAGATTTATAGAGTGAGAGGATCAACAAGCAGGAGAGCTAAGACCAATGGGTAGGTCGAGAGAGTTAGGGATTGTAAGGGTTGGCAGACAGGAGAGGTAAGACAAGTGGAAGGGTCAGCAGAGTTGGCAGTCAGGAAGGTTGGTGAGTGGGCTGCAGAAAAACAAGTGGAGGTCTATAAGTGGCCCAAGTTAGCGAATTAGTAAATAATGTTGATCTTTTCCAATCAACTATCCTTTGCCATAAAAAGTTTCACATTCTTACCACTCTTTGAGTAAAAACATTTCTTCAGAATTCTCTATTGGATTTCTTGGTGACTATCTTAGAACGATGGCCTCTTCCCCACAGGAGGAACCATTCCCTCTCTACCCACACTGTCAAAACTTCCATCATTTTCAAAATCCTGTCAGATGTCTTTGTTCAAGAGGGAAAGGATCAAATCTTTTTATCAAGATCAAGTTGGTACTTCTCAGAATTCACACTCCCACATTGCCTGTACCATCCTTTGGAATCTTCTCAGATTGTACCCTCTCCAATGTCTCATTGCCCTGTTTATTTATGGCAGTGTAAGAGTGGTCGAACCAGTCTTTAATACAGGCATAAGTCTCTTCCATTTCAATTCTCTTCCACTAGAAATAAAGTCAACTTTTTTTTAACTACTTTTTATGACTTCACTAACCTGTGCCATAGCAATTAGTGATTGATGTATTTGTACTTGGAGACTCCTGTGTTTGTCTTCCCCACCCAGACATGCAGTTTCCAAGTAATCGGTGACCTCCCTATTCTGCCAACAAAATGAACTCCCTCACATTTATCTGCGGTGAATTCATTTCCTTTGGAAGAGCTGCACTCAAAGACAGCTGAATGCATTTCACTCCCTGTTAGAATGGAGTTGAAATGAGCATGCTTGTAGACTTCTCCCCTAAGACCTAACCAGACAAACTATTCAACTTGTTTCAGAGTGAATAACCCACTTCGATCTTCACTCTACATTGTTCTTATGTCTTCCTTCACTGTTTTAGTCTTTTTGGTGTTCATACAAAGCTATGAATTGGGAGCAGGAGTAGGCCACTCAGCCCCTTGAGCCCGCTCTGCCTTTCAATAATGACCACAGCTGATTTAATTTAATCATCTCAATTCCACATTCCCATCTACCCTTAGTAACCTTTCACTCCCTTGCTTAACAATGGCACTGTGGCTCGGTGGTTAGCACTGCTGCCTCATAGCGCCAGGGACCCAGGTTTGATTCTAGTCTCACTTGACTGTGTGGAGCTTGCACATTCTCCCTGTGTCTATGTGGGTTTCCTCCAGGTGCTCCGGTTTCCTCCTGCAATCCAAAGATGTGTCGGTTAGGTGGATGGGCCATGCTAAATTACCCATAGTGTCCAGGGATGTATAGACTAGATGGATTAGCCATGGGAAATGCAGGTTCCTGGGGATGGGATACTCTTCAGGGTGTCAATGTGGACTTGATGGATCGAATGGCCTATTTCTCCACTGTAGGGATTCTATGATTCATTGGGTTCTATGAATTATCTCTGTCTTAAAAATATTCAAGGAATCTGCTTTCATCACCTTTTTAGGAAGCGAAGATACAAGATCCGCTGAGAGGAAAATATTCCATAATCTCTGTTTCAATTGGTGACTTTCTGATTTTTAAACAATAGTGCATAGTTCTAGGTTCTCCCATAAGAGGAAACATCCTCTCTACACCTACTGTCTAAAGATTCCTGCAGAATTTTATAAGTTTCATTCCAGTCATCTCTCACTCTACTAAAAACGTTTATAAGTGGATAAATCCCCAGAACCTGATCAGGTGTACCCGAGAACTCTGTGGGAAGCTAGAGAAGTGATTGCTGGGCCTCGTAGGTCCTTTTCAAATCTTTCCCCTCTCGCCCTAAACCTATGCCCTCTAGTTCTGGACTCCCCTACTCCAGGGAAAAGACCTATTCATGATCCTCGTGATTTTATAAACCTCTATAAGATAAACCACTATAAGATCACTCCTCAGCCTCCGACTCTCCAGGGAAAACAGCTCCAACCTCTCCCTATAGCTCAAATCCTCCAAATCTGGCAACATCCTTGTAAATCTTTTTTGAGTCCTCTCAAGTTTCACAACATTCTTCTGATAGGAAGGAGACCAGAATTGCATACAATTTTACAAAAGTGGCCTAATAAATGTCCTGTACAGCTGCAACATGACCTCCCAACTCCTGTACTCAGTACTCTGAACTATAAAGGAAATCATACCAAATGCCTTCTTCACTATCCTATCTACTTGCGACTCCACTTTCAAGGAACTATGAACCTGCATTCCAAGGTCTGTTTGTTCAGCAACAGTCTCCAGGACCTTACCATTAAGTGTATAAGTCCTGTCCTGATTTGCCTTTTCAAAATGCAGCACCTCACATTTATCTAAATTAAACTCCTCGGCCCATTGGCCCATCTGATCAAGATCCCATTGTACCCTGAGGTTCGTTGTTCCACTGCACCTCCAATTTTGGTGTCATCTGCAAACTTACTAACTATACCTCCTATATTCACATCCAAATCATTTGTATTGCTTTGCAAAACACTAGTAGATGGAATAGTGGAAACATGGACAGACTGTATTAATGACTGTATTGCAATTAAATTCAGCCTGGTCTCAGATTGTATCAATTCCCAAGAACTTCCATGCCATAGCCCCTGTGTAGAATAGGAGAAAGAAGCTGCATAAAGCTCTCCTGTATCCCTTTGTTGGCTTGCAGCGGGTATGTGTAGTTGTAGCAGGCAAAGTGCTGGTCAGTGCGAACTGCAGGCAGTTGGCACTCACCTTTCAAGCTGTGCTGGCATTCCCGGGCTGGCGTTCTTTGCAAGATTACCCCTAAGCCTGGTTAGGTCTGCAGCTGTAACTGATCAAAGCTTTCACAGATTGTCAGTTGGCACTCAAAGAATTTCTTCTACTGCACTCTCACTTTCTCCTGACTGCCAGCTTGAAATCTGAGAGGGAAAATCTCTCTTAATCGCCTTCTTAATAACTTACATTGTGGCCTCAGCTAATGATGTCCCCAATTTCTCTACCCACCTGTCCCAGGAATAAAGGCCAGAGGTAGCATCCCATCAGCAAACCAACCTGAGGCAGTTATTTTTCTAATTTCCTTGTAAAAACCCTCACCTCTGCAAACCATTTCAAGAAATCTGACTG
The DNA here is from genome assembly GCF_004010195.1 of Chiloscyllium plagiosum. Classification (NCBI taxonomy): domain Eukaryota; kingdom Metazoa; phylum Chordata; class Chondrichthyes; order Orectolobiformes; family Hemiscylliidae; genus Chiloscyllium; species Chiloscyllium plagiosum. The sequence goes on along the minus strand of NC_057710.1, from coordinate 57,596,318 downwards.
GGGCACATAGACATTATTTAGTGAGATAACTATGATGTGGAGGTGTGGTGTTGTACTGGGGTGGACAAAGTTAAAAATCACACAACAACGCAAGGTTATAGTCCAAGTTTGTACATTCAAATAAACCTGTTGGATTATAATCTGGTGTAGTATGACTTTTAACTTAGAGATTGAAGATTAGAGTGGTGCTGGAAAAGCACAGCAGGTCAGGCAGCATCCGAGGAACAGGAAAATTGACGTTTTGGGCAAAAGCCCTTCATCAGGAACGTAATATTGTTTCAACAATATTAACTGGGATAGATAAAGTGTGAAAGGCTGAGAGAAAGGGTGGAATTCTTAAAATGTGTCCTTTTGAAGCCAGCCTGTAGAAAGTTCTTCAAGAGAAAGGGGACTTTTGGGGAACAAAGTCAGGCAAGTGGCAGATGTGGTATTGGGGGGCATTTTGATGATAGTGACCATAGTTTAGGACAATTTACATACTTATTGAAAAAGAAAAGGATGGAAGGGTTCTGAATAGGGGAAAGTCAATTTTTCTAATATAGAACGACCTGATCAGACCATAGAACTCTGTGGGAAGCTAGGGAAATGATTGTTGGGACTCTTACTGAGATATTTGTAGCATCGATAGTCACAAGTGAGGTGCCGGAAGACTGGAGGTTGGTAAACGTGGTGCCACTGTTTAAGAAGGGTGGTAAGGACAAGTCAGGGAACTATGGACCAGTAAGCCTGACGTCGGTGGTGGGCAACTTGTTGGAGGGAATCCTGATGGACAGGATGTGCATGTATTTGGATAGGCAAGGACTGATTAGGGATAGTCAACATGGCTTTATGTGTGGGAAATCATGTCTCACAAACTTGATTGAGTTTTTTTGAAGAAATAACAAAGAGGATTGATGAGGGCAGAGCAGTAGATGTGATCTATATGGACTTCAGTAAGGCATTCAACAAGGTTCCCCGTGAGAGACTGGTGAGCAAGGTTAGATCTCATGGAATACAGGGAGAACTAGCCACTTGGATACAGAACTGGCTCAAAGGTAGAAGACAGAGGGTGGTGGTGGAGGGTTGTGTTTCAGACTGGAGACCTGTGGCCAGTGGAGTGCCACAAGGATCAGTGCTGGGTCCATTACTTTTCATCATTCACATAAATAATTTGGATGTGAGCATAAGAGGTATAGTTAGTAAGTTTGCAGGTGACACAAAAATTGGAGGCATAATGGACAGTGAGGAACAGGATACAACAGGTTCTTGATCAGATGCGCCAATGGGCTGAGAAGTGGCAGATGTCGTTTAATTTACATAAATGTGAGGTGCTGCATTTTGGGCACGCAAATTTTAGCAGGACTTATACACTTAATGGTAAGATCCTAGGGAGCGTTGCTGAACTTTGAGACATTGGAGTGCAGGTTCATAGCTCCTTGAAAGTGGAGTTGCAGGTAGATACGATAGTGAAGAAGGTGTTTGGTATGCTTTCCTTTATTGGTCAGATTATTGAGTACAGGACTTGGGAGGTGATGTTGCAGCTGTACAGGCCGTTGGTTAGGCCACTGTTGGAATATTGCGTGCAATTCTGGTCTCCTTTCTACCAGAAAGATGTTGTGAAACTTAAAAGGGTTCAGAAAAGATTTACAAGAATGTTGCCAGGGTTGGAGGATTTGAGCTACAGGGAGAGGTTGCTTAGGCTAGGGCTGTTTTCCCTGGAGCATCGGAGGCTGAGGGATGACCTTACAGGGGTTTATAAAATCATGAGGGGCATGGATAGGATAAATAGGCAAAGTCTTTTCCCTGGAGTGGGGGAATCCAGAACTAGAGGGCATAGGTTTAGGGTCAGAGGGGAAAGATTTAAAAGAGACCTAAGGGGCAACTTTTTCAATCGGAGGGTGGTACATGTATGGAATGAGCTGCCAGAGGAAGTGGTGGAGGCTGGTACAATTGCAACATTTAAAAGGCATCTGGATGGGTGTATAAAAAGGAGGGGTTTGGAGGGATATGGGCTGGGTGCTGACAGGTGGGACTAGATTGGTTTGGGATATCTGGTTGGCATGGACGAGTTGGACCAAAGGGTCTGTTTCCGTGCTGTACATCTCTATGACTCTATAAGCGGCTACTTGCAGGAAATTTTACAGCAGAGCAGGGGGAGACATTCAAAAGGGTAATAATGGGAGTGCAAGACCAACATGTTTTTTAAAGGTAAAAGGTGGGACTGACAAGTCCAGAGAACCCTGGATATCAAAGGATATAAGGAAATTAAGCTTTTGGTAGATACCAAAGTCTCAAAACAGCAGATTCTTGAGTGGGGTATAGAAAGTGAAAAGGGCGCTTTAAAAAAGAAATGGGGACATGGAAAAACACTGGTGGGTAAAGTAAATAAAATCCAAATGTGTTTTATAAGTACACTAGAGGGCAAGAGAATAACCAGAGAAATGGTAAGGATCACTAGAGGTCAAAATAACAATCTGTGTCTGGAGCTAAAAGACATAGCTGAGGTTTTAATGAGTACTTTGCATGTGTGTTCACAGTAAAGAAAGACAATATAAGTCTAGAGATCAAGAAGGGGGTCTGTGATAGACTTGAAAGAATTAACATTGAAGAGGAGGAGGTCTTAGTGATTTTAACAGGCTTGTAAGTGGATATATTCCCAGGTCCAGATGATAGGTATCTATGGCTGCTGTGGGAGGCAATGGAGGAAATTCCAGGAGCTCTAACAATAATTTCCAAATCCTCTTCAGCCAAAGACCTGGAGGATAGCTTGATCTGTACCATGAAGGGTGGTACAGATAAACCAGGAAACACAGGCCAGTGAGTCTAACATCTGTGGTAGGGAAGCCATTGGAAAACATTCTGAGGAACAGAATTAATATCTATAAAGACATTCCAGGATTAATCAAGGATAATCAGTATGGCTTTGTAAGGGGGAAATCACGTCTAATAAATGATGACATTTTTCGAGGAGATGACTAGGCATACATTTGAAGGTAGTACAGTTTATGTAGTCTATATACTAAGAGTCTGAGGAGTCCAGGGAAATTTTACAAACTGGATCCAAACTTTGCTTAGTGGCAGGAGGCAGAGGGAAATAGTCGAAGGATGTTTTTGTGACTAGAAGCCTATGCCCAATGAGCTTAATGCCATGTGTCTTGATGTTTATTGTGTGCTTTACTAATATAGACATGAATGTAAAAGGTATGATTAGTATGTTCACAGATAACACAAAATTGGTGGTGTGGTAAATAGCAGGTGGGGAGCATTTACTCCAGGACAGATGAATTTAATTCTACAAAGTGTGAGTTATTGCATTTAGGGAGGACTAACAAAGTGAAAGATAAGGCAAGGTAAAACTTAAGAAAAACAAAGGATTAGAGAGACCTTGACATGCATATTCATAAATCTTTGAAGGCATCAAGACAGAGAGATAAGGTGGTTAAGAAGGCATATGGGGTATTGGCCTTTATTAGTCAAGGCATTGAATGCAAGAGCACGGAGGTTATGATGTAGCTGTATATATTAGTTAGGCTACAGCTGGAAAATTATGTGTCATTCTGGTTTACATAAGATCATAAGCTATAGGAGCAGAATGAGGCATTCAGCCCATCAAGTCTGTGAAGAAGTCATATCAAACTCAGAACATTAACTCTGTTTCTTTCTCCACAACTATTTCTCCAGCACTTTGTGTTTTTATTTCAGATTTCTAGCATGCTCAGTATATTTTGCTTTGATAAGAGCAAGTTGGAGCTGTAGGCTGTCAGGTGCCTAGATCCTGATGAACTTCAACCTAGTGTCTGAAAAGAAGTGCCTGGCGAGCCTGTTGATGTCTTAAACTTTCTTGATTTGGGACTGTCACTATTAATTACATTTAATTACTTTATCCAAAAAGGGAAATATAAACTAGGGAAACTACAGGCCAGTTAGCTTAACATCTGTCATAGGAAAAATGTTAAAAGCCATTACTAATGTTGTTACAGCAGGACACTTGGATAGTTTCAAGGTCATCAGGCAGTGTCAACGTTGTCTTGTGAAAGGGAGGCTATGTTTGACCAGTCTATTGGAGTTCTTTGAGGAGGTAACTTGTACTGTGGATAAAGGCAAACCAATAGGTGCGTTGCACTTAGATTTTTAGAAGACTTTTGAGAAGGTGCCAGATCAAAGGTTATTGCACAACATAAAACTCATGGTGTAAGAGATAGTCTGTTGACACAATTAAAAGATTGGCTGGCTAACAGGATGTAGTATTTTCTTTTACTCATTCACAGGATGTGGGCATTTCTGGATAACCAGCATTTATTTCCCATCCCAGAGGGCAGTTAAGAGTCAACCGTATTGCTGTGGGTCTGGAGTCACTTGTAGGTCAGACCAGGTAAGGATAACAATTTCCTTCCCTAAAGGGCATTAGTGAACCAGATAGGTTTTTCCAACAATCGACAATGGATCACAGACTCTTAATTCAGATTTTTATTGAATTCAAATTCCACCATCTGCTGTGGTAGGATTCAAACCCAGGTGCCCAGAATATTACCTGGGTCTCTGGATTCAGAGTTCAGCGATAATACCGCTAGGCCATTGCCTCCCCTATAATAGGTCCCCTTTAATGTGGGGTATAAGTAGGTCTTTTTAAGGTTGGCAAGACGTAATGAGTAATGTGCAAAAGGAAACAGCGCTGGGCCTCAACGCTTCATTATTTATATGAATGAATTAGATGAAGGGATGGATACATGTTGCCAAATTTGCTGCTGACACAAAAATAGGAAGGAAAGGAAGTTGTGAAGAGACCCAAGGAGGTTACAAAAAGGTAAGGATAGGTTAAGTGACGAGACAAATCTGTAGCAAATGGAATATAATGTGAAAAATATGAAATTGTCCATTTTAGCAGGAAGAATAAAAATGAAGCATCATCGAAAGGTGAGAGATTGCAAAGTTCTGAAATGCTGAGGGATCTGATGTCTTCGTTCATGAGGCACAAACGGTCAGTATGCAGGTACAGCTAGTAATCAGGAAAGCTAATAAATAGAATATTATCATTTATCATAGGAGAAGCAAATACAAAAATAGAACAGTTATACTTCAGTTATACAGGGCACTGGTAAGACCACATCTTGAGTATTGCACACTGTATTGCTCAGCTAACTAAAGGAAGGATGTAAATGCATTGGAGGCAATTTAGAGAAGAGTAGTACTCAGAATGATGGGGCTGTCTTGTGAGGAAATATTGGACAAGCTCTGGTTATATGTGAGTCATGGAGTCATAGAGATGTACGGCATGGAACAGACCCTTTGGTCCAACCCTAACCTTAGGTCTGAGCTGCCAGAGGAACTGGTGGAGGCTGGTACAATTACAACATTTAAGAGTCATCTGATGGTATGTGAATAGGAAAGGATTAGAGGGATATTGGCCAGGTGCTGGCAAATGGGATTCAATTAATTTAAGATATCTGGTCAGCATGGATAAGTTGGACCGAAGGGTCTGTTTCCATGCTGTACATCTCTGACTCTATGACTCTATCCAGGGTAACTAGCTACAGTTTTAGTCATAGAGTCATAGTCTAATAAATGTTGTAATTGTACCAGCCTCCACCACTTCCTCTGGCAGCTCATTCCATACACGTACCACCCTCTGTGTGAAAAGGTTGCCCTTTAGGTCTCCTGTATTCACAACTTCAGCACTTCAAATCTTCAAGGCCCATCTTTAGATTTGTTACATTTAAAAATTTTAATCATCAGGACTAACATCTTTGTAGCTTCTGACTGGTTGAGGTAGCATTACCCATATAATGGTGGTGGAAATATTGACATTAGAGGGTGATGTCAGCACAACTAAAACTAATATAAGCAAGAAACAGACAGAGGGTAATACTGCAGGAACAAGATGAGGAACGATGGGAGGCTTGAGTGGAGCATAAACATAGACTGCTTACAATAAAAAGTTTGTTTCTGTAACATAAATTCTACTTATTTCAATATAATGTAAAAATAATACAGATACACAAACAGACAGAGGCAATTTCCCCATCCTGTAATATTTGCCTCCTATAGATGCTTCTCTTAACAGCCTTTAGATGTGATTCGTAGTTTTGCTATGACCATACAACACTCTCGTTAGTCTATACCAAGAATACTAGGAATAGTTTTGGTTCCCTTATTGAAGGGATTGAAGGCAGTCCTGAAAAGGTTCCCTGGATTAATCCCAGGTATGGAGCAGCTGTGTTATGACTCAGAAGGGAAGGGGGGAGAATAGAAGTGCAATAGTGATAGGAGGTTCAATCATAAGAAGAACAGATGATATGTTGCCTCCCAGGTGCCAGGGTCAGGGATATCTCAGATCGAATCTACAGGATTCTTAAGGGGGAGGAAGTGCAGCCAGAAGTTGTGGTACACATTCATACCAATGGTATAGGTAGGGAAAGGGAGGAGGACCTTAAAGAGAATATCAGGAGCTAGATTGGTAACTAAAAGGGAAGACAAGTAGAGTAGTAATCTCAGGATTTCTACTAGTGTCAAGTGCTAGCAAGGCTAGGAACAGAGAGCAGGTGCAGTGCTGGTTTCGGAGAGAGGGCTTCAGATATGGGGATAATTGAGATATCTTCTGGGGGAAGTGGGACCTGTACAAGAAGACAGGTTGGACCTGAACTGGACGGACACCTCCTGGACGGGCAGGAGGTTTGCTTGAACTCTTCGGGAGGGTTTAAACTAGATTGGCAGGGGGGTGGGAACTGGAACTATGGACTATCAGATTATGGACTAGGTACTGAACTACCAGATAGAGAATGCAGAGAGTCTGTGAGGAGGGATAGGCACTTGATAGTTTGAAGTGTGTCTATTTTAACACAAGGGAACATCAGGAATAAGTGTGATGAACTCAGAGCATGGATCAATACTTGTGGCCATTATGGAAACTTGGATATCACAAAGGCAGGAATGGTTGTTGGATGTTCCAGGATTTAGATATTTCAAAAGGGATAGAGGCAGAGATAAAAGAGGTGGAGGAGTGACAGCTACTGAAACAGAGGTGGTCGAGGAGGGCTTGTCCACAGAGTCATTATGGGTGAAAGTTAGAAACAGGAAATGAGCAGTCATTTTGTTAGGAGTTTTCTACAGACCCCCCAGTTGCAACAAAGACACAGAGGAGCAGATTGAGAGGCAGATTTTGGAAAGGTGCAGAAGTAACAAGGTTGTTGTCATGGGTGTCTTTAACTTCCTTAATATTGATTGGAACCTCCTTAGTTCAAATAGTTTGGATGGAGCAGTTTTTGTCAGGTATGTCCAGGAAGGGTCCTTGACACAATATATAGATAGGCCAACTAGAGGGGAGGCCATATTAGGCTAAACCATACCAGATGCCAGATCTCTTGGTGGGAGAGCATTTTGGTGATAGTGATCACAACTCCCTGACCTTTACTATACTCAGGGAGAGGGATAGGAGCAGAGAGGATGGGAAAGTATTTAATTGGGGAAGGGGGAATTACAATGTTATTAGGCAGGAACTGGGGCACCTAAATTGGGTTTGGATATTCCCTGGAAAATGCACAGCAGAAATGTGGAGGTTGTTTAGGAAACACCTGCTAATAGTGCTGTTCAGGTTTGTCCCACTGAGACAAGGAAGGGATGGTAGGTTGGAAGAGCCTTGGATGACAAGGGATGTGGAACATCTAGTCAAGAGGAAGAAGGAAGCTTACTTAAAGTTGAGGAGGGAAGGATCAGACAGGGCTGTAGAGGGTTACAAGGTAGCCAAGAAGAAATTGAAGAAAGGACTTAGGAGAGCTAGAAAGGGGCATGATGAAGCTTTAGCGTGTAGGATTAAGGAAAACCTGAAGGAGTTCTACACTTATGTGAGGAACAAGAGGATGGCCAGAGTGAGGGTAGGGCCGATCAGGGATAGTGAAGGGAACTTGTGCCTGGTGTTGGAGGAAGTAGGGGAAGTCCTTAATGAATATCTTACTTCAGTATTCACTACTGAGAGGGATTTTGATGTTTCTGAGGACAGCGTGAAACAGACTGATATTCTAGAACAGGTTGATGTTAGGAAGGAGGATGTGCTGAGGATAAATAAATCCCCTGGACCAGACAGGATATACCCAAGGGAAGAGATTGCTGCGTCTTTGGCAATGATCTTTGCACCCTTACTGTCCACTGGAGTAGTACCAGATGATTGGAGGGTGGCAAATGTTATTCCCTTGTTCAAGAAGGGCAATAGGGATAATCCTGGGAATTACAGATCAGTCAGTCTTTTGTGGGCAAAGTATTGGACAGGATTCTGAGAGACAGGATTTATAATTACTTGGAAAACCATGGTTTGATTAGAGATAGTCAGCATGGCTTTTTGAGGGGCAGGTCATGCCTTACAAGCTTTATTGAATTGTTTGGGGATGTGACAAAACACATTGATGATGGTAGAGCAGTGTTAGTCCCCTGTGTTCTGTTGTCTGTGCTATAATGTGTGTGTGTGTGTCTGGGATGGGGATTGTGAGTGTCTGTGAGAGAGAGGGAGAATGTGTGTGTTTGTGTATGTGTGAGTGTAAAGGGGTCCAAGTCTGTGAGAGGGTGCATGTGTGAGTGTGGGAGTGTGTGTATGTGTGTGTGTGTGTCTGGGATGGGGGGTTGTGAGTGTCTGTGAGAGAGAGTGT
>NC_057710.1:57571570-57587495 GCF_004010195.1 Chiloscyllium plagiosum | reverse complement strand
CCCCATACTCACGCATACACCCTCTCACAGACTTAGACCACTTTACTCTCTCTCACAGACACTCACAACCCCCCACTCCAGACACACACACACACACACACACACTCCTACACACACAAACACATACATTATGGCACAGACAACAGAACACAGGGGGCTAACACCTTCAACATCTTATCTGGGCTGACACCAATTGTTACAGTTAACCTGAGAATGTAACTTATATATAAAAAAAATTGTAATTTACATATGAAAGAAGTGAAACTATCATGGTTATTCTAACAGATGAGAGACTTCACACTGTAAACGTTTGCTATAAATTCTGTGTCTTACAATTGTGTCCTCCACTACCACCTGATGAAGGAGCGGCGCTCTGAAAGCTAGTGCTTCCAATTAAACCTGTTGGACTATAACCTGGTGTTTTGTGATTTTTAGTTTTGTACACCCCTGTCCAACACCGGCATCTCCAAATCAGGATTGCAGGAGGCAGAGTGTGACAAGCACTAATACACTTCCTAGGTTATCTTACAGCACAAGGGTGAACATGTCAGAAGAGAGCTGCAACTGACAGTCTCAGAAAGTAGTATCAGGATAGCGTCAGCTGCATGTGAATCCTCTATTGGGTACCTCATTATTATCCACCTTAATCTCACAGCTAGAAATTAGGGTACCCTTTAAAACTGTGTTCTCTTTGTGTTGCATATATAATAATTCCCATGTAGCAGGAGACCTCACTTAGCTGTGTTACAGTACAGCCTTCAACAACCACAAAGAAAAGATTTACTGGAAGCCACATTATCCTATTACGAAAGCAGTGTTTTGGAAAATAAAATGTTTTGTTCTTAGAAAGACTGATATCTAACCTTGAATGAAGGTTGTTATTGGTCGTTGGCCAAAAGGTTTTAGTCAGGTGACCCAAAATAAGGTAAAACAAAACAAAGAATTGTAGACACTGGAAATCTGAAAAGAAAAGAGAAAGCTAGAGAATCTCAGCAGCTTTGGCAGTGTCTACAGAGAGAGTTAATACTTCTGAATAAGTGACCTTTCATCTGGCAAGGCAATAGTCTAATACTGTCTCAGGTCGCAAAGTTCACTCTGTTTTTCTCTCGCTACAGATGCTGCCAGACCTACTGAGCATCTCCAACATCATCTGTTTTGGTCTCAAAGTAAGGTATATCAACTGGAGCAGGGTAGGGATATGGGAGAGAGAGCTAGAGAGAGAGGATCTTGAAAGTGGAGTCGCAGGTAGATAGGATAGATTTGGTATGCTTTCCTTAATAGGTCAGAGCATTGAGTACAGGAGTTGAGAGGTCATGTTGTGGCTGTACAGGACATTGTTAGGCCACTTTTGGACTATTGCGTGCAATTCTGGTCTCCCTGCTAAGTTCAAAACTGGACAGCACAGGTTTGAGGTGAGAGGGGACAGATGAGAACATTTCATTGACCCTGAGGCTGTTCGGTAGAATGGAGGAGCAGACGTGTAATTTGGAAGACCTGGAATGTTTGTCCCTGACATTGTGCAGTCTTTAGTGGTAGTTTTTGTAACTACAACACCATCTTCCCTCTGGCTAATGCAGAGAAACCCCTGGTCTTCTCCCAAGAGGATATGGAAGTTGGAGAACTTGGGGAAATAAATAGCGATATCTTGAGAAGTGTACATATTACACAGAAAGAGGTATTGGATGTCTTAAAATGCATAAAGATGAATAAATCCCCAGGACCTGATCAGGTGTACCCTAGAACTCTGTGGGAAGCCAGGGAAGTGATTGCTGGGCCCCTGACTGATATATTTGTATCATCGATAGTCATAGGTGAGGTGCTGGAAGACTGGAGATTGGCAAATGTGGTACCATTATTTAAGAAAGGTGTTAAGGAACAGCCAGGGAACTATAAACTGGTGATCCTGACATCATTGGTGGGTAAATTATTGGAGGGGATTCTGATGGATGGGATATAAATGGATTTGGAAAGGCAAAGACTGATTAGGGATATTCAACACGGCTTTGTCAATGGGAAATCATGTCTCATAAACATATTTGAGTTTTTTGAAGAAGTGACGAAGAAAATTGATGAGGGTGGAGCATGGACTTGGTCTATGTGGCCTTCAGTAAGGTGCTCGACAAGGTTCCGCATCGCAGGCTGGTTAGCAAGGTTAGATTAATTGGAATACAGGGAGAACTTACAATTTGGATGCAGAACTGGCTCGAATTTAGGAGACAGAGGGTGGTGGTAGATGGTTATTTTTTGGATTGGAGGCCTGTGATCACTGGTGTGCCACAAGGATTGATGCTGCGTCCACTGCTTTTTGTTATTTATATACAAGATTTAGATGTGAATATAGGAGGTACAGTTAGTAAGTTTGCAGTTGACAACAAAATTGGAGGTGTAGTGGACAGGGAAGAAGGTTACTTCAGAGCACAACAGGATCTTGGTTAGATTGGCCAATGGGGTGAGGAGTGGCAGATGGATTTTAATTTAGATAAATGTGAGGTGTTGCATTTTGGCAGGGCAAACTAGAACAGAACTTATACACATAATGGTTAGGTTGTGTTGCTGAAGAAAGAGACCTTGGAATGCAGGTTCACAGTTCCTTGAAAGTAGAGTCGCAGGTAGACAGGATAATGAAGAAGGTGTTTGGTATGCTTGACTCCAGTGTTCAGTGCATTGAATATAGGAGTTAGGAGATCACGTTGTGGCTGTACTGGATATTGGTTAAGCCACTTTTGGAATACTGTGTTCAATTCAGGTCTCCCTGCTACTGGAAAGATGTTTTGAAACTTGAGAGGGTTCAGAAAAGATTTCCAAGGATAATGCTGGGTTGGAGTGTTTGACCTACAGGGAAAGGTTGAATAGGTTAGGGCTATTTTTCTTGGGATGTTGGTGGCTGAGGGAGTGACCTTAAAGAGATTTATGACATCATGAGGGGCATAGGTAAGGTGAATATCCAAGGTCTTTTCCCCAGGGTAGGGAAGTCCAAAACTTTGATAGCTTGTTCCATTGTGGGATTGATTTGGAAAGATGGATATCCAGAGGAATCTTGATTATCGGTAGGACACGGGTGGGGAATATTTTGTTTGATTAATCAAATCCCAGATAATTGACTGCCAGATAACACAGTTTCACCAAGCATCAGGACCTTGCAATCTTGCCGGATAATCCAATATTCGGATAATTGAATGCCGGATAATCAGGGTTCCTCTGTACTCACCTGACTTCTCCTTACATGTTCCAATACTGTTCACCTCAAACTCTACTCTCCATTATTGCAAATTATACATTCAAACTGGGCTCTTGTAAAGATGTGTATACTGAATTTGCTGTTTAATTTATTAGTGACAATCTTGTCTAAAGACCTCAAGTCTTGATTTCTTTCTATTGATGTAGGTCTATTCAAGAGTTAATTCAATGCCTCATGGTCTTTGGAATCCAACTTCTCAACTTGTTTATAAAATCCTTAGCTCCTTCAAAGAAAGAGATCAGATGAGCTGAGCTAAAGAGGAGATTTAAGGTACAATATACAATGCAGGTGTTGAGAAGTTTATTAAGGTGTGACATGGAGTTTGGCAACAATAACATCCATTTATTTAACATGTTGACATGGGATGAACATATGAATTAGAAAATAAAAACTGAAAGAACTGCAGATGTTGTTAATTAATTAGGAACAAGAGTAGTTCCAAACAAAAATGAAAATTGCTGAGAAAGCTCAGGGTGTCTGACAGTATGTGGAGAGAAATCAGAGTTAATGTTTCAGGTCCAGTGACCCTTCCTGAGAACATGAATAGTCCATTCGTGGTTCAGTTCACTGTTCAACAAGATCATATCAGATTGTGGCCTTAAATCCACATTCTCACAACCCTCCAGTAACATTTGACTCCATTGTTAGTCAATTACCTATCTACCCTTAACTTAAAGTATCCAATCCTCTCATCCCCACTGATCTGTGTGGTAGGGAGCTCCAAACAATTCATGAGTCTTGTGAATGAAGAGAGAGAAAAAATTATTTTTCATCTCCATTTTAAATGAGACTATTTTTAAACTGTGTTCTCTCATTCTGGTTTGTGTCTTTAACATTGTAAAAATAAACCAAAACAATTTGCAGGAGAATTATTGAAGAAATCTGGCATCAAGTCCTTGAAGAAACATTAAGAGGAAGATTTTATTGAGTGCCTGAAAGGAAGAAGGAGATTTGGAGGCAGCGAGAGATGAAAATTGAAAATGCCAGAACTACTCAGTAGATCAGACAGCATTGGAAATGTTCAGGAAATATAATCTGTGGGTTGAAGCTGAAGGCATGGCCATCAATGGCCAAGCAATGGCTTTTGAGAATTTCTCAGAGGCCAGAAATGGAAAAGCAAAAAGATCATAAGAAAGTTTTGGGGCTGCAAGTAGTTTCAGAGATAGAGAGAGGTTGGGGGATGGGGGAGAGGTTGGGGAGGTGGATGGGGTGGGGAGGATTTGAAAACAAATGTGTGAAGTTGCAAGATTGAAGGAAGATTCTGCCCTAAACTGGACAGAGCTGATCAATTGGAGAAGTTGACTTTTCTTTTGGCCAAGAGTTCCGTAGATGACTTTGATGGTATAGCTTTCAGGGAAAGCACCATATGTAAATTTCCCAAGAAAATGAAACAAATTCCAAGTTAAAAAATTACAAAAGTCAAGACAGTATCTATTAAGCATTGATCAAATGATCTAGAAAGAGAATCCAAAGGCTGATTAATGATTTCTAGTATACAAACATTGAAATAAGGAGTTTCTTTAGTGGATAGTATTTCCAAAGACTATCTTGCTTCAAGCTGGTAGACTATATAATTGTTTTAATTTATCACAGTAGTTTTATTCATTATCTCAGCTTACATTACTTCATACAAAATGTTCATAGCAATCAGTCAAATGCTTGGAAACAACTAATTTACTCACTGGGGCAGCGCGGCTGCCTCACAGCACCAGGGATCCAGGTTCGAATCCAGCCTCAGGTGGCTGTCTGTGTGGAGTTTGCACATCCTCCCTGTTTCCATGTGGGTTTCCTCTGGATGCTCTGGTTTCTTCCCACAGTCCAAAGATGTGCAAATTAGGTGGATTGGCCGCACTAAATTGCCCAGCGTCCAGGGATATGTAGGCTAGGTGGGTGAGCTGTGGAAAATGCAGGGTCTCAGGGAATGGGGTGGGTCTGAGTGGACAGCTCTTCGGAGAGTCAGTGTGGACTCGATATGTTGTATGGCCTGCTTCCATACTGTAGGGAAAAATGAGATCTAATTGAAGCATATAGGATTCTTAAGGGACTTGATAAGGTAATTGCTGAGAGGTTACTTCCCTTCATAGGAGGATCCAGGACCAGAGGGCATTGTCTCAGAATAAAGTGGGGCCAATTTAAGACTGAAGTGGGGGGAATTTCTTCTCTCAGAGGTTTGTGAGTGTTTGGAACTCTTTGCCCCAGACAGCTGAAGGGAAAGAGTCCTTGTGTATTTTTAAGGCTGAGATAGACAGGTGATTGATCAGTAGGAGAACCAAAGGTTATGGGGAAAAGATAGAAAAGTGAACATGAGGCATGTTTGATCAACCATGATCCTGCTGAGGGTTAGAGCAGGCTTGTAGAGCCAAAGAGCCTACTCTTGTTCTTATTTCTTCTGCCCTTATGGTCTCATAGAACAATACAGCACAGGACAGCCTTCTGGCCATCGGTGTTGTGCTGACCTTTGATCCTACCCAAAGATCAAACTAACCTACATACCCTACAGTTTACTATCATCCATGTGTCTATCCAAGTCATTTAAATGTCCCTAATGTATCTGACTCTTCAACCCCGTTGGCAGTGCATTCCACACATCCACCACTCTCTGTGTAAAGAACCTACCCCAACTACTCCCCTAAACCTTCCTCCAATCACTTGAAAATTATGCCCCCTTGTGACACCTCCCCTCCCCCCCCCCCTAACAACAGTATTCAAAACAGAGGGGATTATAGAGGGGAACAGCCAGAGGATGATCCCTGCACTGTCTGTCTATTCTGTTTCCCTGTCCTGATGGTCACCCAGCTACCTTTATCCTATAACTTAGGTGTAACTACCTCCCTATAACTCCTCTCTATCACCCCCTCTCCCTGCCGAATGATCTGAAGTTCATCCAGCTCCAACTCCAATTCCCTAACGCGGTCTGTGAGGAGCTGGAGTCAGGTTTACTTCTCGCAGGCGAAGTCAGCAGGGACATTAGTAGTGACCCTTACCTCCCACATCCTGCAAGAGAAGCATATGCAACTGCCCCAACTTCCATCCCCTCTGTTCTAAATTGCCAAAAGAGATAAAAAGAAACTTACCTTACCAACTCTCTACACACAGTCTTTTTGTTTTGGTTAGAGGAGGAGAACAGGTGGGAGACACGACACTTGTCGTTTTTCAGGTTTAGCCACTGCCCGAATATATTAGTTCACTTACCCAGCAGTCCCCATGTCTGTGTCCACTCCTGTTCAGCCTACACTTCGCCGATTCACTAGGTAAGAATTTAATATTCTAATTTACTCTCCCGGCTGCCCCCGGCTCATGCTCCCTCGAGTCCTGCTGGACTCATGGTCAATCAGGATTTCAATTTTAAACTTACCTTGATCAGTGCAGTCCCAGCAACACTTAAGAAGCTTGGCACTGTCCAGGACAAAGCAGCCCGCTTGATTGGCATTACATCCACAAGCATCCACTCCCTCCACCACTGACACTCAGTAGCAGCAGTGTGTACTATCTACAAGATGCACTGCAAAACTTCTTCGAAGATCCTTAGACAGCACCTTCCAAACTCATGACCACTTCCAACTAGAAGGACAAGGGCAGCAGGTATATGGGAATACCACCAACTTCAAGGTCCCCTCCAAGCCACTCAACATCCTGACTTGGAAATGTATTGGCATTCCTTCACTGTCACTCAATAAAAGACATGGAATTCCCTCCCTAAATGCATTGTGGGTCAACCCACATCAGGTGAACTGCAGCAGTTCAAGAAGGCAGCTCACCACCACCTTCTCAAGGGCAACTGGGGACGGGCAATAAATGGTGGCCCAGCCAGCAACACCCATATCCTATAAACTAATAAATAAAAAAGGATATTCATTTATTAACCGAATATTATGTTTTATATTCTAATATTTAATTTTCAGGACATTTTACAGTTGAAACACCTTGTGACGTGGATAAGATTAAAATAACTAGACAAACCTGTTCCAAAGATCGAGATTGAAAAGTGTGCTGCTGGAACAGCACAGCCAGCTGGGCAGCATCCAAGGAGCAGGAGAATCGCCTTTAATGAAGAGGTTATGCTCAAAATGTCAATTCTCCAGCTCCTCGGATGCTGCCTGACCACCTGTGCTTTTCCAGCACCACACTCTTCAACTCTGATCTCTAGCCTCACTTCCTCCTTGTTCCAAAGATCTCGTCTGCATTAACCATCTCTTTACTTGTTCATCTTGAGCAGTCCCTATAATCCCATCGGTCGGAGGGTTTACTTTTTCTGCCTATTAGTGATGTTTTCATGGACGCCCACAGCTGTCTGGTGTTTCATTCAGATGGCTGTTCTTCTTTATTTCTTTATCACTGGAATGGGGTATCACTGGAAAGGCCAGCATTCACTGCCTATGTCTAATTCCCTTGAATTGAGTGGCTTGATCTGCCATTTCAGAGGGCAGTTTCAGAGTCAACTATATTGCTGTGGGTTTGGAGTTACAGGTAGGTCAGACCTAATAAAGATGGCAGATTTCTTTCCTTAAAAAGATATTATGGACTACATGGGCTTTAAAATAATTGACAATTTTTGCACAGGCTGCTGTAGACTAGCTCTTTACAATCCCAGATTTCTTAATTGACTCCAAACGACAGCATCTGCCAGAGCATTAGCCTGGGGATTATTATTATTATTCCAGTGGCAATAGCACTCTGCCACTGTCTCTCTTTTGTGTGAGAGTTTAGGTAAATATCAGGAGGTTGTTTAACTACCGGGAGAGCGCAATAGTTTTAACAGTAGCGACAGGGTCTGAAATCACAGGCCTCTTCTGCTGCTCCTCATCTGGCTCAGGTCCCACCCTGGGCAAAGCGCAGCGCCCCCCCCACCCCCAATCCCAAGCCTGAGCAAAGTAGACCGCCCGCCCCCCACCCATCCCAATCACAGCAGTTTAGAATCACAGTCCATGCACAGCAACCACATCCCCCGACCCAAATACAATGCATCGCTCTAGCCCACCCAACCTAAGTACAACAGCCCCACCCTACCCTAACACACCATGCCTGACCCCCAACCCCCTGTGGCCCAAGATATGGTAGTGTGTTCTGATGTACCCACCCACCAGCCCCCATACCCCCATCTTGCGCCCTCCTCCCCTGCTACCCACCCCCCTCCCCCCACCATCCCAGGCGCCAGATCACCAAATAGAGATCAAGTGGGGAAATTGTGGATGGGTATTTCTCCCTCATCTTGAACACCAGGATGTTGAGGCTAATTGTCATATCTCTACTGTAAACCTACCTGAAACTGGGTAACAGTTCAGAACAGCCTTTCTGGAGTGGAAGGCCAAATGCCAGAGATATAGAAGAAGATAACATAGGAAATAACAGCAGGAGTAGGCCATTCAGCCCTTTGAACCCACACCACCATTCAATGGGATTGTATTGAATGGGATCATATACAGCATTATGTTCCTGCTCTATCACTGGGTCCCCCGATGTCTTTATGTGAAGAAAAATATCAATTTTAGTCTTGACCGTACTCAATGATTGAGCTTCTATGACCCTCTGGAACAAAGAATTCCTAAGAGTCACTATCCTCTGAATGAAAAAATTCCTCTTCCTCTCACCAGCCTGCCCTTACTCAGAGACCGTATTCACTGGATTCAATTCCGGAAACAGCCTTCCAGCACCTATCCTGTCAATACCCATTAGAATGTTGTATGCTTGCATAAGATCACCTCTCATTCTTCTAAAATCCAAAGAGTAATCATTCCTTGTTAAATAATCCCTCCATCTCTGAAACTAGTTTGGTGGACCTTCACCGCTCTCCCTTTTTGACATTACCTCAATTAAAGCAAATACTTGATGCACAGACTAAAGCAAGTACTCGAAAGGATAAACCATTCAGCTCTGGGCGATGGCCATATCTTTGGGCTGTGTTTTTGAACCACTGAGATCCATCCATGTTGAATAGGTGAATATAGGTGAACAGGTGAATAATTGGCATCCATTGACAAAAAAGGAGAAAATGTGATAAACTGTCTAGATTCTGTCTGCAGATTTGCTCCTTTGTTACAAACAGCTGTTAAGCATTCTGGAGGCTCAGCTTCTGGATCTTTAGATCAATGTTCATGCTCCTTCTTTTTGTCAGCTGTGATGATGTTATTTTGTAACATGTAAAGTGCAACATCGCTGTGTACAAAACAGTGTATTTAGTTGGTTTAAGGTGCTTTGTTCAGCTGTACACCGTGTTAAACTTGCAAAAACAGGCTAAAATCATGATGCCATCGTGGCAGATGAACTATTGCACTGGCCATGAACCTACTTCTATGTCTCAATCAAGTTTCTATAATTCACTGCTGTTTCTACGACCTTATGCTGGAAAAGACATCTCCAGAAAAATCAGGAACTGAAGCTTGTACACTCAATGGCCAAGAAATCCATTGCCATGGCAATATTGATGACGAGCAGTATGATTCACAATCAAGCTTTTCAAACCTCCACTGGCAAACATAATCCATGACTTTGTGGAAAAATAATTAGAATAGATTACAGCGAGCTTCGTGATTGGGAGTGACATGGTTAAAATAAAGATCCATCGCACTGTGACGTCTCTCAGTCTCATGTGCTGAGTTCGACGATTTCATTTTGATAGCAGGTAATGGAGGGCACAAATTGGAAGGTCTAAACTAGAATTAAGACCACAATCAGACCACAATCAAAAGGACAGAGGGGCCAAATGGCTAACTCCTGCTCCTCAATCCTATGTTCCTAAACTCAGACATGTTCAATATAGATTTACATGTGAACTGATGTAAAGAAGTAAATAACAACTCCAATTAGGGAATGAATACACCTTAAGCTCTGCTTTTGTACCTGCCTGCTAGATGTAAAAGGAGATTGTTTCCTATTTTCACTGAAATGATAGAAAACAACATAACAATCACACCATTTTAATGTTCAGCTGTTTAGTGTATATTCCTAGTTTTACTTAATTGCAACTTAGGATTTTGCAAAGAGGCAAAAGAGGCACATTTTTAAGATGAACTGTGAATTCTTTATAATTACATCCAAATACATAACATGGGTTTAAGGTTAGGAGCCAGCAATATGTTCCTGTAATTTCATTCCTATTGCTTTGGACTTTGCATTAGGTAGCCCCACACACTGCTTCAGAGAATATTGTTTTTAAAATTCCTATTTCTTAACAAAAAGCCAACCATGATTCTGTGATTATGCTAAGCATACTGAGCCCAACCATGCCATTTGGCAATACTCTAAGTAGCTATGCAGATCACAGTGTTTCTCATTCTACGACTCCATTTGTTGCTGACTTTAACAGGAGTGCATGCTATAACAAATAGTTGTTCAACATTTTCAATGATGTTCAAGAAAATTATGGCATGGTATAAGACAATCATGTCATTGTTTCCTGGAATTATATGAAACTCTGATAATAATGATTTATTCCTAGGTTGAATCATTGTTAAGTTTTCAACAAATTGGACTCAATCATTTTCATCTTTTGTTGCAGTCTGGATTACACTGTCTCCTGTCCTTTACTTATTGACCTAGCGACATAATATCTTACAATGAGGTTGGGTGAACATCTGGAAGAACACAAAACATTACTATACACTATTAACATATGTATGTCCGTGTATCACCCAATGAAAGACCTGCTTTGGAAAGCAATTTTAAATATTCCAAAATCTTGATTATTTCTCACTCTGTACAAGGATTTCAGGGAAGAGAACAGCTTTGTTGACTATAATCAATGAGGAAGTATATTCATTCACAGGAGGTAGCTGTCATTGGCTAGGCCAGAAATCATTGCCCATCCCTAATTGACCAGAGAGCAGTTAAAAGTCAACCACATTTCTGTGGGACTGGAGTCACATGTAAGACAGGCCAGATAAGGATGACAGTCTCCTTCCCTCAAGGATATTTGCAAATTAGCTGAGCTTTTGTTGAGCTTACACAAGTCCCATTGAACTACCACATCGTGTGAATGAGCACTCCCCAATTCAAAAAGCTAAGTGTTGTTTTCCAAAATTCCAGACAATGGCACTTATTCTTCCTGAAATAACAAAGTGCTATTCTGCTGTTTCATGATAACACATGTCAAATATGACCTTGATGTATTTCAGCAACAATATTGATTTCATAGTTCCTCCTCAGACAGGGAATTAGCCAGAATAATGCTGCCGAGAACAGTCAAAAGATTAACTATATTCACAACTGTTCCTTTGTATTTTTCATCATATCATAAAGCAGGACTACAGGGAATAATCCTTACCAATGATCAATTGTCTGAAAACCTTACTTGAGTCAATCCCCCAAACTCCTTCATCTCTCTGAACATTTTCTGACCCCTACCATGGCCAATACATTCCCCTGTGATCTTTGATCTCCCACAATCATTCAGGATTCCCAGTCCTGGGCTACGTAGTCTCTCCTTATCCCAATGTCTACCCACTCTTGTCACCTGACAATAACTATTCTTCTCATCTGATAAGCAGGAATCAGATTAGTTCCCATAACATGAGGTTCTGGGGAAACTCATCCACATCAGTTTTTGTAACATAGCTTCATCCCTGAAATCCTGGCACAGTGGATACGGGAGGCTGGATCACTGTTCCAATAAGCTTTCTTTAAAAAAACTAGAAAGGAAAAACTGGTATTTATATCCTTGAGTGCTTTTCCCACGTCCCAGTTTGTTACAGCCAATTAAGTCCACTTGGAATTTAGTCCCTGTTGTAATGTAGGAATGCATACTGAAAGCAGGGGAACAGGAGTGATGGTTTGACTGTGAGAATTCACTGTATTGTTTGTGGGATGTAAGTGGAAGGAGAAAGGAACCAGCGACCAAAGTGTACTCCTGATTGTTCTTCTCTCCCGTCTCCAGCAGTAGTTTAAGAAGGTAGCTCACCAAGGGTAACCAAGGATGGCCATAATTGCTGAGCTAGCCAGCAACATCCACATTCTGTGATAGAATCTTTACAAAGTTCCTAAGTTGAAAAATCACTTTTATTCAAACAGCTTAACAAAACCCTCTTGACAATAGCAACATTAAACTTCAAGCTCCCAAGAAGCACTGCTTAAAGATTTCATTGAAACTGAATTTATTGCCTGAGTTACTCAGGCGTCACAGTGGCTCAGTGGTTAGCACTGCTGCCTCACAGCACCAGGGACCCGGGTTCAATTCCCACCTTGGGCAACTGTCTGTGTAGAGTTTGCACATTCTCCCCGTGTCTGCGTGGGTTTCCTCCGGGTGCTCCGGTTTCCTCCCACAGTCCAAAAATGTGCAGGTTAGGTGAATTGGCCATGCTAAATTGCCCGTAGTGTCAGGTGCGTTACTCAGGGTTGAATGTAGGGGAATGGGTTTGGGTGGGCTGTACTTCGGACGGTTGGTGTGGACTTGTTGGGCCAAAGGGCCTGTTTCCACACTGTATAGAATCTAATCTACTCCTGGAGGTGGAAGTCTAAGCGCCTGGGTCACTGGCACCCATTTCCGTGCAATGTATGGTAATTCATTCTCTTCGAACATAACCAGAACTAACATTACACAGAGGAATTTCAGCTGCTCTGAAAGTTCAAAATTAAAGTCTTTACCTCATTTTGTTCTTACAGAGTGCCATTTTTCCAGCAGTCTTGGGGTGCTAAATCCAGGGGGAATTGGTCCAGATTTTGGCTGAAATTTTCCAATCCCTTCAACGCTCTAGATGATGAAAAATGTTTAAAAATACAGTGAAGGTGGAAGAGTCAGAATTCTGACATTGAATTTTTTTTTCAGTTTCCTCCTTAAGGTTTAAAGGGTCAATTCTGAATCTCAGTAATGAGTGACAGCGACATTATTCTCCTGCAGTCACATCTCATTAATAAGCCAAATCTCCTCATTTATAAAACCCGAAAGAACTGCGGATGCTGTAAATCAGAAACAAAAAATTAATAACATTTAAAAAGACAAATACAAGGATAGGAAAGGTTTAGAAGGATATGGGTCAAAGGCAGAGAAATGATGTTAGCGTTCATGGACATTTTGGTTGGCATGGACTAGTTTGGGCTAAAGGGCCTGCCTCCATGCTGTAGGACTCTATAACTCTATAAAAACAGATGTTGCTGAATATGCTCAGCTCATCAATGAAGAGAGCCCAAAACGTTAACTTTGATTTCTCTGCACTGATGCTGCCAGACCTGCTGAGTTTTTCCAGCAACAGCTGTTTTTGTCTCCTCATTTATGTGCAACTTTTAATTCTCCTGTCCTGCCCCAAGGATCTAGATGGCACCAATCCTTTAAATGAAACTCAAGTGTGGTTACCTGCTGGCAGCAGCTCACTGCATGTGTCTTTACTCAACCGCCTGAAAGGGAACTGGCAGGCAGTGCAGGGATCTCCTGTGGCCATTCCCCTCACCAATAAGTATACCGTTTTGGATACTGTTAGGGTCAATGACTTCCCAGGGGAAAGCAGTGGGGCGCAGGCCTCTGTCACAGAGTCTGTCTCTGCTGCTCAGAAGGGAAGGGGGAAGAGAGCAGAGCAGTAGTCATTGGGGACACCATAGTTAGGGGGACAGATAGGAGGTTCTGTGGGGATGAGAGAGACTCACGGTTGGTGTGTTGCCTCCCAGGTGCCAGGGTTTGTGATGTCTCTGATCGTGTTTTTGGGATCCTTAAGGGGGAGGGGGAGCAGCCCCAAGTCGTTGTCCACATAGGCACCAACAACATAGGTAGGAAGAGAGATGGGGATTTAAGGCAGAAATTCAGGGAGCTAGGATGGAAGCTTAGAGCTAGGACGAACAGAGTTGTTGTCTCTGGTTTGTTGCTTGTGCCACGTGCTAGTGAGGGGAGGAATAGGGAGAGAGAGGAGTTGAACACGTGGCTACAGGGATGATGCAAGAGGGAGGGTTTTGGATTCTTGGATAATTGGGGATCCTTCTGGGGTAGGTGGGACCTCTACAAGCAGGATGGTCTTCACCTGAACCAGAGGGGTGTCAATATCCTGGAGGGGAAATTCGCTAAGGCTATTGGGGTGGGTTTAAACTAATCCAGCAGGGGGATGGGATCCAAAATTGTAGTTCGAGTATATAAAAGGTTGAGAGTGGGGAGGTCCGAAATCAGGTTTCATGGACACAAGATGGCACCGGCAAGCAAGAAGTTGGTTTGAAGTGTGTCGACTTCAATACCAGGAGCATCCGGAATAAGGTGGGTGAACTTGCAGCATGGGTTGGTACCTGGGACTTCAATGTTGTGGCCATTTCGGAGACATGGATAGAGCAGGGACTGGAATGGTTGTTGCAGGTTCCAGGATTTAGATGTTTCAGTATGAACAGAGAAGAGGGTAAAAGAGGGGGAGATGTGGTGTTGTTGGTCAAGGACAGTATTACAGTTGCAGAAAGGACGTTTGGGGACTCGACAACTGAGGTAGTATGAGCTAAGGTTAGAAACAGGAAAGGAGAAGTCACCCTGTTGGGGGTTTTCTATAGGCCTCTGAATAGTTCCAGAGATGTAGAGGAAAGGATAGCAGAGATGATTCTCGATAGGAGTGAGAGAGACAGGGTTGTTGTCATGGGACACTTCAACTTTCCAAATATTGACTGGGAACACTATAGTACGAGTACTATAGATGGGTCAGTTTTTGTCCAGTGTGTGCAGGAGGGCTTCCTGACACAGTGTGTAGACAGGCCAACAAGGGGCGAAGCCACATTAGATTTGGTACTGGGTAATGAGCCCGGCCAGGTGTTAGACTTGGAAGTATGTGAGCACTTTGGTGATAGCGATCACAGTTTTGTTATGTTTACTTTAGTGATAAAAAGCGATAGGTGTATACCACTGGGCAAGAATTACAGCTGGGGAAAGGCAATTATGATGCGATTAGGCAAGATTTAGGAAGTACAGGATGGGGAAGGAAACTGCAGGGGATGGGCACATTAGAAATGTGGAGCTCTAGAAAACGACAATGTTGTCGAGGAGAATACCAAGATACAGACTACTAGACTAGGTGGGATCGAGATTCACAAGGAAGAGGTATTAGAAATCCTGCAGAGTGTGAAAATAGATAAGTCCCCTGGGCCGGATGGGATTTATCCTCGGATCCTCTGGGAAGCCAGGGAGGAGATTGCCGAGCCTTTGGCATTGATCTTTAAATCGTCATTGTCTACAGGAATAGTGCAGGAAGACTGGAGGATAGCAAATGTGGTTCCCCTGTACAAGAAGGGGAGTAGAGACAACCCTGGTAATTATAGACCAGTGAGCCTTACTTCAGTCGTTGGTAAAGTGCTGGAAACGGTTATAAGAGATACGATTTATAATCATCTAGAAAAGAATAATTTGATTAGGGATAGTCAGCACGGTTTTGTGAAGGGTAGGTCGTGGCTCACAAACCTTATTGAGTTCTTTGAGAAGGTGACCAAAGAGGTAGATGAGAGTAAACCGGTTGATGTGGTGTATATGGACCTCAGTAAGGCATTCGATAAGGTTCCCCACAGTAGGCTATTGTACAAAATGCAGAGGAATGGGATTGTGGGAGATGTAGCAGTTTGGTTCAGTAATTGGCTTGCTGAAAGAAGACACAGGGTGGTGGTTGATGGGAAATGTTCATCCTGGAGTCCAGTTACTAGTGGTGTACCGCAAGGGTCGGTGTTGGGTCCACTGCTGGTCGTCATTTTTATAAACGACCTGGATGAGGGCGTAGAAGGGTGGGTTAGTAAATTTGCAGACGACACTAA
>NC_057710.1:57509304-57571004 GCF_004010195.1 Chiloscyllium plagiosum | reverse complement strand
GAGGGGGCATAGCTTTAAATTGAGGGGTGATAGATATAGGACAGATGTCAGAGGTAGTTTCTTTACTCAGAGAGTAGTAAGGGTATGGAATGCTTTGCCTGCAACGGTAGTAGATTCGCCACCTTTAAGTACATTTAAGTTGTCATTGGACAAGCATATGGACGAACATGGAATAGTGTAGGTTAGATGGGCTTCAGATTGGTATGACAGGTTGGCACAACATCGAGGGCCGAAGGGCCTGTACTGCGCTGTAATATTCTATGTCTTCACCATAATGTCCCAGCTTGCTCCATGGACACTATCTTCTTCCACTCTTCATCCACACAAATCAACATTGGCAAACTCCCAGCCTTACCTCATCATCCAGCCTGCTCTCACACTAACTCACACACCACTTTAGCCCAAGACGACCTTACTTTGGGTCAATGACTTTGCAAGCTTCTACCAGATTGTTTTGCATTCAGGAACATGCAGACACACTTCATGCCTCTACACAGGATGCATCTTGGCTCTTAGGTTCATTTTTCAAGCTCTCTCTCGGTGCTTACTATGAGGCTGTTAGCCTCTTACATTTCTCATTTGTGCACAAGGTCTTCAGTGCTAAATTACAGGCTGTCAGATGCTGTGGCTTGCATTGCTTATTAGTGAAGAAACAGACAGCAGGTTAGAATTTGGAGCAGTGAACAGTCAAGTTTGGATGGCTTGCTGAAAGGCATGTACTCCATCAACGTCACACCCACAGCATCTGTTATTAGCTTATGCGGGAAACGCACTCTGAGCATTAATCAAATAGCCTAATTAAGGACAGTCAAAATGGCTTTGTGCAGGGCAGGTCATGTTTTACTATCTTGATTCAATTTTTCAAGGAGGTGATGAATGTGATCAATGAGGGTAGAGCAATGGATGTTGTCTACATGGATTTTAGTAAGGCTTTCGATAAGGCCCCTCATAGTTGGCTCATCCAGAAGATTAGTATGCATGGGACCCACGATGACTTGGCTGCATGGATTCAGAATGAGCTTGTCCTTAGAAGGCAGAGGATAGTGGTGGAAGGGTGTTTTACTGGCTAGAGGTCCAAGACTAGTGGTGTTCCTCAGGGACCTATATTGGGACCTCAGCTGTTTGAGATATATACAAATGACTTGGATGAAAATACAGATGGGTGGGTTAGTAAGTTTGCAGAGACACAAAGATCAGGGGAGTTGTGGATAGTGTAGAAGGTTGTCACAGGATACAGTAGGATATGGATTAGTTCCAGATATGGTGCGGAGAACTGACAGACAGAATTTAATCAGGTTAAATGGGACCCTTGTGAGATATTTATATCATTGATAGTCACAGCTGAGGTACGGAAGACTGGAGGTTGCTAACGTGGTGCCACTATTTAAGAAAGGTGGTAAGGAAAAGCCAGGGAACTATAGACCAGTGAGCCTGACATCAGTGGTGGGAAAGTTGTTTGAGGGAATCCTGAGTGACAGGATTTACACATATTTGGAATGGCAAGGACTGATTAGGGATACTCAATATGGTTTTGTGCATGGGAAATCGTGTCTGATGATCTTGATTGAGTTTTTTGAACAAGTAATGAAGAGGATTGATGTGGGAGGAGCAGCAGATGTAATCTATATGGACATTAGTAAGGCGTTTGACAGGGTTCCTCATGGTAGACTGGTTAACAAGGTTAGATCACATGGAATACAGAGACAACTAGCTTTTGGATACAGAACTGGCTCAAAGGTAGAAAACAGAGGATGATGGTGGAGGGTAGCTTTTCAGACTGGAGGCCTGTGACCAGTGGTGTGCCACAAGGATCGGTGCTGGGTCCACTGCTTTTCTGCATTTACATAAATGATTTGGGTGTGAACATAGGAAGTAGGCAGAGTTATGCAAGTTTGCAGATGACACTAAAATTGGAGGTATAGTGGACAGCAATGAAGGTTACCTCAGATTACAAAGGGATCTTAATCAGATGGTCCTGAGGAGTGCTGCTGAACAAAGAGACCTTGGAGTGCAGGTGGATAGCTCCCTGAAAGTGGAGTCCCAGGTAGACAGGATAGTGAAGAAGACATTTGGTACGCTTGCCTGTATTGGTCAGTGCATTGAGTGTAGGAGTTAGGAGGTCATGTTGTGGCTGTACAGGACATTGGTTAAGCCATTTTTGGAATATTGCGTTCAATTCTGGTCTCCCTGCTATAGGAAGGATGTTGTGAAACTTGAGAAGGTTCAGAAAATAGGTATGAGGATGTTGCCAGGGTTGGAGGGTTTGAGCTATAGGGAGAGGCTGAATAGGATAGGGCTGTTTTCCCTGGAGCGTCGGAGGTTAAGAGGTCATAGAGGCATAGAGGTGTACAGCACAGAAACAGACTCTACAGTCCAACTCGACCAGATATACTAAATTAATCTAGTCCCATTTGCCAGCATTTAGCCCATAACCCTCTAAACCCTGTCTATTTGTATACTCATCCAGAAGTGTGGGGGTTCCATGTGCATCAGTCACAGAGTAGTGGAGACATCTGTGCTAAGCTGACAGTCTGAGGGTATAGGCTGCCGTCAGGATTGGGCTCTGGTCAATAATGGCCAGGGGGCTTATGGACGCAGTCCATAGAGTCCTGGGAAAAGGATGTTGCTCATGATTGGGAATGGAATTATTTGGACGGGCCCACAAAGGGAATGATTACATTGAAAGGGGACATGTAAGTTAGAAGGATGGGATCTCCA
The DNA here is from genome assembly GCF_004010195.1 of Chiloscyllium plagiosum. Taxonomy (NCBI): domain Eukaryota; kingdom Metazoa; phylum Chordata; class Chondrichthyes; order Orectolobiformes; family Hemiscylliidae; genus Chiloscyllium; species Chiloscyllium plagiosum. The sequence continues at coordinate 57,568,286 of NC_057710.1, read as the reverse complement.
AGAATGTAAGAGGGGATGGGGAGTTCCAGGAAATGGAGTTTTCACAAGTGACAATTATTCTGGCCTCTACGTGAGTAGAGTGTATGGCCAACAAGAGCACAGCAATTTGCAGCACACGATATCTGAGTGTTTGCAGTGCAGCCCCTCACAATAGACAGCAGGTTGAGAGGAATCCTAAATCACCTTCTTTTGATATATCCATCATTTAGTGGGTGGCACGGTGGCACAGTGCCTCACAGCGCCAGAGACCTGGGTTCAATTCCCGCCTCAGGCAACTGACTGTGTGGAGTTTGCACATTCTCCCCGTGTCTGCGTAGGTTTCCTCCAGGTGCTCCAGTTTCCTCCCACAGTCCAAAAATGTGCAGGTTAGGTGAATTGGCCACGCTAAATTGCCCGCTGTGTTAGGTGAAGGGGTAAATGTAGGGAAATGGGTCTGGGTGGTTGCGCTTCGGCGGGTGGACTTGTTGGGTCGAAGAGCCTGTTTCCACGCTGTAAGTAATCTAATTTAATCTAATCTTAACCCTGCAACATTTCCAAGTGTGTGCAGACTGCCACATTGCCCTGAGATGTTTGAGTATCCTGTAAGACAGCATTTAACCTGAGACAGGCAACTTTTCTCTGCAGACTCTGTGCAATGAGGGAGGATATGTGACTACCCATTGTACATCTCCCACCCTTACATGGTAGGGCACACCCTTGGAAAGCTCAGATATAGACTGAACCATGGGAGCAGGAAGAACAGCCTGCAGAGATATGCAGTGATTCTGGATGGTCACTGAAGGAGCTGTAAGTGTGGAATGATGTCCGCAGGCCAGGCTACAGCACAACCTCTCTCCATTGCTTTGAGCTTCAGTGTTGTGCACATTAAAGTGCAATGTCATGGTTGCAGACGTCAATGTTACAATTCAAGGATGTGTGACATCTGATGGTGTCTGCAGTCAAAATGGTTGTGGCAGCTGGCAAGAGCAGGTAGGATGATGTTGTAAAGCTGGTGCTTTTCCGGGGATGCCAAGTTGTGTGAATGAAGGATCCAGGAGAAGAGTGCCAACTGATCATGTGGGCACCTTGTGCAGAGGAAGGGAGTGTATATCAGGAAAAGGCCAGGCTAGGTATTCTGTGAGCTGTAAAAGATAGTGAGGAGACAAATTGCCAGGTATCCATTCTACTTTATGTGTTAACTTTATACACCATCTACCTTTGCAAAGGAGAAGAGGAAGATTCAATGTGTGACAATAATACAGTGAGTAGGAGTATTAATGAGTTGCAAATACACTTGAGGGTGAGATTCTGATCTGACTATCCAATGCTTGAGGACTAAATGTGGCAAGTTTTATCGACTGAAAGTTTGATTCTTTCACTCTCTCCCTATATATTCTTCTTGCAATTATTTTTGAAACAGAGAGTAGCAAAATTTCTCCATCAATTGGTGACAATATTAATGATTGAATTTTTTCAACCTTCATAGGCTATTTTTCCAATTTAACAGATATCGCAATACCACTACTGGATGACATATGGAGACCCAAATATTTATATTATGAATGAGTAAAAGAAGATAAATAGTTTACAACAGCCTCCTTTGATGAACTGGGTTTTTCAAATCATCACGTTTAATAATCCTACACTGTCAGAGGCAACTTCTTTCAGAGAAGATGATAAATGAAAATTCTGTCTGCCCCTTCACAGCTGTGATCTGCTAGCACAATTTCAAGTGGAAGCAGCAATGTTACTACCAGATGTAAACTTTGTTTTCATCTGGTCTGATCTCTTTGCTTACATAGTGGGACTCGTTTTCTTCAAATAATGAGATGTGGTTTACCATGAGACATGGTTTATTATTGTTGAAATACAAGATAGATAGATATACAACCTTATAAAACCAGTCTTTCCCTCTAATATCCGGAGTAACCTCACAGTTCTTAAAAGTCCATACCCACACACTAATTTAAAATTGGCTTTGGGAGTGCAAGATAGTAAAAGGTGTATACTACTCTGATTACAGCTGGTTGAAGTAGAGTTGAAGCTGTACTTCCTGCTCCCATTGTTCCTGCTTCTTGGTCCTGGTGTTCTCTGCAGCGTGTGTGAAATCCTTCTGATTTGAGTGGCTTCTTTTAACTAATTATCCAGGTCATTTCCGAGTTCAGTGGCTGAGCAGTAGTTTGATGTAACAATGTAATTAGCATAAGTCAAAATGGGTTTCCATCTCAGGAAGTGGTGTTAACAAAGACAGTGTTGGATATTATCATTTCTTCAATTGATTAAACTAATCCTAGGAGCTGATCTGTCTCAAAAACAGTTCTACTGAAACTCAGATCTGTAGTTCCACCCAGCATTATATTATCAACAACCCATTCAATAATCAATCAAAGTGAATGGCTTGCACATCTGTATGGCTTGATCCAATTTGACAGTGAATACTGCAATCTTCCTGACTTAATATCTCAGTTCCAATGTATCATTAACACCTATGCATTATAATCAATGACTGGTTTGCATACCTGTCTATCTGGCCTGATCCAATTCTACTGCTCTAAACACCTCCCCTTCGAATGCAATAAAGACAGATTTTCTCTTGTCCTCACCTACTACCCCACCAGTCTCCACATCCAACGTGTCATCTTCAAACACTTCCGCCAACTCTAATTAGACCCCACCACCAAGTATATCTTCCCCTCCCCACCCCTCTCTGCCTTCCACAAGGACCATTCCATTTGCCAATCCTTGGTTCATGTCACTGTCCTTACCAACACCCCCCGAACCCCCAGTACCTTCCCCTGCAACCGGAAAAGATGCAAAACCTCCAAAAACCCCCTCCCCTCCATCCAGGGCCCCAGGTTAGGCAGAGGTTCACCTGCCTCTTTTTCAACCTAGTTTATTGTATCGAGTGCTCCCGATATGGTCTTCTCTACATTGGGTAGACCAAACATAAACTTAGGGCATGTTTTGCTGAGCATCTCAGTCGGGCCTGCAGTAGCTGATCTGACCTCCCAGTCACCACCCAGTTTAATTCCCCTTTCCTCTCCCTTTCCGATGATGTGACCATTCTCAGCCTCCACCATTTACACAGCAAATCAGACCACAAATTGGATGAACAACATGTCATCTGCTGCCAGGCAAGCTACAGCCCAGAGAACTCAACACTGAATTCTCCAATTTCAAATAACCTCCCTTCCCATCCCCGACTCCCTTTACCAGACCCCCTACCCCTCCCTCCCATTCCTCTGACTGACCCCTCCTTCCAGCTATGAATTGGATTAATTCCTCCCACTGACTAACCAAACTGTATGCTCTAGCTCTGTTCACCTATCTCTACCTCACCACCCTGCACCCCCCTCCCCCACAACCCCATCCCCACCTTAATCTGCAGCTCCTCTTACACCCAGTCCCAGTCCTGAAGATGGGCTACACCTGAAGCAGTGACTTCTCTGCCCTGTTGCTGCCTGGCTCTTCCTGCCTCCTGCTTGTCTACCTTGGATTCCAGCATCTGCAGATTTTTGTCTCTAATCCAAATCCCAGCATGCTGTTCAGCTGGCCAGTTTTCCCAGCATGCCATTTAGTTGCTTTCACTGTCTCCAAAAGGGCTGTTGTTTTATTTAAAGGAGAAATTCCATGACCTACACAGAGTTCTTAATCAATATAACTAAAGCTGACTACCAGGTATAATAGGATGAAGCAAGCCTAAGACAAAGTGATCAATTAGACATCCACTACAGCACTTGGAACAAGTTTATCCCTTACAGTTATTGTGCTTTTAAGTATAATGACAACATCAATAAGAAAGGGGCACAGTGATAATGTTCCTACCTCTAAGCCAAGAGACCCAGCATCAAGAACCACCTACTCCAGAGATGTATAACAACATTTTATAAAAAAACAAAGAACCGTGGATGCTGGAAGTCAGAAACTGCTGGGAAGAACTCAGTGTGTTAGGCAGCATCTATAGAGAGAAAGTGGAGTTAATGTTTTGGGTCCAGTGATACAGTTCTGAAGAACATATGCTGAAAATTGCACTGTTCAGAAGAAAGGTCATTAGGTCTGAAATGTTAATTCTGCTTTCTCTCCACAGCTGCTGCCTAAAACACTGAGTTTTTTTTTCGCAATTTCTGATTTTGATTGTATATAATAACATCTCTTAACAATTGACTAGAAAGTATACCAGTAAGAGAATTACTTTCTAACAAATTCTTAAAGCTATACCACCTTGTCTTAGTCATTTTGGTAATTATTACAATTGTTAAAGTAGATTGCAGAACTGTCAAAATCCTATGGCTGACATATCTGCTTCATTGTGTCTTACTCTACCTTTTATGGGGTCTTGCTATGTACAAATTGGCCACTATATTTCCTATGTTGCAAGTGACTGCACTGAATAAATACTTTATTGGCTTTTAAGAGTTTTGATGCAATCCTGAGGTGATGAAAGGCACTATATAAATGTAAGTTCTTGTTTTCTTGCTTTAAACATAAGAGCGAGTTTCCTGAGGTCATGCGGTTAGTATAAAGGCAAGGAATCTTAATGAAAGAATTTTAAACTTAGTGGTTGGAAAATAATGAGAAGTACACAAGCAATTCCACTCAGGACTTGGGAAATCATCTCCAACACATTAAAGGTTAACCATGTGTCTACTCTGTGCAAACTATTATACGTAACTTTAGACAAAGACTGTTTATATTGTGTGTACATTGTGAGTAATTTTATTAGGTCAGTAAACGAAGGAAACAAGCCCTGTTCATCAAACCAAACAGAATAACAGAGTATTTATATTCAGTGAGTAATATATTTTAACCTGGCTGTTTCTACACTATTGGACACTGTGAAGGACTATCCTTTTTATTACAGTTGAGATGACTGAAGTCTATTTAGTCTACAATGCAAAATGATGTCATGAATATAATCATCTTGCATTTGTTTGCTCTGTGTTTAGATTATAGGGTTAGAATTTTTAAAATATTGCAATCTTGTATATGCTCTCAGCTCAATATGTTACTAATAAAGAAACCAGGTCATCAGTCAGCTTCCTGTGTGTGGCTCTACTTATCTGGGAGTCCAACTTGTTTTGTGTCCTTTTCTCGGTCTTTGTGTAGTTGACTTCATGGAATCTCTACAGTGTCAAAACAAGCCATTTGCCCCAACAACTCCACACTGACCCTCCAAACAGTATCCCACCCAGACCCATTCCCCTAACTAATCCATCTAGCCTACACATCCCTGAACACTACAGCCAATTTAGCACGGCCAATTTACCTAACCTGTACATCTTTGGACTGTGGCAGGAAACCAGAGCACCCAGAGGAAACCATGCAGACACAGGGAAAGTGCACAAACTCCACACAGGCAGTTGCCCAAGGCTAGAATCGAATCCAGGTGCCTGGAGCCGTGAGGCAACAGTGCTAAGCACTGAGCCACCATGCCACCAAACTACATCTTTCAGTTGTCACAAAAGCAGAATACTATGGATGCTGGAAATCTGAGAAATAAGCAAACAGTGCTGGAAATATTAAGAAGATACTGGATGAATTTGAAAACCAAAAAAAGAACTGCCCTAGTCCCTTAAACCAATTGTTTCTATAATTCTGATTAAACAAACCTGCCTCCCCAGTTCCCACGTGTATTTTTGAATCAATTATAAATGATTTGGTGATGAATATAGGAGGTGTGGTTAGTAAGTTTGCAGATGACACCAAAATTGAAGGTGTAGTGGACAGCCATGAGTACAGCAGGACTTTGATCAGATGGGCTGAGGAGTTTAATTTAGGTAAATGAAAGGTGCTACATTTTGGTGGGGCAAATCAGGGTAGTACTTATACACTTATTGGAAGGTCCTGGGGAGTGTTGCCAAACAAAGAGACCTTGGAGTACAGGTTCATAACTCCTTGAAAGTGGAGTCATAGGTAGATAGGGTAGCAAAGAAGACATTTGGTAAGCTTGCCTTTATTGGTCAGAGCATTGAGTGTAGGAGTTGGGAGGTCATCTTGCAGATGTACAGGACATTGGGTAGGCCATTATTGGAATATTGCACTCAGTTCTGGTCTTGTCGCGATAGTAAGGATGTTGTGAAACTTGAAAGGGTTCCAAAAAGATTTACATGGATGTTGCCAGGTTTGAGCTATAGGAAGAGGCTGAATAGGTTGGGGCTGTTTTCCCTGGAGCGTCAGAGGCTGAGGGGGTGACGTTACAAAATCATAGGGGGGCATAGATAGGATGAATAGTCAAGGTCTTTTCCCCAGGATAGGAGAGTCCAAAACTAGACAGACTGCATAGGTTCAAGGTGAGAGGGGAAACATTTAAAAGGGACCTAAGGGGCAACGTTTTCATGCAAACGGTGGTGCATGTGCAGAATGAGCTGCCAGAGGAAGTGATGGGGGCTGGAACAATTACAACATTTAAAAGGCATATGGATGGGTATGTGAATAAGAAGAGTTTGGAGAGATCAGGGCCAAATGCTGGCAAGTTGGAATAGATTAATGTAGGATATCTGGTTGGCATGGATGAGTTGGACCAAAGAGTCTGTTTCCGTGCCGCAAATCTCTGTGACTCTATGACTTCATAACATGCTATCTCACATATCTAGAGTGAGGGGGACATGAACCCGGGCCGTCTTCGTTAGAGGTAGACATACTAATATCCTTCAGGGAAGGAAATCTGCCATCCTTACCTGGTCTGACCTACATGTAACTCCAGACCCACAGCAATGTGGTTGACTCTCAACTGCCCTCTGAAATAGCCGAGCAAGCCATTCAGTTGTCTCAACTGCTACAAAGTCTCAAGAAAGAAATGAAGCAGAATGGACCACCTGGCATCGCTTGAGGCACCAGAAAAGATAATGGTAGAAACAGCCCCGATGATCTTGCGAAGTCCTCCTCACTAACATCTGGGGGCAAGTGTCAAAACTGGGAGAGCTGTCTCACAGACTAGTCAAACAACAGCCTGACTTAGTCATACACATGGAATCAACAAGAGGGAAAAGCGTACTTGGCCTCATCCTTACCAATCTGCCAAATGCAGATGCATCTCCATGACAGTATCACAGTGAGAGTGACCACTGCACAGTCCTTGTGGAGACAAAGATCCACCTTCACATTGAGAATAGCCTTCACTCATTGTGTGACACCATCACTGATAAATGGGACAGTCTTTGAACAGATCTAGCAACGAAGACTGGATATGCGTGAGGCCATCAAGAGCAGCAGAACATGGACTGTTTCAATATCTGAGGAGTCACGAATGGTGCCAAACACTTTGCAATCATTGACAAACATCTCTAATTCTGATCTAATGATGGAGGGAAGGTCATTGATGAAGCAGCTGAAGATGTTTGAGCCAAGGACACTGCCCAGAGGAACTCCTGCAGAGATGTCCGGGAGCAGAGATTACTGACTTCTAACAACTACGACCATCTTCCTATGTGCCAGGTATGACTCAAACCAGCAGAGAGATTTTTTTTTGCCAATTCTCATATGCCCTGATGCCACACTCAGTCAAATTCAGCCTTGATGTCGAGATCTGTCACTTTCACCTCACCCTCTGGAATTCAGCTCTTTTGTCCATGTTTGAACCAAGGCTTTAATGAGCAGGAACTGAGTGGCCCTGGCTGAATCCAAACTTGGCGTCACTGAGCAAGTTATTGCTGAGCAGCTGCTGCTTGATAGCACCGTTGATGACCCTTTCCATCACTTTACTGATGATCGAGAGTAGACTTATGGGGCAGTAATTAGCTGAGTTGTGTTAGTCCTGCTTTAGTGTTCAGGACATACCTGTACAATTTTCCACATTGATGGGTAGATGCCAGCTTTGTAACTGTGTTTATGTGATGCTGGAAAAGCTTAGAAGTTCAGGCAGCATCTGAGGAGCAGGAGAACCGATGTTTTGGGGATAAGCCCTTCATCAAGAAGGCTTATGCCCGAAACATTGATTCTCCTGTTCCTCGGATGCTGCCTGACCTGCTGTGCTTTTCCAGCACCACGTTCTCGACACTAATCTCCAGCATCTGCAGTCCTCACTTGCTCCTTGTAACTGTTTTTGGCTAGGAACAGCTTGACTAGGGGAGTAGCAAGTTCTGGAGCTCAAATCTTCAGTACTATTGTGTGGTACAAATGACATAACAATGTCGAAAAAACTGTTCAGTGAAAAGAAATAATTAAAATGATTACAATTCATCATGTTGGGCTAGCTAATAATGTTTGTTAGCCTTGGAGAAGGCCAAGATCGATCATCCACTCGGCATTTCTGGTTGTAGATTGTTGCACGTGCTTCAGCCTTACCTATTGCAATGATGTGCTGGGCTCTTCCATTGAGAATGAGGATATTTATGGGGCCTCCTCCTCCCGTGAGTTGTTTAATTTTCTACCACCACACATGACTAGATGTGGCAGGATTGCAGACCTTAGATCTAATCTGATGGTCATGGGATCACTGAGCTCTGTCTATCACTCGTGCTTGTGCTATTTGGTGTAGTCCTGTTTGGTGGCTTCACCAGGTTGGCACCTCATCTTTAGGTATGCAAAAGTGAAGTCTGCAGACGTTGGAGATTAGAGTCAAGACAAGAGTGGTGCTGGAAATACACAGCAGGTCAGGCAGCATCCGTGAGCAGGAAAATCGACACTTCAGGCAGGAGCCCTTCATCAGGAAATCAGGAAATGTGCCTTCCTGATGAAAGGCTCCTGCCCGAAATGTCGATGCATCTTTAGATATGCATAATGCTGCTCCTAGCATTTCCTCCTTCACTCTCCATTGAACCAGGGTTTATCCACTGGCTTGATGGTAATGGTTGAGTGCAAGCTCATGAGTGTTATTCTGCTGCTGTTGATGGCCCACGACAGCTCATGGATGACTAGCCTTGAGTTGCTCGACCTGCTTGAAGTCATTTGGCACAGTGATACTGCCACACAGCACAATGGAGGGTAATTCCTCTTTGAAAGTGAGACTTCATTCCAGTCAGGATGTGTTGTCTCCCATCAATAATAGACTGGGTTTCCAGATTACTTGTCTAGTGACATTATCAGTACATCCCCACTTCCCCCAACACCATGGTCTAGTCCCTGGAATTGAGTGGGCAGTGACTGAAGGCAATAGATTTGGTCTTTCCAATATTTAACTGGAGAACACTGCTTTTCATACAGAACTAAGGGCAGAATTTTAACTGTATTTGGTATTCCTGAGAATGAAGCCAGATTTGCACCACTCCCAGAATTATCAAAATGCAGGATGAGGCCATTCAGCCCATCATGTGATGTTTACTGATCGTGATGGGCTGAATGGCCTCATCCTGCATTTTGATAATTCTGGGAGTGGTGCAAATCTGGTTTCATTCTCAGGAATACCAAATACAGTTAAAATTCTGCCCTTAGTTCTGCATGAAAAGCAGTATTCTCCAGTTAAATATTGGAAAGACCAAATCTATTGCCTTCAGTCACTGCCCACTCAATTCCAGGGACCAAACCATGGTGTTGGGGGAAGTGGGGATGTACTGATAATGTCACTAGACAAGTAATCTGGAAACCCAGTCTATTATTCTGGGGACATGGGTTCTAATCCCATCATGGCAGATAATGACATTTCTACTTGATAAAAATCTGGAATAAAACATTAGCCTGGTAGCTATTTCTCATGTGCTGGTAAATGTCATTAAAATCCCATGCGGTTCAATAACATCCTTTAGGGAAGAAAATCTGTCATCCTAACCTGGTCTGGTCTCCATGTGACTCCAGACCTAATGCAATGTGGTTCACTCTTATCTCCCCTTGAGGCAATAAATACTTCATGGCCAGCAACACCTCCATCCATAAACAAATTAAAAATTTTTCCCAACTATTGACTTACCTCTCCATCTGGCAACAGAGACTGAATCAATCCTTTTATTGTAATCTCAGTATGAGCTCAAAAAGAGGTTGAGCCACATATTTGCTGTAGCACTAAGACTGTCCATACCCACCTCCATAATAGCCCCTAATTCTACTCTTGCTTCAGCTCATCTACTACTTAAACCCTCTTTCGAGTAACCTGCAAGCATATTTACTCTAATACACTCCTGACTGTTGTCACATATCCTAACCTCATTTCCTCGGTCTCCAGCAAGTTCTTCCACTGATCAACAGGAAAGGGTGACCAAAAACCCAACCAATCTTCAGTTGCCCAAACCTCCTTGAGTATTTTTATTAATAATTGAGAATCTCAGCATAACACAATGCAGAGATTTGCATAGCAACCATTGTCCATGTGCCTTTAAAATAGCATTTGTGATCCTAGTTCCTGCATCAGGAAAGGAGCTTGTTAGTTATTCAGCTGATGCTTTGGCCACACAGAATTAGACCTCTGTTTCATAGATGGAAGCCTGATCATCAGAGTTAATGTGGTGGTTAAGACGACAAGTCCATTTTTTAAATTACTGTCATTTTGCTAATACTGTTTTTAGAAGCTAAAATGTGTCCCATGTAAAATGCCATATACTACATATATATGCATACTATATACACAGTATGTCACTTACATATACAATTTATATATGTTTCTGTAAATATACATAGGAAGGAATATTGTTTGAAGAAACTTTCCTTTTTCTTTTGCTGCTCCATCTTTCTCCTGTCCTGTGCAAGGACTATTTAGTATTTTCCCAGTGAAATGAAACTGTCTCAGTAATGGCAGGGAACCACTGTACACCCAGTGGCAGTGCCTTATCTCTAAGCCAGGAGGCCCAGCTTCAAGTCCCACCTGCCATAGACCAGTGTAATAACAATTCTAAGCAGGTTAATTAGAAAATATACACACCCATATCCATACTTAACCAGACATTAGTGCAAGGGATGGATTGAAAAGAAAGCTGAAAGTATCAGATGGTTTGCTGTAATACAAAAAGAATGCTTCGACGTGAGAAAGAGGGTGGTGGAATTGGTTGGTTTTGTGTATGGGTGGCTGTTAGGCTCTGAACACAAATAGGGATAAGGTTGGACCAACTCAATTTCTTCCCAAATAGCTTGCTATTCATATTTCATCTAATCATACTGAAAACATGGCAAATAAAGGTAACCATGATACATGGTATAATGGGTTTATATTTACAAGACTCTCTTTGTGTTACAGAGCTTCGCTGGATAGTGAAATGGGTATTAAAATCCAAGCAACCAATGACAAGTTTTGCAATCGCAGTTAAAAGAACTTTTAAAGGGCAAGAAATAGCATCAATAAAGAACTGAACATACGGCAAAATAGTTAACTGTAAGCTGAAAGTTTTGAGGCGATTGTAATCCTTAAAATGGGTAAGCATTTGTGGAGGAAAGAACAGAGGGTAGGACATTGAGACTAGTTTTACATTGCTTTAACAAAGAGCTTGCACAGATGAAATGAATATCCTTGTCTCCTTGTAATACTATATGGTTCTACAAGTCTTATGCCGCATTTAAAATTGACACAAGAGGTAAGTGACGTTTGAATCTATAGAAATTGGCTCTTTAAAGGTGTGCCAGACTATTTGCTGTTGGTGTTTTGTTTTAGTTTCTTGGAGTTTTTTATTTGAATTTTATTTACTACTTCCTGTTATTAGCTAGCCCAACATGATGCAATTTAACATATCCCTTTTCACAGAACAGTTTTACCATCATTGCTACTTCATTTGCACCACACTAATTGTTGATGTGGTAAATCTTTAGGGGATTTTAGCAACATTCCTGAATATTCCTAGACAGGGAGTGCATCAGTTACTGATTTACAGCAACACGCACCTAAGTTACTGATTGTGTCACTGCTTGTCAGCCCAGTGCTAAGATATGTAAGAATAGAATCATGGAGCATGGAAGCAGACCCTTCAGCCCACTCTCATCCATGCCAACCAGGTTTCCTAAATTGAATATAGTCCCAGTTACTTGCTTCTGGCCCATAAGCCTCTAAACCTCTCCTATCCCTGTATCTGTTCAAATGTTTTAAATGTTGTAATTATACTCACCTCTACCACTTCCTCTGGGAGCTTGTTCTATATATGCATCACCCTCTGTGTGAAAACATTGCCTCTCAGGTCCATTTTAAATCATTCCCCTCTCATCTTAAACCTATACCCTCTCGTTTTTGACTCCCCTGCTCTGGGAAAAGACTTTGGCTATTCACCTTATCTTTGCCTCTCATGATTTTATAAACGTCTGTAAGATTATCCTTCAGCCCCCTGTGTTCCAGAGAAAAAAGATCCCAGGCTATCCAGCCTCTCCTTATAACTCACACCTTAATCTCAGCAACAGTTTTGTAAATCTTTTTTTGCACCCTTTTCAGTTTAATAACATCCTTCCTATAGTAGGACGAATAGAATTGTATGTAGTACTCCAAATAAGGCCTTACCAATGTACTTTATAGCTGTAACATGACATCCCATTCCTGTACTCAATGCTCTAACTGATGAAGCCCAGTGTGCCAAATGCCTTCTTCACCACCTATCTATCTTTGATGCCCATTTCAAGGAACCTGCATTCCCAGTTCTCTCTATTTAACAAGACACCCAAGGGCCTACCATTTACTGTTTTGGCTCACTGGCCCAGTTGATCAAGATCCCATTGTACTCTTATATAACCTTCTTCACTGTCTACTATGCAACCAATTTTGATGTCAGCTGCAAATTAACTAACAGGCCTCCTATATTCTCATCCAAATCATTTATATAAATGACAAACAACAGTGGGCCCAGCTCCGATCCTTACGGCATACTCCTGGTCACAGGTTTCCAGTCTGAAAAGCAACCCTCCACCACCACCCCCTGTCACTTATCGTCAAGCCAATTTTTATATCAATTGACTAGCTCTCCCTGGATCCCATGTGATCTAACTTTACCAGTCAACCAAGTGAAACCTTCTTGAAGGTCTTGCTAAAATCCATGTAGACAATTCCTACAGCACTGCCTTTGTATATGTTATTGGTCACCTCTTCACAAAACTCAATCAAATTGAGGCTGGATTTCCCACACACAAAGCCATGCTGACTATCCCTAATTAGTCCTTGCCTCTCCAAATGCATGTAGATCCTGTCTCTCAGAATCTCCTCCAACAACTTACCCATCACTGATGTTTGGCTCACCTGTGTATAGTTCCCTAGCTTTTCCTTGAGCCGTTCTTTAATAATAGCACAACATCAGCAACCTTCCACTCTTCCTGCACCTCACCCATGGCTGTCGACAATACTGATTTCTCTGCTAGGTCTCCCACAATTTGCTCCCTAGCTGCCTATAATGTCCCAGGTTACACTTGATGAGGTCCTGGGGATTTATCACCCTTTATGTGTTTTAAGACCTCCAGCATCTCCCCATTGAGCCATATAATTTTAAACAACTCATTAACTGATTATGTTCCATATTTAATTTATCATGTATGGCCACCATCTCATCTGTTATCATCTTATTATATCTCTTTTTAGATAAGTTAATTCAACATTAATCAACAAAGTAGGACTTGGATAAAATCCAGTCTTGGACTGACAGTGGATAATTGTATTTGCACCATATAGGTTTCAAAGACACTTTTGAATGAAATAGACTCCAGTTGCCTCCCTCAGAAACATGGCACTATGCTGTACATTGAACTTCACTTGATTATTCCCAGCTGCTGGAATCGACGTCCATCATCTTTGCTCCCTTCATTTGTGCACTGTTACTGTAGTATTTATAGTCTAGAAGTTAACTTTAACAATTCAAGAAGATTAGTTCTACAGTGTGTCCCCTCTTTGATCAAGAGTGGAAACATTAAAGGGTATAGCTTTGGGGTATAGGATATTGTATGTTCATCTCCTAGTCCCCTCCAAATATACATCATTCTTCTTTTATCATCAATGTAACCATGCTCTCTGGACAAAGGTACAGCAGCATAGGAAGTTTTGGTGAATCATTTGCCTGTACAGTTTGGTAATGTGTAAGAGACATGAATCACCTGGTATGAATTGTGCAAACATTACAATATTGGAGCTAATTAATAGCCAAAAATAACTTTTCACTTTAGTTTCAATTCATTTTCATGGGTAATTACTAAAATAGTGAAATGTTACCCATTCTCTGAATGTAACTTCATGTTGTAAATTTTTTTTTAAAAACCAAATCCAAGCTGTCCAGTGGAAACAATGAGGAGACTTTCAAAGTTAAATGAGGTACATATTTGCAAAAGAACATATGTTCAGGAGTATGGAGAACTAGCAGTACAGTGGCTCTCACTAAAAAGCAACTCCTGACTGAATAGGCTGAATGACCAGTTTATGCAGTTCTATGATTCAAATCTCAACTCAATAATTGAAATATTGCTTCTGCATCTCCAGAAGTAAGTGCAGACGAAATTTGAAAATTATGCCCAATGATTATCTAGATTAGATTCCCTACAGTGTGGAAACAGGCCCTTCGGCCCAACAAGTCCATACCGACACTCCGAAGAGCAACCCACCCAGACCCATTCCCCTACATTCACCCCTGACTAATCCACCTAACACTACGGGCAATTTAGAATGGCCAATTCACAAGGCCTAACTTGCACATCTTTGTGATTGTGGGAGGAAACCAGAGCACCCGGAGGAAACATACACAGACACGGTGAGAATGTGCAAACTCCACACAGACAGTTGCCCGAGGCGGGAATTGAACCCAGGTCCCTGGCGCTGTGAGGCAGCAGTGCTAAACACTGAGCCACTATGCCACCCAATTATCTAATTGAAAAATGATGAAGAAAACTTTTCTGTGAAGTTTCTTACTTTCCCCAAAGATTGAAAGAAAAAAATTTTTGACCTGAATAAAAAGTGTCTGAATAATGCCCTTATAGTAACCCTGGTGGCAATTGGGGGATTGGCAAACGGATGCTAGAATGCTACCTTGAATGAGAATGAATGGATACTGTTTCAAACTAAAGGAGGCAAGCTGAGGAGTGAATTCAAGAAGCTCATCAGGAGGTGAAGGATTAACAACAGAGGGACCGTAATTATTGGGAAAACAGTGGAGACAAAAATGTTTATGGAAGAAATAGATGCAGCAATGGGTGGAGTGTTGGGTTGCTTGGTACAGATGCATTAATGTAACATGGAAGGCCTGCCTTCATCCCAAATGTGGTGTGATCTTGCGAAACTAATAAAATAATTATAAGAAACTTACCTTTAGGTGTTGAACTTAATTTGTGCTTGTCATGAGATGACTAATGGCACACTAAAAGAGTGTACTGAAACCAGCTCACTGCTGTAGTGCAGACAACATGATGTCAAAACCAATAATTCAGCGATGGTCTTTTTCCTATCATCACCAGGAATTCATACTGGCCTTGGGACTGTTTCAAATACAATGGTGCAACAGATTTGGTCACATGTGTAAAATATAAGAAGGGTTAAAAATTCAATTTGTGCCTGACACCAAACTGGTTGCCTGGTTACTATCTGGCTGCGTCATTTTTATTGTTAGAGAGTCCAAAAGGTTGGTATTGTTGAAACTGCCATTAAATCATAAAATATGTTATAAAGTCGATAGGCTAAAGGCAGCTAGCAAATTTTGCGCAAGTATTTGTGGGTGCGTTACACTATTGAACACAAACTTCAGCGTAAGGTTTTACCAATTGGTGCTCCAGCTGAAATTCCAGCAAAGATGAGGAGGATAGCTTTCTGTTTGGGAATCTGTCTTACTGTGTTAGGTTTGAGCAAAGCAGTGAATGGAAGTAAGTAAAATGTGCTTTTTATTGTTTATGGATTCAGTTAAGTTAGAGCAATAGCGCAACTGCGTAAAGATTCTTACATTTTCAGTTTAAATTGTTACGCTGTATGTAAGTTACCATTTCAGTCATGATTCTTCATCTTTATTCAACAAATTTACCAAGTAGACCCTACAAGTATAATTGAGTCCAAAATTATTCAGAATTTAATAATAAGTTCTTAATATTGTATTCATATAAAGGCTATAAGATCGCATATACTATACACTATGAATTATTCTTAAGCTGAAGGTTATATCTCTATGAAGGTGAAAAATGCATGTCCTTCACGGATGTAAAGCAAATATACAATGATGGCTGCATGCTCACCATGTATAAGAAACGAACTGTGGCAATGGTATTTGTGCCTTTGAAGAGGGCCTAAGGGCATATTGTGTGATTGTGTTTTCCATCTCTCACAACATAAATATTTGTGCTAATAATTTAGTAAGTAAAATCAATAGGTTTAAAAGAAATTACCTGATGTCTTCTCCTTGCTAAGCTTTTTATGTATGAATCCTACATCAAATGAGTCACGACACATCAAATGTTCTCCAATAGTTTAAAAGTGCCTTGCCAAATCCTGAGGTTGTGAAAGATGTTAAGCAAACCTTTCTCTTACTTTATATGATACTAAATCTCACCTTTTCAAAATAAAGCCAAAGCATATGTTAAATCACAAAATAAGTTGCAATTAAACTTACAGCTGTGTCAATAAAAACAAAGTGATATGTAGTAATTAACCTTTTCTTAGCGAGTTGTACAATTCTCAGACACCTAGACAAAGTATTATGGTACAAGGCTGTTTGGAGTTTGAAAGGAGTTTAGCTTCTATGGATATAGAAAGTGAAAGATTGCTTTCGCCTTCACTGACAGGTTAAGTAGAGATTATGTAAACTGTGAAATATTATGAATGGTTTGGCTGGAGTGAATAGTGAAAAATAAATCCTTCTGGGCTGGAGAATCTGAATGGTCTCTATCTGGTCACACACCCTTTCCATTGATCTCTGTAATCTTACTGAACTCCACTTATGCTTCAGCTCAACTGTTACTGAATGTTTTTGTTAGCTTTAGACTTGACAATTCCAATATTTATGCTGACCAGGGTCCCATCTTCCATTCTACTGAAACCTGAGCTCAGCCTCAAACCCTGTTGTCTGCACTAAGTTACATTTCGGGGATTAGGCTCGACTGCCAAGATCTGTGATAGATCAAGCAGCTCAGCAGAGCTCTCTCGAGTCAGCTCTTAACAAGCTGCTTGGTGCACAATCCTGCCCGCTTTCTCAGCGGTTGGGGCAGGTCAATGGCACCTAACACACCCACTCCCAAACTTGGGCTGAAAAAGGGAAAATCATGATCATGGAATCACAGAGTGGGTAGAGCACGGAAGAAGGTCATTCAGCCTTTCATGTCAGTGTGAACCTTTGTAAAAACAACTCAGTGGGTCCCACCCCCTCGCTCTTATCTGGATTTTATCTCTTCACATGGTTAATCAATGAAACGAATCAGCCTATTCCTGCTGATTTATGTGGCCTTCCTTCTTGCAAAGTCTTGAGTTTAAAATTCTCATCTCTTCTTGACTCTGCACATTAGGGCTTTGTCCATTATGTAGTCCCTCAGAAATTTGGAATTTTCAATTAAATCTTCAAGGACAAAGGAGGGAATTTATGCATGGAGCTGGAGGAAGTGAGTGAGGTTCTTAATGAACATATTGCATCAATATTCACCCAGGAGAATGACATGGCGAGTCTAGAGAGGGGTAATGTTGGTATTCTGGGGCATGTCAATATAAAAAAAAGCAGTTTGGATGTTTTGAAAAGCATTAAAGTAGACAAGTCGCCAGAACCTGATGGGGTCTAATCCAGAATACTGAGGGAGGCAAGGGAGGAAATTGCTGAGGCCTTATATGAAATCTATGGATCCTTTTTCATCCCAGAAGAGATCTTAGCGCACTGGAGAATAGCCAACATTTGTTTAAGAAGGGCAACAGGGATAATTCAGGAAATTACAGAAAATAATGTATTTGGTCGGGAAATTATTGGAAAAGATTCTTAGATACAGGATTTACTCACATTTTGAAAAGTATGGACTTGCCTTCCTTAGTTGAGGAATTGAGTATAAAAAATGGTAAGTCAGCTGTATAGAACTTTAAATTGGCCACATTTGGAATGTTATGCACAGCTCTGGTTGCCACATTAGCAGGAGGATATGAAGGCTTTGGAGAGGCTACAGAAATGATTGACCAGGATGTTGCCTGCTTTACATGGTATTAGCTATGAGGAGAGATTGGACAAACTTGGTTTGTTTTCACTTGCTCATCAGATGCTGAGGAACATCCTGACAGAAATTTACAAAATTATGAGAGGCTTGAACAGAATAGATAGTCAGAGCCATTTTTCCCAGAGCAGAAATGCCAATTACTAGGGGACATAGATTTGCAGTAAAAGGGGGGGAAGTTTAAAGAAGATATAAAAGGGAAGATTTTTACACAGAGGGTGCTAAGTACCTGGAATTGGCTGCCAGACGTGGTGGTAGAAGCAGATACAACAGCAATGTTTAAGAGGCATCCTGACAATTACATGAGTGGGCAGGAAATAGAGGGAGGGCTGATGAAGGGCTTTTGCCTGAAACATCAATTTTCCTGCTCCTCGGATGCTGCCTGACCTGCTGTGCTTTTCCAGTATCACTCTAATCTTGACTCTAATCTCCAGCATCTGCAGTACCCACTTCCACCTAGGAAATAGAGGGATACAGCCTGTGTGGAAGAAAAACGATTTTAGTTTACAAAGGCATCATATGTTAGCGTATGCTTGGTGGGCTGAAGGGCCTGTTCTGTGCTGTATTGTACTGTTCTTTGTTCTTTTAACTTAAATAATAAACACATAAAATACATTTTCTCCCTCCTGAAGGTGGCGACAGAGGGAAATTATTGAGCAAATTTGCCCTGGAGAGATTCTTGTACCCTTCATGCCACCCCACCACTAATGTGAAGGTCCATTAGAAATTTTCTTTGCCTGTCACCAACTAAAGCCCTTAAGTGGTCAGTCAATGGATTTTGGGGAGTGGGTACAACACTGTCACCATTATTCATAGCACAACAATTCTTTTTCTCTTCAGACAATTATTCAATTCCCTTTTGAAAGTCACATCTGAACCTGCCTCTAACAAGCCCACAGACACTGTATTTCAGATCCTAACCACCTGTTACATGCATAATTCCAATACAAACAATCAGGTTTCCTTGCAATTTCTTTCAGCTTCAGTGTAACACAGAAGCTAATGAAGTGATGTAGAATTATAAGACGCAGTTCACTCCTGTGTTCCTTCACTGTAGAGGTTTGCAGTAAAGCTGAAGGTTAATTAGCCTGTCTTATCTATGCCAGCTCATTACTGGAGTGATCAAAAAACAGTCCCGTGGCAATGCCCTCCCAGCACCTGAGGTCATGCATTCACCTCTATGTCAAGCATTTCTTCAACATTTTCCTAAACAAAGCCATGTGCTTTTCCGTGTCAAAAATGTTCCATTCCTCAACTGAGCATCTGTTTAAATAGCTTTTTTTTTTAACCTTTTCCCTCACTACTGTGGTCATGCTTTTAAATGTGTCGATCTTAACCATAGAATTCTAAATCACAGTCCTTCAAACAGTCTTTCACTGTTCACATTTCAAGACTGTTTTGTTGCTGGGAAGTGAGCTGGAGGAGTTGGGGGAATTAGGGTGAATTAGGCAACCCAGTGTCTCCATTAGAGAGAAGGAGGTGGAGGATATGTTGGCTGAGCCACACCAGATCGTTCTTATGTACATTTTTCACCTAGTCTTATGATAGCATTAGCAGAAATTTTGAGGGACATGCCTACTATTCATGTGGTCAGAGCTGAAATGATACAGAAAAGGAGAGGGGGGAAACAGGAGATTAAAGAGTACGACTGTCACAACTAAAAATGTTCATGTAATGGTTGAAATACAGTAATGAGTATTTATCATCACCTAGAAAAAAATATTTAAATGCAGTGTTGGTTTGATAGCCTTCTCATTGCTTTTACAGTGAAACTTTTGTTGACTATCAATTTTAATCCTTTCTGAAATTCTGTGTCTTATCATTCTACATCGTTGTTGTGGTTCTGTTCGTCGAGCTGGGAATTTGTGTTGCAGGCGTTTCGTCCCCTGTCTAGGTGACATCCTCAGTGCTTGGGAGCCTCCTGTGAAACGCTTCTGTGATCTTTCATTCGGAATTTGTAGTGGTACAAAACCACTACAAATGCCGGAGGAAACATTACAGAAGCGTTTCACAGGAGGCTCCCAAGCACTGAGGATGTCACCTAGACAGGGGACGAAACGTCTGCAACACAAGTTTCCAGCTCGGCGAACAGAACTACAACAACGAGCATCCGAGCTACAAATCTTCTCCCAAACTTTGAATTCTACATCACTTCATTAGCTTCTGTGTTATACTGAAGCTGAAGAATGTGTAAAACAAACCCCACAAGCTCTAAATCTTGTGTGTAGCAGGAAATGAAAGCTAAATACTGCCACAAACAGGGTGAATTTTGAATGTGCGCTCGCAACATTATTTTCAGTGGGGAAAACAAATAAATTGGAGTAGATCCACTGTGTGATCAGCTTATGTCTGTTACAAAAGTTCTTAATTTTAAAAATTCTCAAATAACTTTCATGATGTGATTAGTTATTAAAATCACTGGACACTGAGAAGTTTCAATATTTAGACTAGATTCTGTAAAGCAACATTTTTGTTTAGAACTCAAGTCCTAGGGAGTGTTGCTGAACAAAGAGACCTTGGAGAGCAGGTTCATAGCTCCTTGAAAGTGGAGTCGCAGGTAGATAGGATAGTGAAGAAGGTGTTTGGTATGCTTTCCTTTATTGGTCAGAGTATTGAGTACAGGAGTTAGGAGGTCATGTTGTGGCCGTACAGGACATTGGTTAGGCCACTGTTAGAATATTCCAGAACTAGAGGATATAGGTTTAGGGTGAGAGGGGAAAGATATAAAAGAGACCTAAGGGGCAACATTTTCATGCAGAGAGTGGTACGTGTATGGAATGAGCTGCCAGAGAATGTGGTGAAGGCTGGTACAATTGTAACATTTAAGAGGCATTTGGATGGGTATATGAATAGGAAGAATTTGGAGGGATATGGGCTGGGTGCTGGCAGGTGGGACTAGATTGGGTTGGGATATCTAGTTGGTATGGACAGGTTGGACTGAAGGGTCTGTTTCCATGCTGTACATCTCTATGACTCTAAATTCAATTCCACAATTTGCAGGTGTACTTTATATAAAGTAATTTAACCTTTTAACATTTAAATGGATATCACTTTGAAAGAATCTTTTAGCTTTTCATACTAGCATACACATTGAAATTTACACAGATTACCTTTTCTTCAAACGTGTATAGAACTGAAGTTTCTTCATTATGGAAATAAGTCAACAGAATATGAAAAATGGAGTAATGCTCCAAAAGAAATATTTGCTTTGCCCCAAATTAATACATTGTATTTCCAACAAGTATAACTGTATAAAAGGCACATTTGTTCATGGGTCAAGCTGGGATTTGAGAGATTTAGTTTGTTTGAACCAAACTGTAGGCTTATGCTTATTTTGGTGATTAATTATGAGATTCAAATGTTTAATTTAATACAAAAACAAAAAAAAACTGCAGATGCCAGAAATCTGATTTTAAAAAGAGAAAATGCAACCTGTAATATTCTGGCAGCAGCTGTGGAGAAAGCAAACTAGTATTAATGAGCTGGTTTTTACCAATGCATATTGGTAACCTGACACTGGGATCATTTCTGTGCTTTGGGGCTGCAACTTCCAATTTATTTTTATGACTGTTACCAATTTGTGAGCCATCTCTGCATTCACCATTCCATTGGAGATGAGGTGCAGCACTTGGGATGTAGAAGGGGGCGGCATAGTGGTAATGTCACTCGTCTAACAATTCAGAACCTGAAGCTAATGTGGGTTAGGTTTTGGGTTCCAATTGTACTGTGGTAGATGGTGAAACTTAAATTCAATTTGAAATGGAATATAAAGCTAGCCTAATGGCATCCATGTAATAACTGTTGATTATTATAAAGATCCATCTGCTTCACTAATGTCTGAAGGAAATGTGCCATTCTTACCTAGACTGGGCAATATATGACTTCAGACCCACAGTAATGTGGGTGTTTCTTAACTGCTCACTGGGCAATTAAAGATGTCAAGTAATGTTGGCCAAACCAGTGCTGGCTGCATCTCATTCATGCCTTTTAAAAAGTCTAATATTGGTCTTGCTTTTTGTGCACCTTCTTTGCAGCTGTAGCTTTGTATTCCTCACTCTGTTCAATCACCCTATGATTTTTGTATGGTATGACCTGCCTGTACTGCACATAAACCAAAACTTTTCACTGTACTTAGGACAATAATAATAAAACAATTCAAATAATAAATCAAATCAAATCAAATTCAGAGGAGAAAAAGAGCAGGTTTTTTGGCAGCCTGACTGGGAATAGTGAGCTCTCCTCAGGTAGGCAGAAAGTGACTGGCATTATAAAATGGAAGTACTAGATTAGATTAGATTAGATTAGATTAGATTAGAAGATATAATCAGTATCCTATAAATAGCAGTTAGAAATGTTCTGGAGATCAGTGGACAGGTCAAACAGCTCCAAATGCCTATGGATATACTGCTTGCGACCTTTCCACTTATAGTTACATTAATCTGCAAAATCAAACGACGCTGATCCTGTTCCCTCTAGTTTGCAACCTCCAGTGAGTTGCTGGGCAGCTAACATAGTGGGGGGAAACAAATGTACCATTTGAAAAAATGTCACTGACAGACTATACTCATATCAGCTACCTGCCAGGTGAGTAACCATTGCCACATTTGGGAAAAGCATATGGAAACAGGTACAAGTTGGCAAGATGATTCAAGGCACTGCACTTTAAATCCCACTCCCCTGCCTCCAACTGCTGCAAAATATGGTCCATATGAGGCTAGTAAAATTCAAATCAATGTATCAAGGTGATGAGCTTTCATGAAGATGGAAAGATGGTAAAGCAGAACAGGTTTTAAGCAGATATAGAAGCAGCCAAAGGGGAATGGGAGTGAGGAACAAAGTTTGTCATACAGCGGTAGACAAGAGAGATTCATTGACAAATGGAAATATGTGCAAGTCTAAAGGAGATGATAAAGGTACAAGTAAGGAAACAAAGACTGATCTTTTTGCTCTCAGGTACCTGACATGGCTCTGAAATGTCCTGTATGCCTTCTTAACTACCCTGTCCTGCCAACTCCAGGAATCTGTGGACACGCACCCCAAAATTCCTCTGTTCCTGTCATTTATTGAGTACTTCTTTTTCTTGTTGCTTCCACACCACCTCACCTTTATCAGGGTTAAATTCCACCTGTCACTGATCTGCCCATCTGACCAAGCTATTTCTATATCTTCCTGTAACCAGAGACCTTCTTCCTCACTGTCAACCACCTGACTAATCTTTGTGTCACCTGTGAACTTACTTCTCACTGCCCCCTCCAGCATTCTCATCTATATTGTTTATTTAGATCATGTTGACCTAGCCCAGAGGAGGGCCCCGTGACTCAGGCTGGCAACAGATGCCACAGGTTTCCAGGAGCCAGCACCACTCCATCAGGACTGAATGGGGAAGGGGGAAAGGTCCAGTTCAGGCAGTTGTGATACAAGCTCAGGGCAATGTAATTCCTGTTAAAAATCACACAACACCAGGTTATAGTCCAACAGGTTTATTTGGAAGCACTAGCTTTCAGAGTGCTGCTATTTAATAAACTTGTTGGACTATAACCTGGTGTTGTGCGATTTTTAACTTTGGCCACCTCAGTCCAACACTGGCTCCTCCACATCATAATCCCCGTTAGATCATTCTCACCATTCTTTTCTGAAGAGAGAATACAATGATGCCTGGTAATGATTCAGCTGGAAATCTATACGCTCAGTTCCCATAGCCATCCTCCACACCCTCCCTTAGATAGCTACGCATAGATGGGGGTTTTATTGATGTTCACAGTGGCTGTGTGTCCCATGTTGCTGTTATTGTCAGGAGAGTGATTACTGCTGCTGCTGGCTTCTTGGCTGCCATTGCTTGGAGGATTTGTCTGGAACAAAATAATGAAGCAAACAGCTACTTGCTTCCCACTGACATATACAAAATGTAATTTTCTATCTGGATACACACTGGTCTCACTCATCATTTTCCGCTCATATGGTTCCTGCTACCTTGGGTTTATTAAGGAGCAGCGCTCTGAAAGCTAGTGCTTCCAAATAAACCTGTTGGATTATAACCTGAGCCTCTCAGGGAACGTCTTCACCATAACCTTTTCTCATATCTCCATGCTTCCTTCACTCCTTTCTGGTCTGCTATCTCCTGCTGCTGCCTTTCCTTGGATTGCAGCTGCTTTAACTTTTCACACAACTCTGCCATGTACCATCAAACACGATCTCTCAATGATCCTGCATTTTCACTGCTTTTAGCTGTTCCCTCTGGAAGCTGGATAGCCCATCCTGTCATTAACTCAAATGGAGTCAGAGCAATCTGGTTTAGGGTCACACTTACTTGCTTAGTCTTATAAAAATAATATGTACCCATCCTTTCCCTGCATTCTATGGCCTTGGTGTCATTGTTTTTAACATTTAGTTAATTTGTTTTATGCCTGAACTCTGAAAATAATACATCTGCTTAATTCCTAATAATCAACATACTGCTTTCATTATGAATTGTGAAATGTGCTCCTTAATTCAAATCTATTTGTAAAGACATTCCCCACCATTGGGGATGGCACGCTTGCTTAGTGGTTAGCACTGCTGCCTCACAGCACCAGCGACCCAGGTTCGATTCCCAGCTCAGGTGATTGTCTGTGTGGTGTTTTCACATTCTCCCTGTGTCTGTGTGGGTTTCTTCCGGGCGCTCCGGTTTCCTCCCACGAGCCAAAGATATGCAGTTTGGGTGAAGCGGCCATACTAAATTGCCTACAGTGTTCAGGGATGTGTAAGTTAGGTGCATTGGTTAGCAGTAAATGTAGCGTAATAGGTGAGGGGAATGGGTCTGGGTGGGTTACTCATCTGAGGGTCAGTGTGGACTTGTAGGGCCAAAGGGCCTGTTTCCACACTGTAGGGATTGTGTAATTCTCACCTTGGTATTATTTCTTCTTGCTCCAGTTAGAGCTGAGCAATCTCACACTGGGAACCCCTCCGCCAGTCAGATCAAATGATCTGTGATCACTACGTACTGAGTCTTCTTCGGTTATTAGCTAGGGGACCTGTGATGTCAATCTATAGGTTCACCCAATAGCTCTTTGGTATGGCTGATTAATTCCACA
This sequence comes from Chiloscyllium plagiosum, assembly GCF_004010195.1. Classification (NCBI taxonomy): domain Eukaryota; kingdom Metazoa; phylum Chordata; class Chondrichthyes; order Orectolobiformes; family Hemiscylliidae; genus Chiloscyllium; species Chiloscyllium plagiosum. The sequence goes on along the minus strand of NC_057710.1, from coordinate 57,543,264 downwards.
GCCTTCCTCATCCTCAAAAGACACCAAAAACCTTGTTGGAAAACAGACCCGGTAATATTTCATTGGATTCCACTGATAGTGAAAGGGAAAGTGAAACTCAGCATATGTTCATCCAAAGGATTCAGAGGGTGATCAGCACTCTCAAGCTCAACTATATCCTTAGCTGATGTCCATATCTTCGAGCAGGGCACATGGTGGATCACATTACTGGAAAAGGTGATCCCTACTGTCATCTCAGTTTAGGAAATGTTACTGAGCACAGGTAAAGAATCAAGAACCTTCCAGATTCATTTTTAGCAATTCCATCTCTCAATTTGTAATTAAACTACAGGGGCCAGAAAATATCCCAGTTCCATCACTAACTTTAATGATTTAACTGTATGTATTGTGGGTCACCATAATTAGCTTCAACATACATGGGCTCAGAAAGGCAAAATGAAGCTGTCGACCATTCTGACCAATCACCAATGAATATTTTCTGCATATCAGTTGAGCGTTATTGCATGGGTATTCTAGCTCATTATTCTCTATAGGCTGCTGATCCTGTTAAAGATTGTTTCCACCATTGTGTTTAAGTGCAGGAAACTAAAGGGTGTGTTTGGGGTTTATTGTGGTCGAGGAAAACTACTTCCTGGTCTTATTCATGGAGTAAGTAGTGAACTAGATATAGTCTTTTGCATGTTAGCAACTGGCTGCAGGTTACTTTGATATGAGGGATGCTGAGCAGGACCACAAGTCCATAAGACCTCATTACAATGGGCAGTATTTATGACAGCCCCTAGTATTAACCCTTTCCCTACTTTAGGTTTGCTTATATATATTTGTATAGTTATGTACAATGTTTCTTTTACCACTATTGTATCTCCACAAGTCTATGACTTTACAAAGTCAGGTGATCTGGAGATTTTCCCTTCCTCATGAATCAATAGGTAGTATATTTCAGCTCATGTTTACAAAACACCATGCAACTTGTGATTGGTAAAACCATTTGATATGAGTGTTAAATGTTATCTTTGGCAGTTATACCCACATTCAGTCAATAACATAAAACAACTTGCTTGATCTGCATTCACTCATGAAGAGCAGCTGCTTTGTAAGGTACAGGATATTTGACATAAGACCATAAGACCATAAGACATAGGAGTAGTAAGGCCATTCGGCCCATCGAGTCCACTCCGCCATTTAATCATGGCTAAAGGGCATTTCAACTCCAGTTACCAGCATTCTCCCTGTAGCCCTTAATTCCTTGTAACATCAAGAATTTATCAATCTCTGCCTTGAAGCCATTTAGCGTCCCAGCCTCCACTGCACTCCGCGGCAATGAATTCCACAGGCCCACCACTCTCTAGCTGAAGAAATGTCTCCACATTTCTGTTCTGAATTTACCCCCTCTAATTCTCAGGCTGTGCCCACGGGTCCTAGTCTCCTCGCCTAACGGAAACAATTTCCTAGCGTCCACCCTTTCTAAGCCATGTATTATCTTGTAAGTTTCTATTAGATCTCCCCTTAACCTTCTAAACTCCAATGAATACAATACCAGGATCCTCAGCCGTTCCTTGTATGTTAAACATCTGTGGAATTCCACTCCAACATGAGATTCTGCACCTTCAAAGAAAAGGGGAAAGAGGGACTTGATGTCAAAAAACAAATTGTCTTTGATGAAACAGTTCACTACAATAAGCTGTTTTCTCCCCAAAAGATAAATTAAAGTAGCAATAATAACAGTTAAATAAATATGTCAGAGTTCACATACAGTGCCAATACATACTCAGAGTTATCGTTTAATTATCTGAGTGTCTCTGATGAGCTATGTAAATTACTCTGAATCCTAATATTTAACATTAATACTTCCATCATGTGAAACTCTGGGATCATAAATGCTTATAAATGAGGTTGCTTGGCAACAAGGGAATGGAATTAGACTGAATTAATTCAGTAAAATTTCCCAGCGTGAAAATTCAGAACAAGCTGAAAAAGAGAATTTATTTTCTGCATTCATGGGAATAGGAGAAAGATGTATATGGTCATATTTAATGCCCATTCCTAATTGTCACAGCAAACAGGAAGAAAGAGAAAAGAAAGACTTGCATTTATATAGCAGCTTTTAAGAACTCAAAAGTATTTCAAATTTTGTGAAAGTCAATTAAACACATTTGAAATGTGGACAAAAGTAGAAATTGCTGGAAAAAAGACTCAGCAGGTCTGGCAGCAACTGTGGAGAGAAAGAGTTAACATTTCAGGTCCAATTACCCTTCCTCAGAAATCAGAACATTTGAAATCTATTCCCTGTTGTAATGTAGAAAGCAAGACAGCACAGCAAGATTCCACACAGACCAAAGTGATGATGTTCCAGTTGACTTGTTTTAATGTTGTTGCTTGAAGGATATATATTGGTCTGGATAACAGATAGACTTCAACTTCAAAAAGTGCAATAGGTTCTGCCCATTTGAGAGAGCAGACTAGGTTTGACATCTCATCTGAACAATAACACCACTCAGTCTTCAGCACTCCACCAGTACTGCACTGAAATTGGAAATTTGGAATGCTTGCCACAGAGAGCTGTGAGTGTAGATTCCTCACGAATAGTTCAGGCAAAGATAGACAGATTCTTGATCTGTAAGGGAATCAAGGGTTACTGGGAAAAGGCAAGAAAGTAGAAGTGAGGAATGTTGATTAGCCATAATCCTATTAACTGGCAGAGCAGGCTTGATGGGAAAACACTTTCTGTTTTTTATGGTTTTGTGAAATGTTAACCTTGGTTTTATGCTCAAGTCTTGGGCATAGGGCCTTAACTCTCAGCTGCCTGACTCAGGTGAGTGTTAGAAACATACTATAGCTTACACTGTGAAAGAGCAGGGTGCTAACTTCATGAACAAAGCAGTTCTCATACTTATGGCACTCTCACAAATGTGTGAGATGGAAATACAAGCATATTGAGTGAAAGATGAAAGAATACTGATTTTGTTAAGGCACGGTGGCACAGTGGTTAGCACTGCTGCCTCACAGCGCCAAAGACCTGGGTTCAATTCCCGCCTCAGGCGACTGACTGTGTGGAGTTTGCACATTCTCCCCGTGTCTGCGTGGGTTTCCTCTGGGTGCTCCGGTTTCCTCCCACAGTCCAAAGATGTGCAGGTCAGGTGAATTGGCTATGCTAAATTGCCCGTAGTGTTAGGTAAGGGGTAAGTGTAGGGGTATGGGTTGGTTGCGCTTCGGCGGGTCGGTGTGAACTTGTTGGGCCGAAGGGCCTGTTTCCACACTGTATGTAATCTAATCTAATCTAATCTAATCAAATGTGAAAATCTTTGTGTTCCTTCTCTGTCCTTCTCAATTATGGAAATCACAGAGCATAGACTTTGCTGACTTGGCACAGAGCAGCCAATAGATTGTTCATACAGTAGCCATAGTGCATTAGTGACACAAAGGCTGGATGTCCAATTCAGTCTTAAAAGCAAGCTTCCTTTAACACAATACAGACTTTTACTATAAGACTGGATATAGTAATGTTTTCCCAGATGGAAACTAAAAAGGTTACCTCTCATTGACATTTTCAGATGGGAACATGGGATGAGTTTAGCCCTACGTCTGTATGACAAAAAAAACAAGAACAGTCAGCTTCATGGTTTAGATATACTAATATAATTTAGATCTTCTGGAGCATGGATAATAAACAGGATATTTGATACATACTCTGCAATTCGCAACTCAGCAACAAAGTTTCTTGGGAGATTTTTTTATTTGTAGTTCCTTTCGTTCAGTAAAAAATGTTTCTTCTTTAAGTTGTCAACAACCTAAGTATACACTTATGATATACTTTTATATAATTTTCATACACATAGAAACATGATTCATGGGGCACAAGTCAAAGTAGTGGAGAAGGAAAAATGAGGCAGGATTTTGAAGAGATGTTAAAAAGCACAGGGATGAGATAACTTAAAGCAGGCCAACAATGTTGGAGCAAAGAGGAAGAATACACAACAGCCAAGTGTCAGAATTGACAGATTTTTAGGGGAGTGTTGTACAGCTGGAGGTGTTTATGGAGATGAGGAGCATTATGTCCATGAATGGATGAGAATTTTAAATTTGGTATGGTAGAGGCAGCAGCTGCACAGGATAGGGTATAGGCATCAGAATTTCAGAGGAGATGAAGTTCCTGAAGCTTGAAGTATTAAGAGACCAGGTAGCAGACCACTGGGATGGTTGGGTCTGGAGATCAAACAGACACTTCTGAGATTTTTAGTGAAAAAGGACCCAAGTCAGGGGTAATGACAAACAAGTTTATATTGGTGAATCTTGTAATGGCATGGATATGGGGTCAGAAAGTGAACTTACCACTGCCCAAAACTGGGTTGTGAATAGTCTGGTTCATTACAATCAGTGACCAAAGAGGGTGCTGAAGTTGGTGATAAGGACATAAAACATGTGAAAGATACTGGCTTCAGTCATCCCTATATTTAGCTGCAGGAAATTAAAATGAATTTACAAATTGGTATCATGTAAGAAGTTTAATAACATTAAAATTAATAGAATAAAAAACTTATGCAAAGGTAGATCCAAGAGTCATTAACCTGTTGGTGGAATCTGCCCTTGTCTCTGAAGATGCTTTTGTCAAGTAATGTCAATGTAGTTGAGATTGAATAGGGAATTAAATGTTGTACTGACAATGCCAGAGTAGTGTTAGAAGCCATTATTAGGGAAGCTTTTTGCTTTTGGATATGATTGGGTGGTAAGTTAAAAGTGGACAGCAGACGACTGATATTGGTGGATATTGGTAAGATTCCTTAAATGTTGTGAAGTTTGAGAGCGAATGGACTGGATAATTCATATGAGACTGTGGCTTGGATTGTTTTGATTCTACAGGAGGAACCTGATTGGAATGTTTTAAATAGGGTGATTGTGGAGAGGTTCAGCTGAGAGCTGATGGCCAACAATGTATTGTAAGGCAGTGGAGAGCTTGAAGCTGGGGCTGTAGTGAGTTGGGTTCAAGTACTTCTTTTGAGGAGATGGTGCAGGACTGGACATCTTGTGAGTGAGAGAGAGAGAGAGAGAGAGAGATGCAGAGCCTGAAGGGAACATCATTTACAATATCAGTTGACATGGAATTGGGTGGACAGCAGTTTGGAGGCACGTGGTTGAGAGTGCAGGGGCTTGAATAGGAAATGCTGTGCTTGTCAAGGAAACTAGAGAAAAATGAAATCCAATCCTGTGTTTGAAAGCACAATGGTGCATTAATAAATTGCAAATTCTTTCTCTCAGTTATTGTTAATTTATAACCAAGTATATCTATCAGCTTCTAAACATATCCTGTTTTCCTTCACCACAGATGAAGCCTGCCAGGAACCGATGCAGCAAGGAGAGCCGACAGATTCTAAATTAAAGACCATTCAATGGTTCTACGACTCAGTTGCTGACCTTTGCCAACCGTTTTTCTACAGTGGAAAAGGAGGCAACAATAACAGATTTTCAAATGAAACATACTGTTTGAAAACCTGCTCTGATACTTATTCTGAAAAGTTTCCAGAAGGAGGTAAGTTCTTTATAAGCAGGCATTACTAGGTATTTGTTTAAATTTAGCTTTGCTGACTTTATAAGTTCACATATTAAGAAATAGGTATGAGTCAACAACATCCATTTTGGACAGCCTTTTTTTTTCAAACGTACACAATTTTTAAGCTATTTCAGCCAGAATAATTGCATAATACTGAAGTATTTAATTATTTTTATTTGTATCTTACCAATATTTGATGACATATCAAAATATATGAAGGTGAGAAACTTGTGTTGTTTTTATTTATGGTTTGCAAGATAGGTATAAATGATTGGACTGAATTAAAACAAGAAATATATTTTCAAAATGTAATGATTAATTTTTGAGAAACACTATTGATGGGATCCTGGTCCCAGCCAGCTCAGGTAACACTCCCCATATCAGACAGCATGACGAAATATAATGAAAGGGGAGGAGTGCTGACAGACCTACCACCAAAGCTGGAGGAACTTGCTGAGCATGTGAAACCATCTAAACAGGGAGGTTAAGCCCCCAATTAGCAAACAAGAACCCTGCCGCCACCTCTCCCAGCTCACCCAGGAACACCTTAAGTGCTGTACTTCCAAGATGAGAGCCAAAATCCCGCCCACGTGAGAATTGCATGCCAATTAGTGGGATCGCTGTTGTTGGTGAATTGTTTGTACAGCAGGGTAGAGGTCAGAGTCCACAGGAATGGGTGGTCAGGTGAAAGGGCACAGGGGTTACTCTCAGTGGTTTTGTTCCTTCCCAGTAACATGTCCTTTGATCAGGTAGAGAGCGCCTTGCAGCAAGGCTGCCCACCCGAGAAAACCCTAAACAAACCTGTTAGAGTTTGTTTGTTGATCTCCCATCATGGTGAAAACCCCAGCCACCACCCACCACTCGGTAAAAACAAGACTGCAGTTGCTGGAAACCACCCACCACTAGTTGAACATTAAGAGTGGAGGGATAAGGGCCATGAGTAGGCACTCATTCCAACCTAAGGACTTCAGTTGGTACCTGAGGAAGAAAGCTGTCCATAAACTTTCCCATTCTGGATTTAATCAGAGGGGAGGGAGCAGCATCTGCACCCGTACCTTCCTATTCGAACACAAAGCTCCCCACCTCCACCTCAGGCTTCAGCTCCATCGTGGGGTGACCTCCCCCTGACCACAATTACCTAGCAGATTATTAACACTTTAGAATATATTAGATAAAAATAAGAAAATTTGGCAGGCTGGGCTATCCATTTACAGTCAGCCATTTTACATCTCCCAAAGCCGCTGTCTCCCACACCCTGACAGGGATTCTAGAGACAGCTTCGACCACCATTTTTCCAATCCACTATTCTCTGTCTCTTTTAAGGCCTGATGACTAAACTATTTCCCATGGGATAGTAAAACAAATACTGGGAAAGGATGAGATGGAGCTGTGCTTTCCAATCAGTAAATTGGAATGTGGTTCACTTCCTTGTCAGACGCAGTGTGCAATCTGCAAAAAGAACGAGGGGATTGCCGTGCCAACATCCTTAAGTGGTACTACGATCCAACCATCAACAACTGTGATTCGTTCCTCTTCAGTGGATGCCATGGGAATGGAAACCAATTTGATGACAAGAAAAGTTGTCAGAAACTATGTGGTAAATATTCCTCTTTTCATGTTTCTACAAACTACTGAAGTGTTCCATTTTCAAACTTGTTGCAGCAGATTTAATTATGGTCTTGGTTTTCCATTTTCGGGCCAGTTTTAATGTATTGAACCCATAAGTGTTAATGGGTTTTGAGAAGATCTGTAGCTCAGGTTGAGGTTCTGGATGTAAGTTGGCTTGTTGAGCTGGAAGGTTCATTTTCAGACACTTTGTCATCATACTAGGTAACACTGGAGGCTCATTGATGATGTTACCTAGTATGGTGACGAAACATCTGAAAATGAACCTTCCAGCTCAGTGAGCAAACTTACATCCAGATTCAATTATTTTTATGTGTTTATGTCTATACATTGCTTAAACACCAGCAGCACAACTCAATTTGCTGTGAGTGCTGAGGGTAAGTATTTTTATAAATGCACTTTGAGTAATGTATAGTATTTTCAGAAAATTACAGTAGCCCATTATAACCTTTACAGCTATAACTCACACCTGAGGACCAATGGAAGTACTTATGGAGTCGTTGAGTCATACAGTATAGAAACAGACTCTTCGGTCCAACTCATCCACACCATCCAGACATCCCAATCTGACCGAGTCTCATTTGCCAGCATTTGGCCTGTATCTCTCTAAATCCTTCCTATTCTGATACCTCTTAAATGTTGTAATTGTACCAGTCTCCACTACTTCTTCTAGCAGCTCATTCCATACAACACACCATCCTCTGTGGAAAAGTTATCCCTCAGGTCCTTTTTAAATCTTTCCCTTACACTTTAAACCTAGGCCTTCTAGTTGTGGACGCTCCCCAAGCCCCCCCCACCCAGGAAAAAGATTTTGGCCATTCGCCTTATTTACGTCCCTCATGATTTTATAAATCTTTGTAAGATAATCCCTCAGATTCTGACTGTCCAGCCTATTCAGCTTCTCCCGATAGCTCAAACTCTCCAGTCCTGGCAACGTCCTTGTAAATTTTTTCTCTCAGGTTTAACAACATCCTTCCTATAGGAAAGTGACCAGAACAGTACACAGTATTCTAAAAGAGGCTTCACCAATTCCTGAACAGCCGCAACGTGACATCCCAACTCCCTTACTCAATGTTCTGAGCAATGAAGGCAAGCAGTCCAATCGCCTTCTTCACTACCCTGTTTACCTGCGACGCCACTTTCAAGGAACTATGCAACTGCACCTCTAGGTCCCTTTATTTGGCAACACTCCCCAGGGACCTACCATTAAGTGTATAAGTCCTACCCTGGTTTGCCTTACCAAAATGCAAAACCTTACATTTATTTAAATTACACTCCATCAGCCACTCCTCGGCCCATTGGCCCATTTGGTTAAGAGAAGGTGACGACTGCAGATGCTGGGTATCAGAACTTAAAAATGTGTAGCCGGAAAAGCGCAGCAGGTCAGGCAGCATCAAAGGAGAAGGAGAATCGACGTTTCGGGCATAAGAAGAAGGGCTTATGCCCGAAACATCGATTCTCCTTCTCCTTTGATGCTGCCTGACCTGCTGCGCTTTTCCAGCAACACATTTTTAAGCCCATTTGGTTAAGCTCCTGTTGCACTCTGAGATAAACATTTTCACTATCCACTACACCTTCAATTTTGGTGTCATCTGGAAACCATACCTCCTATATTCACATCCAAATCATTTATATCATCCTAAGAGAAGCGAGAAGATGCTGTTCTGAATTTGCCATTCGTTTGGAGGTAGCCTTAACATTTTCACTGATTTGCAGGAGAGTAGATTGCAGATGATAACTGGCCCTTTCAAAATCCTTTATCAATTCAATCTGCCAATCTCTCCATTGTGGGACTGGAGTCTGCATGGCAGTCATCTGATCTTCCAGTGCAAGCTTCAATATGTAGCAGTGGGGACTGCTGTTGTGAGGGTGGCCGCATACAGGTTCTGGAATGGGCCTCACTATCCACGATAGAGGAGTGCATTGATATGGTGGAGGATAGACGTAGACACCTGAGCCACAGTGCTGAAACCTCCTGATAACTGGTCATTCCTCATATAGGTGGTTGTGCGAGGCCAGCAGTATTTGTCTCATAGCTTTCCTCTCAATGTCCTCAATGTTTTCCCCACTTGTTGTCTTTCACACAGACTGTCAATGTGTGAACAGTGGCTGGGAGGAGTGCATGACCTGACCAGTCCCAGAGGCTTGGTGACTCCCTAAAGCTGTCTAAATGTAATTAATTTCCACCATGAGGTAAAATTGATTTCATACAGAGCACAAAGAGCCAAAGTTTGACCAGCTCTTGAGGGGCAGGCAGGGGAGTGAGGAGGTTCTTTAGCTACAGGAAAAGTGACAGCCCATCAGGAACCGGAATGAGCCACTTGGGTAGCCAATAATAACTACTCCTCCCTCTTTGTGGGCATTTTACCCCAAGATAGAGTGATCCTGCTGCCACTTATGGAGGTTGTTCACTGAAAACTGGAAGCTGGAGTGAGCACTGAGGGTTGGGGTCGGGGAGGGTCCACTCTCCACAGTCCATGAAGACTCTCCCAATAACAATGGCTGCTCCACAGCAAGCATGCGGCTGGTAATTAATGACCTTCCCCAGAACAATGGGGGGCCTACCTGCCTGACCCCAAAACTGGCACTTCCCTGACCTCAGTGTCAAGATGAGGCTTCCCTGTCCCACTGCCTGCCAGGGGAACGTCACTCCCTACTTTCAGCTCTGTCAGCGGGACTTCAGTCGGGCAAGGTATCCAGAAAGGAAATTCAATTAAAGGAAATTAAATTAAATTTACAATCAACTAAATCTTCTCAGATTTTATTCATCCAAAATATACATTTTTTTCAAAAAGGCTACAAAAATTATCACAAAGTTCTATGTGCTCTCATTCCTGCTTTTGTGGGATTTTGTGAAATCCCCAAACTATTTCTAAGACCAAACCCAATAACTCATGATTTTCTTCCTTTTCTGCATGAGAAATCCTCATCTACTAGACAGATTTTTGAATTAAGGGTCGTGGTGAGTGGGCGGGTAAGTGGAGCAGAGTCCATGGAAAGATCAGCCATGATCTTCTGAATGAGGGAGCAGACACAATGGGCCAAATGGCCTACTCCTGCTCCTGGTTCTTACGTTCTCACCTTCTAAGAACGGTCAAAATTCAAGAACCACTGAACAAGGTAGCTTCCCTATTTTCTGTAAACTTAATCTAAAAATTGAAACAGTTTTGGACAATTTGGTTAAGGTGCAACATACAATTGATTACTTTAAATTGAGAGATTATGTATTGTTTGATAAAATTTATCTTATGTTACCCAATAATGTAAAGTTAAAAATCACACAAACCTGTTGGACTGTAAGCTAGTGTTGTGTGATTTTTAACTTTGTACACTCCAATCCAACACCGGCATCTCCAAATCATAATAATGTGCAATTTGCAACTGATGCGTTTTTATATTACCTTTTCTAAATGAAAGCCACTAGATGTCTCTATAGCTTACTGTTTGAGATGTATGCTGCAAGGTCATTTCAGAAATCAGTTCGGTTTTCCTCTCCTCAGGAATCACTAGCTCCTAGAATCAAAGGAGAAAAAGAAAGGACAGGGAACAGTCAAGTAAATCTCCTTCCCTCTGTCCATTATGTTCCCTCAGGGATTCTCCACTGGACACAATAGGTCTGAACCTGGAGTTACTAGTACAATGAGGTGATGATGCAAGAGTGAGTCCCAGAGCCTGAGCTCATTCTTTCCCCATTCTTCTTGAGCATTTATCTGCACTTGAGCAGACTGGGGTTGAGTGGAGGGGTCTCTTGAGGATACCTGCCATAATAGTTTGCTTCCTGGGCCTTTGTGGACCATCTCACACTGCAGGATGCACTAGAGTCTCAAGGCTGAGCTGAAAATTCCTTCAGCAAGTGTGCAGATTTCTTTTACCTCCACCGTGGATCATTCTCAAGGGTATAGGACCGCCAATTTGTGAGATACTCCAGAGGCCACTGATGTTGGTGAGCAGATGTAAAGGTGCATTTTGCTCAGGAGCTGTAGGCAGTTTTATGAATTTTAAGTCAATCTGCTTGGACCTGTCATGATACTACACTGGCAATATTCCCTCTAAATCTTTTTTTTCCCAGTGCACAGACCACCGTGACTGACTTCCAAAAATGGAGGTCAACGTGTCACCTCATTGATCGGCATACGCCGAATCTTGGAGCAGTTACATAGGCTCACGGTTTAGAGCAAATGTTGACCACCAGTATAGGGGGGAGCAAACACAAACCTCTTGAGCCCAGAGGTAGGGACTGCATCACAAGGGCACTGCTGGCAGCTTTAAATGGAGACATTTTCATGTGAACAGCAGATGAAGTTCGTTATTCTGTTGTTCCTGAGGCCTGTCCAATGAAGCTACGACAGGTTCCAGGCCAACCGCCACATGGGGCCTAGACTATTGATATCTCTGAGGGCTCAGGCCATGGACAGTTATTGTGGCCCCCCCACCTGACTAATGCCATAGAAACCCATCTGCATTTGGGAATGCTGGCTTTCCCCGGATGGAATTTAATTGGTTGGGAGGGCAGCATTTATCCTTAGACTGGAATATGCCATCTGGAGTGCCAGCTGGGTTGTGGCAGTGGATGTGAAATTAGCTGGGACGGTGAGGACCCCATGCCACTGTGCTGAAACGTTACCTTTTCGTTTTATTCCTTTAAAAGGAAGGCAGTCCTGAGGAGTGCAAATTAGTTGCATGACAACCGTAAGCTGTGTTCAAGCCGTTCTGCAAATGGCCAAAATGACACCAAACCTCAGCTTTGTGGCTGCCTTCAGATCTCTCATCACAAGCACAAACCTCAGTCCAACCTGTGTGCCATGGTACACATGAATATGCAGATAAATATGAATGTGCACAGGTCTGCAAGTATTGGACATGGTGAGGTCACTGTCAGCTCATTGGTGTCTTCCACAGTTGGGCAGCCTGTTCACAGACTTTTCTCGGGCTTCACAGGAAAAATGGTTCCCGATGTCCATGACACCTACAAGTCAACAAAAACCAAAACTGACAGGGAGCCTAGAAGAAGCATGCGAATGAAGAAACTGAATGCATGGGTTTATTTAAATTTGTACTCTTTTTAATGTAGCTACCAGAGGGCAAGGACGATTCAACGTCGATGCTGAAGAAGAAGGTGACGTTCAGCAAAGAGATGAAGGTATTGTTACTTGAACCACAAAAAAAATTGCTTTTGAATTTTGAAAGGTCTCATTTTTTTTGCAATTCACCCTTTGCCACTGCTGTCTGATCAAAAGGCACTCTGCTTATCACACAAATAGATAACATGGGGTATGGATTTCAGGGTCAGTGTCACGATGGTCTGTAAGTTGAACATCCCAAAAGCTGGCAGGTCAGATCAGACAGGATTTCCTTTCAGCTGCCCACAGCAAGCAAGGTGCTGACCATACCCAATCCACTTATTTTAACAAAACTCAACATGTTCTGCACTTGTTAAATAACTTTGAGTGTGTGAGTAATGACACTGACAACCAAATTAAAATTGGCAGTCAGGCTCACAGTGTGGTGCACTTGCATGTACTGGAAGCTTTATATATTAATAGACAGAGCCTTGTTATTAAATAGACCATGTATCCACACTGGACCTTTTTCAATTCAACAAAACAGGTGATACCATTCTCTGGTTCTTTTCTCAGGACAATGCCTCGACCACCCACAGTAAATCTGCCTGATTTAAATTTAAGCAAGTTTTGGTGGCTAACTGTCAGTCATTATCTAACTGGTGTATTTTCTATGGCAACTACTAATAAGAGATCACTCGCTAACTAATTATCACTCCTTTCTTATACAGAATATGTTTGTTCTCCTTTTACATGAACATTTCTAGCAAACTGTCCTGATTATTGCCAGATGAAAAACTTCAACAAAATATAATTTTTATAACTGTTCCAAAATTAAGCACCAGTTACTTCCCTGTCCCACTGCCTGCCAGGAATGGTCACTCCCTACTTACAGCTCTGCCAGTGGGACTTCAGTCATGGGCAAGATATCCAGAAAGGAAGCTAAATTAAAGTGTTTTATAATCAAAATTATTTTCTCAGATTTTATTTGATTATAATGCGCCTAAAATTATAGGCTTCTATGCAAGTTCACCACTGCTTTTGCAAGATATTGTGAAACACCCAAACCATTTCCAAGACCAGGTGAAATATCTCATTTTCATTCCTGATGTCGATAGAGTTTTATTGAGGAAGACTATCAGGGATATACGCAAAGGTGATAAATTGCCTTGAATTGAGGACTACTGATGATCTATCTGAATGGGGGAGCAAACTCGAATTGCTGAATTGCATAGTTGTGTTCTATGTTCCAATGCTTTATGCAGTGCAAACTTATGCCTTTCCTAATTGTGCTTCTCATTCAGACTATTATATGTCACTAAGAGTAACATTAATATGGATGGTCCTTTGTGTAAATAATATTCCTTGCTTGTTTCCATTTCTGGTAAATATCTGATATTTCTCTGGCACTTTAATGGCAAAATGGATCGTTTTAAATAGCAAGGTAGCCTATTAGCAGAGTTCACCAAAGTTCAAGTGATTGTGATACATTCCCAACTACTTGCACAGGAATAGAACTGAGGTATTCTGATGATGAGGCAAGGCTCAATGTCTTACACATATGATTATCTTATTCTTGTCATTTTTAAATGATGTTTCTAACAAAGCATAAGGATGGCTTATCTTTCTTAAGGCATTCCTCTAATAAAGAATAATGCTGTGTAAATTAACACCAGATTTCTGCTTCCCATACATAAAGATTTGCAGCTCAATAATGCTGGTCACTATTTAAAGACATCATACAGTAATCCACAGCCAATTAAATAATTTTGATGTTTACTTGCTGTAATAATGTAGAAATTATGCAATCAAAGACGTGCAATGTGATAAAAATGTTTATATGGTCTTTGTGATGTTGGTTAAGGTATAAATGTTAGGCAGGATATCTGGGAGAATACACCTGCTCTGCTTCAACATTGTGCCATGAGACTTTTTACGTCCATCTTAGAATGGTATCTCTGAGACTGCATTGGAGTCTTCATTAGACTATGTTTTATTTGGCTTCTTCCTTCCTGTAATATTAACTTCATATTTGCCAATGCACAAAAGGTGACATTTTTTGTAATAATTTCATTTGAGCCTCATTGGGATGAAATAACTTTCCTCAAATCTTCTCTTTCCAGGTGATACTGTTGCCATTGTGTTCGGATGTCTCTTTGGCATTGTTGTCATTGCCTTTGTGGCTGTATTTGTCATTCAGAGGTGTGTTGATCTAATTCAGACCTAATAACATTATTAAATGTAAATATCTGAGGAGTTCAAATATATATATTGCTTATTCATCTTAGAAATGGCAATTATGGAGGGCAACCTCAGCAGGAATTTTGTACATTCCCAATAACTTAATCCATCTGTGTGCAAAATGAATGGGTTGAATTACAAGGGGATGAGATTTGATGGAGTAAATGTTATACTACTGGAAGAAAAATAGGGTAGGGAAGTAATAGATAAAATGGTGCAAGAGGCCCAGCATGAGATGAGAGTTAGATCTGATCTAAACCACCAAGGAAAAGAAATGCAACGTTAACAGTTTAAAATCTATTACATTTCCAGCTTCTAGGACTCAGTTTTTCACTTGCACATATTCAGGGAGGTGTAGATCTCTTTTTGAAAGATTGGTATGGATGGTCTTTCACGTATTAATTCACAGGTACAATCAAACAGGAATTAGGCACTTTAACAGGATTCTATATGACAAAACAAAACCTGGAGGTAAGTGCACTGTTAATTGTCTGGAAGTGAGTTAAAGTAAGTTAATATGTTAATTTGATATTCCCTTTCATTTCACTTTTAGGGCATTTTAGCATATTTTGTCAAGTTCCTCCATGCACCATTAGAGATTTTTAATATATTCAAACTAAACAGGTTGTGTCATTGTCAAATGGGGATGTGGTGTGAACACTTAAGCCGTGTGCCTAAATTAGTAGACAGAGAAATTTTGACACTTTAGTCTTCAAGTCATGAATAATGTCGTACTAATAATTGGTTGTAACTCTCACTGTTATCTGACATTTATGATTCCTTCTCTTCATTAGGAAAAGGCATAAAAGCAAGAAAAACAAATCTAAAGGAACAGAAGTAGAGATGCAGTAAGTTACTGCGAAGTCTGTCACATTGAGGAAGAAATAACAGTTTCCTGGAGATTTACTGTCATTTGTTGGAAGGAATGCTTGAATTTCTTTATTTTAAATAATGATTTTGTACATTGACTTTTATAAAACTTAGTACAGAGAGAATTTTTTTGTATCAATACTAAATTAATTTACCCATGCTTCCCTTTCACAAATGCAAAGAACAACTCATCAAGTGTACATCAATGTTAAAAGCTGTGGGGAATCCTATTGTTTTGCTTATATCCATATATATATGTATTATATATATATATATATATGGGTATATGTTTGTGTACATTCACTAATTGAGAAGCAAATTGAAATTTGATGACATTTCTACTAATCTGTATGTTTGCCAAAATAATTGATGAATTGAGATCTATGCCTTTGAATTTGACTGTTCTTTGTTGTTAAAAGGACTTTTCATTATTATGTTTGACAAAGAAGTTGTAAACTGGAACTAATTCTTATGAAGAAAGTTGTTTGACAAAAACATGGTACAAAATATTAAAAATTATAATAAATAAAAAAGACACAAATATATGATTCCCTGCTTATATGAGACTATTCAAATTACAAATATGTTTAGTTAAATTAAACTTTTTTAGTTTCCTGCTCTACACAGAAGTTAATCATCAAGTAATTTCCATACAGTATGATTGTGAAATACTAATGGACATGAACGTAAGTATGATTTTTTGGTAGCTACCTTTCAATACACATTTCAACCCTAACTTTGGTGAATTCTACAAATATATTTGACTTTTTAAAATATCCTGACAAAAAAAAGTGTCAAAATATAAAGACTGTTTTTGTTATTCAGTATCTCAAAGTCAGGTTTTTACACTGAGTAATAAAACCTGACCACTTCTTTCTTGTAGTTACAATAAATAGCATTCCTGTGCCTCTTTCAAGCATGTGAACAGACAGGAGCTTGAAAATTGATCCTATAGCTTTTGAACAGGTCAGGCAGAAGGGGTCCAATTATCAAACTTTTGGAGATGTGTTTAACAATAACACATTGTGTTTATGCATTCACTGGGATTATTCATCTGCACCTTGAATTATAATTACAAATTTATTATGGGAACCTAAGCACCAAATAAAATTTCAACTGTCCGCTATTTCCCTCTCCCTGCTAAAATCTATTGTTTTTGAGACCATGTTTGGGAGGTTTCCTGGGTTATTGCTGCTGCTATATCCTCCTTAGGCTCAGTGAAACTGTGGAAGTCTACATATTGACTCCATGCCAGATCTTTTGATCATCTAAGAACTTAGCAAGTAGGGCAACTTATGACTTAAAGGGATACCACATTATGAATGTCTCCACTTGTGCAGCAGAAGGATTCAATGCACATTATTACAATGTTCCTAGCTGTTTTTAATACAGCATACACCAAAACCAAACCTAAAAGCATCACAGAGGATCCTTCAGTAAATTAAGAAATTACATACCTATTGTCTCATGCTTGAAAGTCTTCAAAAAGGAAATAACGTTAGAACATAAAAATGAAACACTTTTGCAAATTATGGTATTTCTTCAACAAAGCCAATAATCCAAATTCCTTCTGGTTATACAACGCTAGGTCTTGTAAAACATAATAAATGGATACAGTAACACAATTCTGTAAACTGCCTTGTGGGACTGCAAAGTTTTAAAAATCACACCGTTATATCTTCCAATATTTAATTAATAGGACAGCAAATTCGTTGTGCACTTGAATTTATCAAAATATAATTACCATTTCATTTTTAAAGTAATTTAGTGAATTGGTAGGCCTTTAAACTATAAGCTAGGCATGCAGAACGGGTCAAATGGAAGAAGATTTAGAAATCTAAAAAGCAACTTTTTTTATTCATTCATGTTTTGAGGGTGTCGCTAAACAAGTCAACACTTCTTGCACATCCATGGCTGCCCTGAGAGGCTGGTGGTGAGCTTCCTTCTCGAATTGCTGCAGCCCATTTGGTCTAGGTACACCTACAATGTTGGCAGTGAGGGAATTCAGGGATTTTGACCCTGTGACATTTCAAGGAATGGCAATAGATTTCCAAGTCAGAACAGTAATTGGATTGGAGGGGAAATTGCAGGTGCTGGTGTTCCTATGTATCTGCTGCCCTTATCTTTTCAGATGATAGTGGTCAGGGGTTTCGAAGGTACTGTCTGAAGAGCCTTGCTGAACTTCTGCAGTGCATCTTAGAGATGATATGCACTACTGTACTGAGCACAATGATGGGGGAGTGAAAATTTGTGGTTGTGGTGCCAATGAAGCAGGCTGTTTTTACTGGATGGTATTAAGCTTCTTTTTTGGTATTTGAAGCTGCACTCATCCAGGCAAAAACGATTAAAAAATTAGGAGTAGAATTAGGTCATTCAACCCATCACGTCTGTTCCACCATTCGATCATGGCTGATATGTTTCTCAACCTCAATCTCCTGCCTTCTCCCCATAACCTTTGAACTCCTTACTAATCAAGAACCTAAATATTCCTGTCTTAATTACACTCAGTGACGTGGCCTCCAAAGCCTTCTATGGCAAGGAGTTCCACAGAGTTGCCACCTTCTGGTTGAAGAAATTCCTCCACATCTCATTTCTAATGGGTCGTCCTTTCATCTGAGGTTGTGCCCTTGGGTCTTAGTCTTTGCTGTGACTGGAAACATCTTCTCCACGTCCATTCTGTGCAGGCCTCTCAATATTCTGTGAGTTTCAATAAGGTGTCCCCTCGCCCTTATTAATCTCATTGAGTACAGACCCAGAGGCCTCAATTGCTCCTCATATGACAAACCCTTCATCTCTGGCGTCATTCTTGTAAGCCTCTTCTGGATCCCCTCCAACATTAGCACATTTTCAGTTTAATACAGGGCCCAAAACTACTCACAATATTCCAAATACGGTTTGAACAGAGCCTTATGCAGCCTTAATAGTAGATTTCTGCTCTTTAATTCTTGCCCTGTTGACATGAATTCTAACATGACATTTGCCTTCCTAACTGTCAATTGAACCTGCAGGTTAATCTTAAGAGAATCCTGAAATAGTACTCCTATGTCTCTTCATATTTCAGATTTCCAAAGTCTTTTTCCATTTAGAAAATAGTCTATACTTATATTCAATCCTACCAAGGTGCATTACCTCACACTTTCAAATGTATTCCATCTACCATTTCCTTGCCCACTCTCCTAGCTTGTCCAAGTCTTTCTGCAGCCTCCTCATTTCCTGTCCCTCCACCTATCTTTGTGTCATTTGCAAACTTAGCAACAATGCCCTCAGTTACTTATAGAGTTGTAGAGACATACAGCACAGAAACAGCCCCATCAGTCCAATTCATCCATTATGACAAGATATCCTGAATTAATTGAGTCCTATTTGCCAGCATTTGGCCTATATCCCTCTAAACTCTTCCTATCCTGGTGCTTTTTTAATATTGTAATTGTACTAGTCTCCACCACTTCCTCTGGTAGTTCATTCCTTGCATGCACCACCCTCTGCACGAAAACGTTGTCCCTTAGCCGCCAGTTAAATCTTATCCCACTCACTCCAAACCTAGGCCCAGTAGGTTTGAACTCCCCTATCCTATCCATGCCCCTCATGACTTTATAAACCTCTATAAGGTCACCCCTCAGCTTCTGACATTCCAGGGAACACAGCCCCAACCTGTTCAGCCTCTCCCTGTAGCTCAAATCCTCCAACTTCAGGTGCGCCCTTTCAGGTTTAACAAAATCTTCTTCATTCAGATGCTTAATGTATCATGTGAAAAGTTGTGGTCCTAGCATTGACCCCTGAGGAACTCCCCTAGTCACTGGCTTCTATCCTGAAAATGACCCTGTTATCCTTACTTTCTGCCTTCTATCAGTCAGCAAATCCTCTATCCATGCCAGTACCTTGCCCTTACACCATGGGCTTTTATTTAACAGCCTCTTGTGGCATGTCGTCAAAGGCCTTCTGGAAATCCAAACAGATCACATCCACTTGCTCTCCTTTGCCTAACTTGCTCATTATCTCCTCAAAGAATTCAAACAGATTTGTCAGATTTGACCACCCTTGACAAAGCTGTAGTGACTCAGCCCTATTTTACCATGCACCTCCAAGTACTCCACAATCTCATCTTTAATAATGGACTCTCAAATCTTACTAAGACTGAGGTCAGGCTAACCAGCCTATAGTTTCCTCTTAAACAGGGTTGCTACACTAGCCACTTTCCAGTCCTTTGTAACCCTCCACGATTCCAGTGATTCTTGAAAGATCACCACCAATACCTCCACAATTTCCTCAGCTAATTTCTTCAGAAACCATCCAGTTTGTGTCATTAATCCACCATCACACTAAGTAGGGAGTATTCTATCACACTCCTGAATAGTATCTGGTGGATGATGGAAAGACTTTGGAAAGTCAGGAGGGGAGTTACTTGCTGCAGGAATCCGAGACTCTGCCATGAACTTGTAACCAGAGTTACCGTGTGGCTAGTCTGAATTAACTTCAGGTCAGTGTTATCACTGAGGGAAAGTTCCCTGTGAAGTGTGTAGCCACAAAAAGCTGCACAGACCGACTGATGTGTCAATGAATAGCTTCCACCTCTGGAAGCCACTACCGCTCTTGGAACTTGGAGGTGTGCACAGTGGCAAGAAAGGTTAGTGGGAATGTCACAGCCCAGCAAACTGATTGTGAGGGATTTGGTGGTGGGAACGCCATTGAATGTAAAGTGACAATGATTAAATTCTCTCGGTGGAGATGGTCATTGGCTGGCATTTGTCAGCTCAAGCCTGGGCCTTCTCCAGGTCTTGCTGCATTTGGAGATGAGATACTTCAGTATTTAAGGAGTCCTGGATGCTTCTGAATACTGTGCAGTTATCAACAAACATCTGATTATACCAAAATTGCCAATAATGCCGAGGAAACTCAACATAGAAACCAGAGCAGCAACCCATTGGATGCTCACACTATTTCTGCTTTGCATTACCGTGTCTTTATGCTTTGCTTCCTCAGCCACAGATACTAGGCTGATATCACTTTTGTCTTGCTTTGGTGTTTAGTGCAGACACAAAGGAAGGAAACACGTCTTGGTTGTTGCTGAGCCTTAGGCAAGTTAAGGGGGGAACCTTTGCCCAGGGAGTCTCAGCTCAGTGGGATAAATACCTACGGTTCTGATACCTGCTCAGGACAGTCAGAGTCAGGATCCACACCACTCCACATAAAGGGGGGGGGGAGTCACTGTTCGTGCAGCCCCCTAACATCTTGCCTCTTCTGGCCCTATTGTGGGCAGATTTCTCTCCTGGAATGAGAGAGAGGTAGGTATTAAGGGAGATGAAAGTGGTTGGCACAGTGGCTGCTTCTGGGTCAGGTAGGGAGGGATCCTGAGTAGGCAGCACAGAGGGCATGGTTAGTGGTATCGGGGTATGGGCTGTGTAGCAACGAGTGAGGGAAGATGCTGGAGGACGGACCCAGCAGAGGTGGCAGCTCAGTGGGATACAGAGAGAATTACCTTAGGGTGTCCTCCAGATTGATTCCAGACCCCATGAAGTCCCACGGCATCAGGTCAAACTTAGTTAGGAAACTTTGCACAGGTTATCATATAATAGCCACCATTCCTTCATTGAGTCACAGACTCCCCACAGTGTGGAAGCAAGCCATTCAGACCATCGAATCTGCATCAACCCTCTGAATAGCATGTCATCCAGCCCCATGGCCCCCATCCCATGCCCCATAACCACCCATTTAGCATGGCCAATCCACCTGATCTGCACATCTGTAGGTGGTAGCCAGAACATTCGGTGGAAACAGGGAGAAACAAAGACACAGGGAGCACATGTAAACTCCAAACAGACAGTCTCCCAAGGCTGAAATTGAACCCAGGTGCCTGACCCTGCGAGGCAGCAGTGTTATGCCACTGTGCCATTCACAGTTGGTGAGGGAACCAGCAAGAGAAAAAAAAACTTGACCTCATCTTTACCAACCTCCTGGCTGCAGATACATCTGTCCATGACAGACTGGCCACCGCATGGTCCTTGTGGGGACAAAGTCTCATCTTCACATTGAGAATAACTTCCATTGTGTTGTGTGGTTCTATCACCGTGTTAAATGTGATAGACTTTGAACAAATCTAGCAACTCAAGACAGTGCATCCATGAGGTGTTGTGGGCCATCAACAGCAGCAGAACTGTACTCCAGCACAATCTGTAACTCATAGCCTGGCATATCCCCCACTCAATGATTATCATCAAACCAGGGGATCAAACCTGGTTCAATGTAGAAGGACATATAGGAGTAGCACCAGGCATACCTGAAGATGAGGTGTCAACCTGGTGAAGCCACCAAACAGGTCTATTTGCAAAAGCAGCAAGTGATGGACAGAGCTAAGTGATCTCACAACCATTGGATCAGATCTAAACTCTGCAGACTAACCATATCCAGTGTGAATAATGTTAGAAAATTAAACAACTCATCGGAGGCGGAAGATGGTCCATAAATATCCCCATCCTCAATGATGGAAAAGCCCAGCATATCAGTGCAAAAGATAAGGCTGAAGCATTCACACCCTGGGACACGCGCACCAACCAACCCAACCGCCCCGTGGCTGAACACTTTAATTCCGCCAAGGACATGCAGGTACTTGGCCACCTCCATCCCAGACCCTGACCACACGACACCTGGAGAAAGAGTGCCTCATCTTCCGCCTAGGAACCCTCCAACCACATGGGACGAATGTAGATTTCTCCAGCTTCCTCCCCCCCTACCTTTTATCTCAGCCCGCTTGGCACACCAGCCTCATTCCTGAAGAAGAGCTTATGCCCGAAACGTCGATTCTCCTGCTCCTTGGATGCTTACTGGCCTGCTGTGTTTTTCCAGCACCACATTTTTCAACTCTGGTCTCCAGCATCTGCAGTCCTCACTTCCCCTCTGAAGCATTCACAGCAATCTTCAGCCAAAAGCTCCAAATGGATCATCTATCTCAGCACCCTCCAGTGGTCCCCAACATGCCAAATGCCAGTTTTCATCTAATTCGATTCACTCCACATGATATCAATAAAATAGTTGGATGCACTGGATACTACAAAGGCTTGGACTCTGACAACATTCTAGTAATGGTATTGCTGGCTGGTGCTCCAGAACCTGCTGCTCCCCTAGCCATGCTATTCTAGTATAGTTATAACACTGGCATCTACTCGACAATGTGGAAAATTGCCTGGTATGTCCTGTACACAGAAAGTAGGATAAATACAATGGGGCCAGTTACTGCCCCCATCAGTCTACTCTCGATCACCAGTAAAGTGATGGAAGGTGTCATCAACAGTGCTATCAAGCAGCACCTGCTCAGCAATAACCTGCTCAGTGATGCCCAGGTTGGGTTCTTTCAGGGCCACTCAGCTCCTGACTTCATTACAGCTTTGGTTCAAACATAGACAGAAAAGGAGAAAGTGAGGACTGCAGATGCTGGAGATCAGAGTCGAGAGTGTGGTACTAGAAAAGCACAGCAGGTCAGGCAGCATTCGAGGAGCAGGAGAATGAGGCTGATGGGCTGGGGTGCTGAGAGATAAATGGGAGGGGGATGGGTTGGGAGGAAGGTAGATGAGTTTGCGATAGGTAGATAAAGGTGGGGAGAAGGTGGTAGGTCGGAGAGGAGGGTGGAGCAGATAGACAGATCAAGGGGGCCATGATGAGTTGGACAAAATAAGAGCTGAATTCCAGAGATGAGGTGAAAGTGACAACTTTTGACATCAGGGCTGCATTTGACCGAGTGCGGCATAAAGGTGCCCTTGAAAAATTGGAATCAATGGGAATTGGAGGAAATCTCTCACTGGTTGAAGTTATATTTAGCACTTAGGAAAATGGCCATTGTTGTTAGAAGTCAGTATATCAGCTCCAGGACATCTCTGAAAGAGTTCCTCAGGATATGTCCCAGGCCCAACTATCTATCTTCAGCTACTTCATCAATGACCTTCCCTCCATCATAAGGTCAAAAGTAGATATGCTTGCTGATGATTGTACAATGTTCAGCACCAGTCGCGACTCCTCAGATACTGAATTAGTCCATATTCAAACACAACAAGATCTCGACAATATCCAGGCTTGGGCTGACAAATGGCAAATAACATTTGCACCACACATATGCTGGGAAATGACCACCTGCAATAAGAGACAACCTAACCACTGCCCCTTGATGATGATGGTACCATCACTGAGTCCTATCAGCATCTTTGTGGTTACCATTGACCAGAAACTCAACGGGGCTTACCACATAAACACATGGCTACAAGAGCAGGTGAGAGGCTAGGAACACTCAGCAAGTAACTCACTTCCTGACTCCCCAAAGCCTGTCCCCAATCTATAAGGCATAAGTCTTATAGATGGAATAATTCCCACTTGCCTGGATGGGTGCAGCTCCAACACCACTCACAAAGCTTGACCAATCCTGGACAAAGCAACCTGCTTGATTGGCACCACCTCCACAATCCCACCACCACTGGTGCTCAGTAGTAGCAGTATGTACTATTTACAAGATGCATCAGAAGGCAGTGCTCCCATTTATCCGCTGCTCTTGTCCTTCCAGAAGAAGTGGTCCTGGATTTGGAAGGTAATGTCTGAGGACTTTTAGTGAAATTCACTAAAGATCCTCAGACAGTACCTTCCAAACCCATGACCACTTCTATCTAGAAGGACAAGAGCAGGAGGCAAATGGGAACACCACCTTGTGAAAGTTCCCCTCCAAGCCACCTATCATTCTGATTTGGAAATGTATCGCCATTCCTTCACCGTCACTTGGTCAAAATCCTTGAACTCCATCCCTTGGAGCATTGTGGATGAACCTACAGCATGCGGACTACAGTGGTTCAAGAAGGTTGCTCACCACCACCATGTCAAGGCAATTATGGATGGGCAATAAATGCTGGCTGGCCAACAACAGCCATGCCCTATGAATGAATAAAAATGTTATAATATTTTTGTTATTCACTCATGGGATATGGGCGTCATTGGTTGGGCCAGCATTTATTGCCCACCCTAGCTGCACTTAAGGTGGTGGTGAGCTCAGTTCTTGAACCTCTGCAATCCAGGATATTGAAAAATGGAACCAAATGTAGTGGAGATAGAG
Organism: Chiloscyllium plagiosum; assembly: GCF_004010195.1. Lineage (NCBI taxonomy): Eukaryota > Metazoa > Chordata > Chondrichthyes > Orectolobiformes > Hemiscylliidae > Chiloscyllium > Chiloscyllium plagiosum. The sequence goes on along the minus strand of NC_057710.1, from coordinate 57,518,840 downwards.
ATCTACCATGATCTAAGTGAACGATGGAACAGGTTGGAGAAGCAGAACTCCTACTCGTATCCCAAATGTTCCCTTAATTCTATTGATATTTCAGCAGCATATAACATGAAAATATGATTCTGAGTGTCAACACACCCCAGAAACTCGGAGGACTCAGGTTTACAGGATACCTCTCACTCAGTGGGTATATGATTGCAATTAGAATCCCGTCAAAGTCTAAAGGTCACATGTGGGCCATTGATGTCATATCTGTGTAAGCGATTAAATCAAACCATGAATAACTCTGTTAAAGTGCTCTTCTTTGTCAATAGGAGAAGATATTTTGAACAGTAAATAATGGTTTCCTGGGTTGATTGACTGGTCATTACTGAGTTTCTTGTGTACATCAAAACAAACTTGCACTGCAGGGCAATCTCTCCACAGACTGTCAAATGTTGAAATCTAAAACAAATTTAAAAACCATCAAGCAGGTGAAGGGGGTGGGGAAGTATGGTTTATTATTTTGGGTAGAAAGACTATCCTTTATAGAGGTAGCAATGTATTTTTTATTGCTAACAATTAATGAGTGGATTCAAAATTTTCCATTTTGGCAAAATTTTAAAAATGGTAAATAAATATCAATACTCAACAAATAGTAGTCATGATTCGGAGATGCCGGTGTTGTACTGGGGTGTATAAAGTTAAAAATCACACAACACCAGGTTATAGTCCAACAGGTTTAATTGGAAGCACACTAGCTTTCGGAGCGACGCTCCTTCATCAGGTGGTAGTGGAGAGCTCGATCGTAACACAGAATTTATAGCAAAAATTTACAGTGTGATGTAACTGAAATTATACATTGAAAAAATGATTGTCTGTTAAGCCTTTCATCTGTTAGAATACAGTGAAAGTTTCACTTCTTTCATGTGTAAATCACACGATTTACTATCACCTGATAAAGGAGTGTCACTCCGAAAGCTAGTGTGCTTCCAATCAAACCTGTTGGACTATAACCTGGTGTTGTGTGATATTTAACTTTGTACACCCCAGTCCAACACCGGCATTTTCAAATCATGATTACCTCAATAAGAAAGGGAGAACATCGTTTCAAGAAATACTTATTGCTTCACCATTATCCTCTCTAAAACAGCTTCCCAAATTGGATTGGAGCCGCCCAGGCTCTGCACTTTGCAGACTGGCAAGTGGGTGAAAGTGCTCTGGGCTAGAACTCCCCGTGAATGGCTGAGTTTCCATCTGAAGAGATGACCTTTTCACTGCACTTTCGGGCATTGTGTTTCTCAAGCAGCGACATTCCGCATTTCAATCGCAGATTACTAACACGGGTTTCTCACTCCCGTGTGCTCTACTTTTAGAACCACACCCGGCAATTCTAAACCCTCTCCCCGAACAACCAAAACTTTGGAATGAAGAAAGTACCAGAGGTATACACACAAACAGTAGTAATAAAACTTGACTAGATCCTGAGAAGATGTTAGGTTTATTAATGAGGTTGAGTTTAGTGTTTGGCTGTAGTCAGTCAGCAGCCCCGTTAGGGGGCGCAGAGGAGCACCTTCGCTTTCCCTTTGTAGGGGACACCTTCAGAGCTGCTGGTGCTTTCCTGGTGAAATGTGGCTTTGTACAAATATAACAATTGAGTTAACGTTCTGAGTATTGGGAGGGTAGCTCTCGTGTCGTGATACGAGTGCCTTCAAGGGCAGCATTTGGTCAAGAGAAGATTTCCTTCAGGAGTAGCTGAGGGTGGGATGTGCCTTGTGGGGGAGGAACTTTGTTGAAGGTTGGAGCAGAAATTGGGGAATGAGCAGTGTCTGTGAGCACACGGTTCCCGAGTGACTGAGCCTCCCCCATGGCTGGGTGCGGGATGCCCGAGGACCTGGCCACGCTCTCCGAGCTGGACGAGAGCGTTCTCCTGGAGGTGCTGAGCACCAGATTCCGGCATGATCACGTTTATGTGAGTAACTTCAGTTCCACTCCGGGAGTGGCTGGGGAGCTGGGAGAAAGTGTACTTGCCTTAAGCCGACTCTAATTAGAAAAGCAATATCCGGAACATTTAGTTTTCTTTCATAGACCTGAACGAACTGTGCATTGTGCTGCGAGGGGATCGCTTTGTAACCTTCACTCTTCCCAAACTGAGCTGAGCGCTCCCCGACCTACTTTTGTTCAGTTAACAGGAGTATTCCCACAGCAGCTGAGCGAAGTTTTTTGTTTTTGTATAACACATTTGAGAAGCACCCATGAAACTGGCTAGTGTTTCCATTGAAAACTCAGCTAATGTGTGTTCGTGTATTAATTGGATTTTCGGGCCAATTATTAGTTTAATGGCCCTTTAAGTGTAATTGATTCCACCTCGTTTAAGTTAGGGAAAGGTAGTGTACCACCTCTCAGATAAAGACATACTCTGAAAATTTCCCGGAGTTTTGTTTTGCTGCATGAGCCTATGATAGCGTCAGCACTGTATTTCTAGAAAACTGGATATAGTCCTGCACCGGTGGTAAACACATCCCAGGTTATCATGAGTTATACAGCATGGAAACAAGACCATGTTCCCGAGTTAAACAGGACCCACTTCCTGCGCTTGGCCCATAACCCTCAATCTTTGTTATTCATGATCCAAATGTCTTTCAAATGTTGTAACTGCATCTGCGTCCACCACTTTCTCTGGCAGTTGGTTCCACACACGAAGCACTGAAAAAAAAAGTTGCCCTTCAGGTCCTTTTTAAGTCTTTCTCCTCTCACCTTAAAAACATACCCCATAGTTTTAAACTCTCCCAATCTGGAGAAAAGATCCTGTCATTCACCTTTCTACACCCTTCATGATTTTATAAACCTCTAAGGTCACCTCATCACCTCCAATGAAAACAATCTCAGCTTTCCAAACTATACTTATATCTCAAACCATCCATTCCCAGCAACATCCTGGTTATTTCTTTTCTGAACCCCCATCAGTTTAATAATCACCTTACTATAACGGTAACCAGAATGGCACACAGTACTTAAGAAGAGGCATCGCCAATGTCTTGTACAACCTCAAACCTGACATCGCAACTCTTGTATTCAGTGTCTAAATTAGAGTGGTGCTGAAAAGCACAGCAGGTCAGGCAGCATCTGAGAAGCAGGAAAGTCGATGTTTTGGGCAAAAGCCATTCATCAGGAATTCTGAGGAATAAAGGCAAGTGTGCTAAATGCCACCTTAGCCATCCTGTCTACATGTGACGCACATTTTAAAGAATTACGTACCCGAACCCTGGGGTCTCTGTTCTACAACACTGCCAAAGGCCTTGCCTTTAATTGAATAAGTCCTGTCCTCGTTTGTATTACCAAAATGCAATACCTCATATCCAAATTAAATTAACTGCTATTCATCAACCCATTGACCCAAGTCATAGGGTCTGTTTCCATGCTGTATGACTCTTCAGTCCAATCAGTCCTTGCTAAACATAATCCCAAACTAAACTAGTCCCACCTGCCTGCTTTTGGCCTAAATCCTTCAATCTTTCCTATTCGTGTACTTACCCAAAGCTTTTTAAAAGTTGCATTGTGCCCATATCCACCACTTCCCCAGGTAGTTCATTCATCAAGGTACCTTTTGTAATCTTGGATAACCCTCTTCACTGTTCACTATACCATCAACTTTGGTGTCATCTGCAAACTTACTAACTGTGCCTCCTATTTTCTCATCCAAATCGTTCACAGAAATGTCAAAAAAATGAACCCAGTATTGATCCCTGTGGAACAATGCTGTTCACAGGTCTCCAGTTTGAAAAACAATCCACCTACACCACCCTCTCTCGTGCTGTCAAGCCAATTTTGTATTCAGTTAGTCGGCTCACCCTGAATTCCATCTGATCTAATTTTACGAATTGGTCTAGCGTGTGGAACCTTCTCAAAGTCTACTGCTGTGTCTCATCAATCTTTTTGGTTACTTTATTAAAACACTCAATCAAGTTTATGAGACATGAGTTCCCTCATAAAAACTGTGCTGACTATCTCTAATCAGTCCTTGATTTTCCAATTGCATGTAAATCCTATCTTTCAGAATCGCCTCCAAAACCGATGTTAGACTCGCAGGTTTGTAGTTTCCAGGCTTTTCCTTAGTGTTCTTGCACGATGGAACAATATTAGTCATCTTCCAATACTTCACCCCAGCTATTTCTACTAGAGGCCCCACAATTTCCTCCCTAACTTCCCACAACATCCTGGGTAACTTTGATCTAGTCTTGGACATTTATCTACCTTTTTTGTTTTCTAAGACCTCCGGTACTTCCTCTTTAATGTGAACTGCTTTCAGTGTGTCAATATTTATTTCCCTGAGTTCTCTAACCTCCATTTCTTCCTCCCCAGTAAAAACTGGCACAAAATATTCTTTTAATATCTCTCCCATCTTCTGAGGTTGCTGTGATGCACTTGAAGAATCCTTTTGGATTACCTCTAACCTTACCTGTCAAAGTTATCTCATATCCCCTCTTTGTCCCTCAATCTCCCTCTTAAGAGTGCCCCTACACTTTTTGCACGCTGAGATTCAGTGGATTCCAATTGTCTATATCTCATGATGCTTTTAAAATCTTGATTAAAACCTCAATATATTTACTGATCCATTTTTCCCTAATCTTACCAGCCTTGCCTAGATTTGAAGAAATTTTAATCTTCAATGCTGTCTTCCCTATACAGCTCCCCCCCGCCATCACCAAATCTGGATGCAGAGGATCCTACCAGAGGGTGGTGCAGATTTCAACTGTACTCAAGACATGTTTCTTAGTCACTGCATCTCAAATGCCCAGATTTAAATGTTTTAAAATATTATCTTGAAACATGTGAATACTTTTGATTCAGTGGGGTGTTAAGTTTTTAAACCTCTTTCATTGTCAGTGACACTCCCAGCCAAGGCCAGTTCTGTTGTCCATCACTAACGGTCCTGGAACTGAGTGCTTTAATCAGATATTGCAACAGGTCAACCATGTTGTGGGTCTGGAGTCACATGTAGACCAGGTGAACATGGCAGGTTTTCTTCCTTAAGTGTCCTTAGTAGACAGATGAATTTTTACAACAATTAGTGGTTTTCTCTGTCACTTACTAATAGCTTTATATTCCAGACTTATTCATTTAAATTTTAAAAATAACACCAGCCATTGTGGTAGGATTTAAGACCCTGTCCCCCAGATAACTAGTCCAGGCCCCTGGATTACTATCCACGTTAGACCCCCCAGGTTCTGCGATTGCTAACACACAGTCACTTATTGTTTTGGATTTTAAGGTACTGACTTTATTGAACATTTGGTTTTACTTTGGCTGCTGCCTTTTATTTGTGAATAGTAAAGATGAATAATTGTGGTTATTGAAATTTATTGCAAGTGAAATGTTTTGGGAATATTTTGAGAACATGCTATAGAAAGACACACAGTAAAATACTGCAGAGGCTGGAAATCTGAAACAAAAATAGTGTGGGTCATTTTTAGCAGGTTATGAAAACTCTGTAAAACCAGGAATGTGAGTTAACATTTTTTTTCAGATATATGATCCTTCGTAAGAAAAAAAAATCAAACCTTGTGTAAGTGCTTTAATGCTGTCAAGTAATAGGTGTCAGGTTTGTGTGCACATCCTCTGCCCACTCTGTTGGAGCTGTCCGTAGAAATAAATGAACAAAGGACGTGCAATCACTGACTTATTGTGATAGATATAAAACTGTAGAGGAGATGTATATGAATTCCTTTCTTGATTGGAGTGACACTCCCATGTTAGACTCATAGAATCCCTACTGTGCAGATAGAGGCCATTTGGCCCCTCAAATCTGCATCAGCCCTACCTTGCCAATCCCCATAACTCAGTATTTGTTGTGGCCAATCCATCTAACTTGCACATCTTTGGACTGTGGTAGGAAACCAGAGCACCTGGAGGAAACCCACACAGATACATGGAGAATATATAGAGTTTGTACAGTAACCCAAGGCAGGAGTTACTGTGAGGCAGTCGTGCTAACCACTGAGCCACCGTGCTGTCCATGCTGGACCACGTGCTCTTGTAAATTGGATCCATGTTAAAATTGAACAGTGAAAGGAAAAAAAGAGGAATTGTGTTTGCATAGTGGGTATCATATTTCCAGGAAGTCCCAAAGTATGGCTTACCTGTCAAAAAATTTCTATTTTAAGGGACCACTTGATTCCAGCACTAGGTTCAGTTTTGGTCTTGTGAAACAGCTGGGTCCTAATAGTAATGCAGAGATGTGGCTTCAGGCTGATCTGAACTTTGAGGAAAGACTGGTGAAAATGGAGGCCCTTAGCCTTGGAAAACGACAACTGAGAGTACATCTTCCACAAATATGCAAGATGTCAAACCATAGCCAGTAACAACAACAAACTGAAACAACAGGTCTAGTCCATCGAGCATGATGTCGTTTTTATTAAATCTTGTTTGATTTGTACCATGGCTTTTTTTTTAACCCAACTCCATGAGCTCTTTGCCGATGATAACCTAATGATAGTAGAAAGTGAGGACTGCAGATGCTAGAGATCAGCGTTGAGAGTGTGGTGCTGGAAAAGCACAGCAGCTCAGGCAGCATCGGAGGAACAGGAAGAATCAGGGCTTGTGCCCAAAACATCGATTCTCCAGCTCCCCCGATGCTGCATGACCTGCTGTGCTTTTCCAACACACTCGACACTGATAATCTAGTGATGCCTACCTTAAAACCTAAATTCTCTCATAACGCATCATCTTTTGATGGCGTCTACCCTTTTTTGTGGGGGGAAATAATACCCTCTGCCTTGACTTTAGCATGGCCTGACCCTAATTTTAAAATTTCTATTCCATTGCTCTTATGTCCCACTACAGAAAATAATTTTCTTCTACCTTATCAACCCCTTTTGTCATGTTAAACACCTCAGTAGACTACTTCCTAACCTTCTAATATCAATGTAAATTGATGTAAATTGTCTTCATAATCTAGCCCTTTTAAACCCTGGAATTTTCGCTGTTCCCCACTTAAAGCTAATTTATCCTTCCTGGAGAAGTGCATCATAATGAGTTAAGCATCCCTCCCTTGTGGATTGCTGTGGGTCTCCTTGTAAGTGGATGTGCCTAGGGAGCATTAACTACCTATTTGAGAGCATCAATGGCATCCAAGTGGGAGCTCTTCTGCCTTCTTGTCCCAAGCATTACTGGGGCAAGGCATTAGGGTGCCCGAGCTGCACCCACTTGCCTGATCATTTGCTCCCCTCTCCCTTTTTGTGAAACTCATGTTTGGGAGACATTTAAAGTTTGGCCCGGAGTTCATCATAAAAATCAAGGGTGACGCTTGTCATTCCATCTGGAGGGAGTTCTGTGCTGTCAGAGCTGCTGATTTTGGAATATTTGTAAAGCATTTGGCATATAGTGTAGCAGTGAAAGGTGCTATATAAATTCAAGTCTCTCTTTAAAATGACAAATCAAAATGAGGTGTCAACCTGGGGAGGCTACAACACAGGATTACTCACAGGCTAACTTGTTGGAGTCCTATCTGGTGTAAAGGAATGTGGTTGTTGGAGGTCAATCATCTCAGCCACACGACATCTCTGTAGGAGTTCCTCAGGATACTGACTAGGGCCCAGTCAACTGCTTCAAGAATGACTTCCCTCTGCAAAGTTAGAAGTGAGGATGTTCACTGACTCCTCCACTGCATAGTAGCAGCAGTATCTACCATCTACATGATGCACTGCAGCAAATCTCCATGGTTCCTTAGACAGTACTTTCCAAACCACAACTACTACGATGTAGCAGGACAAGTCACAGCAGATACAAGGGAACACCACCACCACCTATAGGTTCCCCTCCAATCCACAAATGATCGTGACTTGGAACTATTTTGCTGTTTCTTCCCTGTCACTGGTTCAAAACTCTGGAAGTTCCTCCCTAACAGCACTATGGATGTGCCAAAATCACAATTACTGCAGTACAAAAAACAAAAAAATTAAAGCACAGGAGCAGGCACTTCAGCCCTTCAAGCCTGCACTGATCCAGATCCTCTATCTAAACCTGTTGCCTATTTTCTAAGGATCTGTATCCCTTTGCTCCCTGCCCATTCATCTATCTGTCTAGATACATCTTGAATGATGCTATCATGCCTGCCTTTACCACCTCTGCTGACAATACGTTCCAGGCACGTACCACCCTCTGCGTAAAGAACTTTTCACTCGTGTGTTCCTTAAACTTTTCCCCCTCATCTTGAACTTGTGACCCCTAGTAATTGAGTCCCCCACTCTGGGGGGGGAAAAAGCTTCTTGCTATCCACCCTGTCTATACCATTTTTGTGAAGGTTTATAGCTCCGGTTGAGGTTCAGGTTGTAGGTTTGCTTGCTAGTTTGAGATGGCAGCTCACTATCTCCATCTCCCAAGGTTATCCGGGTTCGGCAATAAATGCTGGTCTAGAAATAATATCAATGTCTTTTTGAATGAACGAAAAGTTGAAAAATTTTTAGTTTTAAATTGCAATATCAATATTCTATCTCTAATCACCCAAATGTTTAATGATTCATTTTATAATTTTGATGATTTAAGATCATACACTCAAATGGTATGGATTGTTCATTTAAAATGTCACTTCACTTGAACTGAAGTTCAGCCTTTAAGATCTCTCAAATTTGAATTATATCATAAGATGAGGAATGTAGAATGAAATGGTTGTTTAAGATATGCAAAATCAGTGTGGTTATTCAGATTGAAATAAGTCATAAAATGGTGTTCCACAAGTTTCTGTGCTAGTAACGCTATTGTTGACCATTTACATGAATGATTTTTAGTCCAGGAGTTAGGCAACTCTGTCTCAGACTGTATCAAATTTGGAGAAATAATTAACACTGAGGAAAAATGCAGCAAGAAGGGGACATGAAAGGTCCTTAATTGGTAGGATTTGGGATAACCCTAAGGCTTTCTATAGGTATGTCAGGAATAAAAGAATGACTAGAGTAGGAATAGGTCCAGTCAAGGATAGTAGTGGGAAGTTGCGTGTGGAGGCTGAAGAGATTGGGGAGACACTGAATGAATACTGACGAAAAGTTATCAATCAGGAACAGGACATTGTTGTCAATGTGAATACTGAGTCACAATTAAGTAGAATGAATGGCTTTGAGGTATGTAGAGAAGAGGTGTTGGAAATTCTGGAAAGGGTGAAAATAGATAAGTACCCTGGGCCTGATGGCATTTATCCTAGGATTCTCTGGGAAGCAAGGAAGGAGATTGCAGAGCCATTGGCCTTAATTTTTATGTCCTCGTTGTCTACAGGAATAGTGCCAGAAGACTGGAGGATAGCAAATGTGGTCCCCTTGTTCAAAAAGGGGAGTAGGGATAACCCTAGTAACTATAGACCGGTGAGTCTCACTTCTGTTGTGGGCAAAGTCTTAGAGAGAATTGTAAGGGATAGGATTTAGGCACATCTGGATAGCAATAATGTGATCAAGGATAGTCAGCATGGTTTTGTGAAGGGCAAGTCGTGCCTCACAAACCTTATTGAATTCTTTGAAAAGGTGACGAAGGAGGTTGATGAGGGGAAAGCGGTAGATGTGGTATAAATGGAT
>NC_057710.1:57484042-57509282 GCF_004010195.1 Chiloscyllium plagiosum | reverse complement strand
TTCAATGTAACTAAGTGTGAGGTGATTCACTTTGGGAAGAATAACAAAGAGATGGGGTACTGGGCTAATGGTCGGATACTTGGTAGTGTGGATGAGCAGAGGGATCTTGGTGTCCATGTATACAGATCTCTGAAAGTTGCCACCCAGGTAAATAGTGCGGTGAAGGAGGCATATGGCGTACTGGCTTTTATTGGTAGAGGAATTGAGTTCTGGAGTACTGAGGTCATGTTGCAGTTGTATAAGACTCTGGAGTATTGTGTGCAGTTTTGGTCGCCATACTATAGGAGGGATGTGGAGGCACTGGAACGGGTGCAGAGGAGGTTTACCGGGATGTTGCCTGGTATGGTAGGAAGATCGTATGAGGAAAGGCTGAGGCACTTGGGGTTGTTTTCATTGAGAAAAGAAGGTTTAGGGGTGACTTGATAGATGTGTACAAGATGATTAGGGGTTTAGATAGGGTCGACAGTGAGAATCTTTTTCCATGTATGGAGTCAGCTATTACAAGGGGGCATAGCTTTAAATTAAGGGGGGGGGGTAGGTATAGGAGAGATGTTAGGGGTAGGTTCTTTACTCAGTGAGTCGTGAGTTCATGGAATGCCCTGTCAGTAGCAGTGGTGGACTCTCCCTCATTATGGGCATTTAAGCGGGCATTGGATAGGCATATGGAGGATAGTGGGCTAGTGTAGGTTAGGTGGGCTTGGATCGGCGCAACATCGAGGGCCGAAGGGCCTGTACTGCGCTGTATTCTTCTATGTTCTAACTTAATAGAAGAAAATACGCTCAAACTTGCAGACTAGTCGATAGCTTTTACACTGGTAAATGCAAGATCATACATTTTGGTGGGTAAATACAGATATTTGTTTCAAAACATTAAGAAACCAAATGAAGTAGAAGGTAGGTTTACATATCCCTAGATGCGTTCAATCATGGAAAGTATTATAGTCAGTCAGCAAAAACACTAAAATGCCATCAATGTGCTGGGATTGACTGTTTAGTAGCATACCAAAATAATGAAATTATGTTAAATTAGTGTAAGATCCTTCTTGGCTGCACTCAATACAGTGCAAATATCTAGTTTTCATACCATGAAAAGAGCATTGAGAGAATATAAAGATTTATAAATACAGTACCAGAAATGAAAGATAACAACTAGATAGAACACGTGGCTTTTTCCTTATAAAGTAGTTAGGGGAGACCTCATAGAATTTTTTTAAAATTATGAAGAGTTGAACAGGGTAGGTGTGGCAAGGATTTTTTTCTTTTAGGAAGAATTCAAAATAGGGGTTTTGGATTCAAGATAAGTCCTGATAAATCCTTTACAGAAATAAGGATACATTTCATTGTTCATGTGGGTAGCATGTGGCTATTAATTAACTCAAATAACTTGGATTCTTTTTCCCAAAAGGAATATGAGGGAAAAGCAAATAACATAGGTCAAAGGCTGATATGGGGAGATTGAATGGGAGCAACTGGAGGACAAATCCCAGTGCAGACTGGTCAGGCTGAATAGCCTGCTTTGTAATGTGCTTTATCTGCTGTCTTTCCTTGTATTATAAATTAAACTGTCTTTTTTGGTTTAGTTAGAAACAACAGCTGTTTATCTTGATGTTTGATTAAATTATCAAAGTAGAATGAAGTCATTGTTAAATTGAACTTGTGTTTGACACTATTTTAATGCTTCTGTACCAAATACACAAAGAGCTGTTGGTGTCGGTAATCAAAGTTGGAAATTTGCAAGGTGATATTAGTTAAATAAGGCTGGTTTTAGTTGCACAGTTGATAAATACCACTGGGACATTTTTATTGTTTTCAATGATCTGTTTTTAAAGGTGTCAGGAAAGCATTTCCACACTCTAGTTAGAAGCTACAGCAGTACTTCAACAGAGCTATTAGAGATAACATAATTTAAACACGTTCCTGAGGTAAATGGGGGATGTGAACCCACAATATAGTGTTTATCATTAAAACTCTTTGAATTTCAAACATTGAAAATGAGCATTTTTGAGCTTGTTGTAAGGTGTTTTTGGAAAAGCTACACAAGTACCAGTCTCCAAAACAGACGTGGAGGGTGTCTAAATGTTGAAGAAAGCGAACTGAAGCACTTCTGAACTTCTGGACCAGTGACTGATAGTGGGATTGTATCGTGTTATTGGTGTGAGGCAGACCTTGCTGAATGAGAATTCTGCAGAATAAAGCAGCCTGAGGTTCGGTAAACAAAAGCAGGCAGTGAGAGATGGAGGCCAAATTCATTTTTGGCTGAAATAAGATTGCAACATTCTTAGTTAGCTGCAACTGAACAATCTTTAAAAATAAGTTGTGATGCAATCTTTAATGGTGAAAATGGAGAATTTGATGTCATTAATGCATTTGTGGAAACTGACCCATAAATGAGTACAATGCAAAAAAAAAGTTGAAGCTAATGATGGAAATTTGATTTTCTTGAGGTAATTATGAGCTAACAGGAGAAGCCATGACTGATCTGCTGGTTAGATTGCAATGGAAACTGGATCTAAATAAGAACAACCTTGTTGGGCTAATATAATGAAGGAGATATGGTGGAGCTGGAACAGGTGCACAATATATGTGTAACACATAGGGTGAAGAGGGGCGGTTCACCACAGTAAATGTCACAAAGAACATTGGTAATTTTGACCTCTGGTAAAGATCTTGAAGGAAATTGAACAAATATTTGAGCAAATTCAAGCACTTTACAAAAATGGAAGGTTAGATACAGGGTGGACTTTGAGAAAATGGAGTCAGTCTTGGGTGTACCTTTTTGTAAATTTTGAAGAGTGAACTATCCTGAAAGAAGAGTAAATCTTTTGGAAACTACAAGTTCTATACATGTTCTTTAATTATATTGACCGCTCTAACATTGACATTTAGTACTAATTACAATCCAGTCATTTGCCACAGCTATTAAAATGTGAACAGAGTTTTCAGAACAGATTGTTAAATGTTGATTGGTGTCCAGAAACACATCAGCCTTGGTTGAATGGCAATGCAGACCCAATGGGCAGAATAGCCTGGGTCTTATGTTCTTAAAAAACCAGGTGAGGATACCCTGATGTTTGGTTCATGCCACAAAAGATTTTTCTAAGAAATTGTCCTAAAAACATCCATTGAGTTCCTCAACTAGATTGCTTTTCCAATCTAATTCTTCAAGTCTATATGCAGGTTAAATACTCTGGTAATCACTGTACCTTTTTGACAAGCTTTCATTATTTCTTCCTTGACACCTATCCTACCATGTATTATAGGGCCACACCTTGCGTCTTGCCTTTATAATTCTTTATCTTTACCCAGATCGCTTCTATATCCTGGTTTCCTAAATTTTGGTCTTTCCCCACTTTTCTGCTAATAAAACCTTTTAATTAACAGAGCCACTCCTCTACCTTTTCCCAGCTTCCTGTCCTTCCTGAATGTCACATACTCTTCAGTATTCAGGTTTCTGTCTAAGTCATCCTACAACCAAGTCTTCGTAATGGCCATTGGATTATGTTAAGTTTTGTATGACCAGTCAGTTTTGTTTTAAATATTACATATATTATAATACAGTGCTTTGTTTTGCCTATTTATTATTTTGGAAATCTTTTGTCCTATCTACTAATTTGCTCTTAGACCTGTATTCTCAGTTCCTTCCTGGCATTGTCTGTTTATCATTTCCCACATTAATGCCTTCCTCTGATCCCTTTGCTCCACTCCGATTCATCACAGCCTCCTGGTCCCCACTGTTTAGTTTAAAGCTCGCCCTGCTTCTCTTGTTACATAGTTTGCAAGAACCCCAGTCCCAGTGTAGGTCAAATCTAGGCCATCCTAATGGTCCCCACTTTCCCCAGTATTTGTGTCAGAGCCCCATGAACTGGAACCCACTTCTCCCATACTCGTCTTTCAACTGTGCATTCAGCTATTAACCTTTGAATACTTTATGCTAGTTTCATGTGGCTCTGGTTCTGACCCCTAATTTGGTGACAGGTTCTGCGTAGCCAATATGAGAAGCTATTTCCTCGCCTGCCCAGTTGGTGCCTATGTCGACCATGACAAATGAAATCTACCCCTCCCACTGCAAGTAAGATTAATTATCTATACTGGTTTGTTCTTGGATAGAGCAACAACAGCAATTTTTTTTTCTGGGTGGAGTGACTAAAGTATTAGGTAGGCTTCCTCATTTTGATTCCTTTTCAAGTGAATATTGATGTGAATGCATGATTGAGAAGTTATGAGGACCAGCTGGTGCTCTGTGGTATTATTCCTGTTTACATGCACTGATGGAGTTTTCACATATATTGACTGCCAGCTAAGCTCCAAGGTGTGACGGTGAGGCAGTAACTTGCCAAATCTTTCAGTTTGCTAGGCAGTAAGTCTTGTTCTAAGAATCAAAGTGTAACTGTTACAACTTTCAAAGCTGTATTTAGTTAGCAAATGTAACTATAAAATCATTTTTAGCAGATAAAGACTTCATTATTCATTCATAGGATGTGGTTGGTCCAGCATTTCTTTCACATCCTGTATTGTCCTTGAGGATGTCTTCTTGAAACGCTGCTGAACACTGCAATCATCAGCAAACTTCTGCTTTCTCCCCTCCTGATGGAGGAAGATCATTGATGAAGCAACACAAGATGGTTGGCCCCAGGACATTACCCTGAGGAACTTTGTCAGGGTTCTTGTAGTACAATGACCTTACCTTTCATCCAGCAGGTCCAGCTTCATGGTCTGTCTGCTCCAGAAGTTTGTCATAGCATCTCTGAACAAAATGATGAGAGAACTTCTACCCTGAGAAACTCCTGTACAGATGTCTTGGAACTGAGATGACTGACCTCCAGCTACAGCCATCTTCCTATATACCAGCCATGACTCCAAGTGGGAGGAGAGCTTTCCTCTGATTCCCTTTTACTGTCTTAAATGAACTGGAATTTTTGAGGATGTAACTAGTAGAATAGATAATGGCTGTGGTGTATTTGGATTTTCAGAAGACTTTTGATACGTTCCTTTGTAAAATGTCCCTCCATCATAAAGTCAGAAGTGGGGGTGTTCATTAATTGTGCAATGTACAGCACCATTCATAGCAACTCAGATACTGAAGCAGTCTGTATCCAAATACAATAAGACTTGAAATATCCAGGCTTGGGCACACCTCAGCAAGTAACATTCACACCATTGGCACGGTCAGGAAGCAGAGATCCTATCCACAGTGAGACAAAGCTTAAGTGAGTACATGGTTTGGGGAATTTAGAGGCAGTGTGGGAATTTGTTGCAGATGGGAAAAGTTGATTTTGTTTTTCTTCTTGGCTCGTAGTTTGTTGTTTTTTGAAAAGGATAAATTGAAACCCAGGATCAGGGCCCAACATAAGAGTGACATGAAATGTAAATTCATTAGTGGTAGCTACTAATATGATCAGTTATGGGTTACTTTCACGTTGCAGGTGAATAGGGGAAATATTTATAGGCTACAAACTAAAACACCAGTACTAAATATATAAAAGCTAAAATTAAAATTGTGGTTAAAATAGAGATGCAGCACCAGGTGATGTGTTGTCATTGCATGATGTGCGAGCTGGTGGATTCTGTTGTGATTCGTAACAACCACATCTGTAGTAAATGTTTGTTGCTAGAGGAACTCTGGCTCAGAGTTGATGAACTGGAGTTTGAGCTTTGAACACTGCATTAACGTGCCATTATTTAAGAAAGGCTGTGAGGAAATGCCTGGGAACTAAAGACCTGTGAGCCCAATGTCTGTGGTGGGTAAGTTGTTAGAGGGCATCCTGAGAGACAGGGTTTGCAGGAATTTGGAGAGGCAACCACGCATTTGGGATAGTCAGCATGGCTTTGTGTGTGGGAAATCGTTACTCACGAGTTTGAGTTGTTTGAAAGGGTGAGTAAGAAAGTGGATGAGGGCAGTGTGGTAGGCATTGTCTACGTGGACTTTAGTAAGGCCTTTAACCTACTACGTGATACCTTGTTATTGAGTATAGTTAAATCTCATGGGATCCAGGGAGAGCTAACCAATTGGATACAAAATTGGCTTGATGGTAGACAGAGGGCGGTGGTAGAAAGGTGTTTTTCAGACTGGAGACCTTTGACCAGCACCTTGTCACAGGGATTGGTGCTAGGTCCCTGCTTTTTCTCACTTACAAAAATGAAAATTTAGTTATGGTTAGTAAGTTTGTGGATGACACAATTGGTGGTGTAGTGGACAATGCTGGAAGTGAGTTGCAGCTGGAGCAGGAAGCAGAGCAAACCTGGGCCAGCATTATAAGGTAGCAAGGCCTCGTTCTGAGACTCTGAGAAAGGACTACAGCCTGACTACTTTAAAGATACTTTTTATTCTCATGCTGCACTTTTTAAACTCTATTCCTATGCTAGTCTCTTTATTTTGTTATTTCAATTCTGTGAAACACATAAAGTATCTGTAATAAGGTACCCTGTACCTAAGATGGCACCGAGAGGAGACATTAGAAACCTTTCACTGTACTCGTTCGAGTGCACGTGACAATAAAGACTATTCTAATTCAAATCTAGGAGGACAAGGGGAGCAGATACATGGGAACACCACCTGCAAGTTCCCCTTCAAGCCACTTGCCATCCTGACTTGAAAATATATCACCATTCCTTCATGACTTGGAGGTGCCGGTGTTCGACTGGATGGACAAAGCTAGTGCTTCCAAATAAACCTGTTGGATTATAATCTGGTGTTGTGATTTTTAACTATTATTATAGTGTTATTGGGTCAAAATTCAGGATTTCCCTCCCTAAGGGCTTTGTGGGTCTGCCTTCAGCACATTGTCTGCAGCGGTTCAACAAAGCAGCTCACCACCACCTTTATCAGGGACAACTAGGGACAGGCAATAAGTACTGGCCTAGGCAGCCACACCCATGTCCCACAAGTGACTAAAAGAAAAAGGGAATCTTCCTTTCTTTTATCCAACCTGTCAAGTCCCCTCAGGCACCTTGTATGTCTTAATAAGATCGTTTTAAAATAGTGATGGAAAAGGATAGACCAGATCTAAAAGTTGAAGTTCTAAATTGGAGAAAGGCCAATTTTGACGGTATTAGGCAAGAACTTTCAAAAGCTGATTGGAGGCAGATGTTCGTAGGTAAAGGGACGGCTGGAAAATGGGAAGCCTTCAGAAATGAGATAACAAGAATCCAGAGAAAGTATATTCCTGTCAGGGTGAAAGGGAAGGCTGGTAGGTATAGGGAATGCTGGATGACTAAAGAAATTGAGGGTTTGGTTAAGAAAAAGAAGGAAGCATATGTCAGGTATAGACAGGAGAGATCGAGTGAATCCTTAGAGCAAAAAGAAAGTAGGAGTATACTTAAAAGGGAAATCAGGAGGGCAAAACGCGGACATGAGATAGCTTTGGCAAATAGAATTAAGGGGAATCTAAAGGGGTCTTATAAGTATATTAAGGACAAAAGGGTAACTAGGGAGAGAATTGGGCCCCTCAAAGATCAGCAAGGCAGCCTTTGTGTGGAGCTGCAGATACTAAATGAATATTTTACATCAGTATTTACTGTGGAAAAGGATATGGAAGATATAGACCGAAGGAAAATAGATGGTGACATCTTGCAAAATGTCCAGATTACAGAGGAGGAAGTTGCTGGACGTCTTGAAACGGTTAAAGGTGGATAAATCCCCAGGACCTGATCAGGTGTACCCAAGAACTCTGTGGGAAGCTAGAGAAGTGATTGCTGGGCCTCTTGCTGAGATATTTGTATCATCGATAGTCACAGGTGAGGTGCCGAGAGACTGGAAGTTAGCAAAAGTGCCACTGTTTAAGAAGGGCAGTAAAGACAAGCCAGGGAACTATAGGCCGGTGAGCCTGACCTCTGGTGGGCAAGTTGTTGGAGGGAATCCTGAGGGACAGGATGTGCATGTATTTGGAAAGGCAAGGACTGATTCGGGATAGTCAACATGGTTTTGTGCGTGGGAAATCATGTCTCACAAACTTGATTGAGTTTTTTGAAGTAGTTACAAAGAAGATTGATGAGGGCAGAGCAATAGATGTGATCTATATGGATTTCAGTAAGGCATTCGACAAAGTTCCCCATGGGAGACTGATTAGCAAGGTTAGATCTCATGGAATACAGGGAGAACTAGCCATTTGGATACAGAACTCGCTCAAAGGTAGAAGATAGAGGGTGGTGGTGGAGGGTTGTTTTTCAGACTGGAGGCCTGTGACCAGTGGAATGCCACAAGGATCGGTGCTGGGCCCTCTACTTTTTGTCATTTACATAAATGATTTGGATGTGAGCATAAGAGGTACAGTTAGTAAGTTAGCAGATGACACCAAAATTGGAGGTGTAGTGGACAGCGAAGAGGGTTACCTCAAATTACAACAGGATCTGGACTAGATGGCCAATGGGCTGAGAAGAGGCAGATGGAGTTTAATTCAGATAAATGCAAGGTGCTGCGTTTTGGGAAAGCAAATCTTTAGCAGGACTTCTACACTTAATGGTAAGGTCCTAGGGAGTGTTGCTGAACAAAGAGACCTTGGAGTGCAGGTTCATAGCTCCTTGAAACTGGAGTCGCAGGTAGATAGGAGTTGGGAGGTCTTGTTGTGACTGTACAGGACATTGGTTAGGCCACTGTTGGAACATTGCATGCAATTCTGGTCTCATTCCTATTGGAAAGATGTTGTGAAACTTGAAAGGGTTCAGAAAAGATTTACAAGGATGTTGCCAGGGTTGGAGTATCTGAGCGACAGGGAGAGGCTGAACAGGCTGGGGCTGTTTTCCCTGGAGCGTCGGAGGCTGAGGGGTGACCTTAAAGAGATTTACAAAATTATGAGGGGCATGGATAGGATAAATAGACAAAGTTTTTTTTTTCCCCTGGGGTCTGGGAGTCCAGAACTAGACAGCATAGGTTTAGGGTGAGAGGGGAAAGATATAAAAGAGACCTTGGGGGCAACTTTTTCACACAGAGGGTGGTACGTGTATGGAATAAGCTGCCAGAGGATGTGGTGGAGGCTGGTACAATTGCAACATTTAAGAGGCATTTGGATGGGTATATGAATACGAAGGGTTTGCAGGGATATGGGCCGGGTGCTGGCATGTGAGACTAGATTGGGTTGGGATATCTGGTCGGCATGGACAGGTAGGACCGAAGGGTCCGTTTCCATGCTGTACGTCTCTAACTCTAAGATCACCCCTCACTATTCTAAACTCTAATGGATATGGACTCCACCTGTCTAACATGTTGTCGTAGGATGATTCCTTCATTGCAAGAATTAGTTGAATGAACCTTTGCACGCTCTCAAATATTCTTTTTTTTCAAAATAAGACACCCAAATCTGTATGTAGCACTCAATGTGATCTCTCCAGCATCCTGTTTAACTGTAGGAAAGCCTCCCAATTTTTTAATATTTTGTTTCTCTTTGCAATAAACAGTACTTTCCTTCTGATTCACTCACTCTACTTGCACCCTGACTCTGTGTGAGTCTTGTGTTAGGACACCCAGATCCTTCTGTACCACAGAGTTCTGCAATCCCTCTCCAACAATATACTGCTTTTCTCTTCTTCTGAAGTGGACAAGTCCATATTTTTACAGGTTGTGCTCCATCTGCCAAATCTTTGCTCAGTCACTTACCTTTGTCTGTATTGTTTTGCATGGCCTTCACAACTTCTTCACCTGTCCATTTTTGTGTCATCAGCAAACTTCCCAATCATATATTCGGTTCCTCATCCATGACATTGAAGTTGGTTATAATGTGCGATGCCCTAGCATTGTTCTCTGTGCCACTCCACTTAATACATCCTGTCAGCCAGAAAATGGCTCATTTTCTCCTGTAATTGTCTTTAGCCTTAGCTAACCAATCCTCTATCAATGCGAATATATTACTCTCTACATTTGAGTTATTATTCTGCTTAGTAGATGTTGTTAAATGTGTTCCAGAAAACCAAGTATGCCTCATCTACAGGTTCCCTTTATCCAAATTGCCTGGTACTTCCTGAAGGAATTTATTAGTTAGTCGAGCATGATTTCCCTATTGCGAAGCCATGTTGACTGTCTGGTTGTATTAAGGTTTTCCAAGGACCCTGCTGTGCCCTCCTCAAAGATGTATTCCAGCATTTTCCTGACTAAAGGAGTGACACTTGCTATTTTCTAATCATGGGACTTTTTCAAAATCTAAACAATTTTGGCAAATTAAAACCATTGCACTTGCAATCTGAGAAATTACCACTTTTAAGGCTGAAGTCCAGCAGGACCTAGTGACTTACCAGCTTTTATTGTCAATTTTCTTAGTACCATTTTTGGTGATTGTAGTTGTTATAAGTTCCATTCTTTTTCACCTCTTGATTTATACATATTTCTAGGATGTTATTTGTGTCTTTTACACAATACCTGTTCAATCCATCTTTTTTCCCCAGACTTTGCTCTCTGGAGGACCAACTCTTGCTTTAGTTTCTCTCTTACTTTTTAAATCTGTAGAATATCCCTTACTAACTTTTTATATATTTTTTTAGGCAGATTTGTCCCCTTTTTTAAGTTCTCTAGCTCATCTGGTAAAACTATTATCTATGCAATTGTTACATCCAGATTTGACTATTCTAATTCATTACTGGCTAACCTCCAATATTTCACCCTCTAAAATTGAGATCATTCAAAATTTTACTGTCTTAGTCACCAAATTTACATGTTCTGTTCATCTATCCTTCCTGTGCTCTCTAACTTATATTACCTCCATTAAGCCAGGTACAAATGTTATAATTTTCAGATTCTTCCATGTTCTTGCCCTTACTCCCTCTGCAATTTCCTCAACCACCTGAGATCTCTGTGCTCCATGTATTCTGGTATTTTGAGCATGTCTGACTTAACTGTTCCACCACTTTTTATTTTTCTTCATTTATCCTTTTTTAGCTTTACGTCAAATGTTGCCTCATGACCCCCTTTTCAAACATCTTGGGATGTTTTAATTGATACAGGGGCTATTATAGATACCCTCCAGGGCAATTGGGGATCTGCAAAGTGATGCCTTTGCCAGTAATCGTCACCTCACATGAAGGAATTTAATAATGAAGCTGCTGTTATTGCAATGATGGGCAATGTATTGCCTTTAAGAATAGACCTGCTGTGATTTGGATCAGCTCTTCAGCTTAAACACCTCACGTGTCCTTTTTAGATTGTTATGGCAATGTTATAGCTAAAGCTGAACTTGTTATTGCTAAATTTGGAGAGATCCTTACACTTTATCTAGCTGAAAGATGCTTTACATTTGTATTTGTGTAAGTTCATTTTTGAATTTACTAGACTAATACCTCCCCTACAATAAGTGAATTGCCTACAGGGAAATGTTGCGGTGGGGTGGGGGGGGATCTGTGAAGGGAATAGATAATGTAGAAGTATAGAGGATGTTTCCACTGGCAAGTGAATCTAGAACAAGAGGGCATAGCCTCAAGATTAGAGGGAGCAGATTTAGGACTGAATTGAGAAGGAACTTCTTCATCCAGAGGGTTGTGAATCTATGGAATTCCTTGCTAGGGAAGTAGTTGCTGCTACTTCAGTTAATGTTTTTAAAACTAAGGTAGATTTTTCTTTTGAGCAATGAAGGAATTAAGGGATATGGTGAGAGCGTGGTTAAGTGGAGCTGAGTCCACAAAAAGATCAGCCATGATCTTACTAACTGGCAGAGCAGGCTCGATGGGCCAAATGGCCTACTCCTGCTCCTAGTTGTTATGTTCTTATGTTAGATGGGCTAGGCCTGTACTCTCTGGAATTTAGAATCTCGGATGACTTAATTGAAACACGCAGGATCCTAAAGGGGATGTGACTGGGTGGATGTTGAAAGAATGTTTCCTCTTGTTGGACAATTTAGAGCTAGAGGTCATCCATTTAAAATAATGAGGAAATGAGGGTTGGGAGTCTTTGGAATTCTCTTCCTCAAAAGGCAGTGGATGTAGAATCTTTATCTACCTCTGCCTTAAAAGTATTTAATCTTTCATTCCCCTTGCTAATCCAGAATCTATCTGGAAATGCAGGATTACAGAGTTGATGTTTAAATCAGATCAACTATGTTTTTCAGTGGTGGAGCAGGCATGACAGGCTGAGAGGCCTACTCTTGCTCCTTGTTTGTATATTCATACAAACGAGTTATGCTCAGTTACTGTTTTGTGTTTTGCCTAGTTTGAGGTTTAGATGACTGGACTGTACTGTGCTGTGATGATAATCGCTGTTCAGTGATTACCAACTATTTCATTAAGTGCAATTTTGATTTCAAATAGAACCTCCAGCTCTACAAGCCACCTCAAAGTTTGTTGTCATATTTCTTACAGTTTACAAACTAGTGCAAATTAGTTGTATTTTGCAGAATTAAAGACTTTCAGAATCCACTGGGTATGATATGATGCCAGTTTCTCTTTAAATTTGGATGGCACACAAATTGCACACCTAAGTTTTAGCAGATTATAAAATAACTCTAAAGGTAGATGTGGAAAGACAATGTTGTGTAACACTCTGGTCACACAAATAATTAATTGGCGACAATGTAATCGCCTGAAAAGGAAGGTCAAAGTGCAGTGAAACCTGCTTTGTTCCATGCAATGTGTGACTTGAGCACTTTGAAGAATTGATCTCCTTTTGTAAATGTATTCAATTGTTCATTGTGGGGCAAGATTCTGCGTTGCTGTTTAGTGATAAACAGATCCTGGCTGCCAGGATCTGTTTATTTTTACTGCTCCTTGTTTACAATATAGACTTATTAATCCACACTTGTAGATTTTCCAGAATTACGAAAGGTATTCCAGCAGTCAATTCTGTTTCTTACATCCATACCAAATGACTCTATTTAACACTATCACAAATGATTCTTTCTTTAAAAAGAGGTGCTGAGAACAGAAGTAGAAATGTGCCTGGAGACAGAGTGTATAAAGATTGTTACAAGGTCAGCCAGATGGACCTCATTCTATGAGTTCCCTGATTTGACCAGGTTAACAGCCCCAACCAAGAAGCCCTGGGACTGACAGGTAAGAACAGGTGTACAAGACATCCTGGTCACTGAGAACTGGCTCTGAGGGTGCTGGATCAGTGTCTGTCTGGACTCTCCACATGTGAGTAAAGGGGGATACCAGCCTCTGGAGTTATTTCAGTGGCAATGAGAATAAAGGTGTCCTGAGAAATTAGATTTGGGGTAAGCATTCTTGGCATCATGCTGTTATTTGAGAAGCTTGACTCGTTTGATCCTGCTATCAGGGGGCACAGTATGTGGAATCTTTTTTTTTTAATGGGCAAATAACATTGGAACAGATGAAAAGCAACAAGTAATTCTCCTGACAGCTTGTGGACCCACAGCTTTTTTGGTTATTAGGAGCTAACTTTCCCTGAGGCATCAGGTACTAAAAAGTTGATGGATTTAGTTAAGGAATGTTATGACCCAAGCAGCTTCTAATTCTGAGATGCTGTCTGTTTTATTTGACAATTTGAACACCAGGAGAATCCATATTGCGATTTTTGACTGGGTTAAGATGATTGGCAGGGGCATGTGACTTTGGCTTAATCCTTAGTGAGATGCTGAGGGACTGTTTGGTATGTGGGATTAATAATGTAACTATGCAAAAGCATTTGCTAGCTGAAGCCCAAGTGAACTTCAAACAGGCACAACAACTGGCTTTATCATTGGAAACTGCGATGTGGAGATTATATGTTACAGGGTATACCGTGTGAAGGAGACCCCCTAGACAGGCTGACTGATCTTGAGAAGCACCACTTGAGTGAAAGCAATTGCATAGTCTCACTCGGGACACATCCTGAACAGAGGGACTCTGCGTCAAGTCAAGCAAAACCTCAAAACACAGCCAAGCCTCGGCCAAACAGTTTAAATTTTCTTCAGGATCTGGGCCAGCAAGCAGACATAGCTGCTGCCAGTATGCGGAAGCCAGACAGCAAAAGAGTTCTGCTAGGCCTAAGAGAACACATAGGATGGTATCCCGGAGAGCGTGCACACTGGAAAGTCCACCCACCGCTGGTTTGGAGCAGTTAATTTGCTTATCAACATCCAAATCAGAACCAATCAAAATAAATGTCTGGTTAAAATGCCAGATACTAGCTGAACCCTAGGGTCATCCTGAAGTTTCCAAAGTGAAGATGTTGGTAATGTCTGGTGGCCAGGATTGGATGTTGACATAACTGCATTGGTAGGGCTATACCCAGAATGCCACCAAGACAAAAATTGCTGCTAGCAATACCACACGCACGCGCACACGCACACCCCGCACACACCCCACACTATTCATGGGAGTGGCTGGATAAACCCTGGACTTGGTTACACGTTGACTGTGCACGTCCTTTCATGGGCTCAATGTTCTTACTCATTGTGAATGCCCACTCAAAATGGCTGGATGTATATACAGTTCATTGTCAAACATAGAAACAACAATAGAAAAGCTGTCCTTTCTTATTTTCTTGGATTACATGGGCTCTGAGAAGTGTTGGTCCTGGATAACGGGACATTTGTTTCCTGGCAGGGAATTTGAGTATTTCCTAAAGTCGAATGGCATTCAGCATTTCAGGACAGCTCCATATCATCCATCATCCAATGGTCTAGCAGAAAGAGCAGTCCAAACTTTTGAAGGCAGGCTTAAAGAAACAGCCTACAGCTTCACTCGATACCAAACTGTCCTGGTTCCTATTTGAAAATCAAACCATCCCCTCATTCACTACAGGGATTGCTCCAGCAGAGTTGCTAATGGGGAGAAGACTCTGCATTAGGTTAAATCTGATCTTCTGAGACCTTTTGGAGCCGGGGGGGGGCTTCAAATGGCATCAGGAACACCAAAGCCGGATACAAGCCTCTGCTAAGCAAAAGAAGAGGGTTACTTCAAAGGATAAAGTTTGATGTAGGAACCCCAGGAATGCCCTACATGGGTAAGCGGCAATGTAAGGTCAGGTCCAGTGACATACGAAGTTTGGGTAGGTGCAAAATTCTTGAATAAGCATGTGGACCATATGGAAGCTGTAAATTTGCAAACAACACAGGAGCAACATGTGTTCAGCTCCTTGCCAATCTTTCTGATTTGTGTTCCAGAACCTGTGGGTTCTCCCTCTCCATCAAGCTTTGAAGGTATCTTGAAATCTGAGATGGACATGGTGGATGTTGCAACCTCTACCCCTTGCTCCCTGATGAAGAGAATGAATTTCTTCTGCAATGCACCGGGTGTAAGAGACAAACATTGCACGCCACCTGTATCTGAGGCAGTATTGGAGGAACCTGATCCAGTGCTAAAAGGTCCAGGAGGAGCAACAAAAAAAAAATCCCTCTGTCCTCGGAGGGGGGGGGGGGGGGGGGAAGAGAGGAGGGGAGGGATGTAGTGATTGTAATGAGGGCAACCAGATGTACATCAAAGAATGGGTTACCAATCAGGGAGCCCTGGCTGACAGATCTAAATCTGCATGTCCAGGGTTCTGCTCACTGAGCGCTGGCTCTGAGGAAGCTGGATCAGTGTCTCGGATCTCCACATGGAAATAAGGGGTGATCTGGTGACTAGATACCTGCCTCAGTGGAGTTGTTTCCATTTTGTAGAAGCTTTTGAAATGGGAATACAATAACAAGATTGAGGAGTTTAGGAAAAGTGTCTAAAACATTGCTTGGATTTGCTGCTAAGAGTGAACAGTTTGAGATTCAAAGGATGTAAGAATCTGAAGAACAGAAGCTGCTTACTAGCATTGATTATGGTGTGGACGCAAAAGTGTGAACTCTTTTATGGAATAAAATCTTGTGGAGATGGAGAAATGGAACTTGTCATGGGATAGGGTTTGGGAAAAGATTTTAGTCTTTGCAGCCTCCTCTATTAATTTAATCCTTTTTCAGCGCTGGGTTCATTCTGGTGACTTGGTACTGTCCCCCTGTCAGATCGCTACACTTGTGCGATGTGTTGCTCAGCATTTTGCATGTTAATGACATTTACTTCCATAATTAGTGATTTGGAGTTGATCATGCTGCCTCCTTTAGGTTGGTGAATCTTAAATTTCCTCTGTTCTACTTGGCAGCTTAGTACTTATGCCAAGATGTATGTTTGTTATTTATGTTCCAGATACAGGGATTGAAAGTGAGTGAACCAGAATTGCGCTGGGATGAATAGATACTCATTGAAATTTACTTTGGGTTATGCAAGCTTGCTTTTTAATGCCATTCCACTGAAATATTTTATGTCAACATTTGTAATTTCTTTAGTATTCTATATCTGATATCTAACTGCAGAACCTTCTGCACAGCAGACAAGAGTGCTGGCAGTCTTATCGTTTTGTAGCTTCGCCATCCTGGTTCACCAGAATCTGAACTAATTGTATGTGAATTGGTTACTGAATTTACTTGTTTTAATTCAACCTATTTGGGCATGTTGTGATGCAGGTTGAACTTGTACCCAGACACCCCCCACCCCGTCACTGGAACTCTTAATTGTCTTCAGGCATTTACTCAGGACTCCTCTCCTCTTAAAGAAAAGAGCAAGCTGAATCTGTGGGCTTTGGATTGTGGGTACTCTGTAAGAGTGTCTGTAGATACTTTTCAAGCTCTTATTTCAAGACTTTGCACTAAGTCCATGTGAAAGAGTCAGTTACAAGCACCAGTCACTCCTCTTAAGAACCTATACTTAGAATCATAGAATCCCTACAATGTGGAAACAGGCCCTTCAGCTCATCACATCCACACCGATCCTTTTTACTTCACCTGGATGCATGCAGCTGGAAGGTCTCTAATAGAATCTCTGTGCTGGTCAGGATGAATCCGATCTCTCTCAATCGGTGGGCTGTCTGCCACCTAAAGCGTCACTTTCTTTCCCACTACTGACATACCATGTCTTCATGTATGTCTGCAGTAATCCTCCCAAACATGTAATATCTGCCACTTGGAAGGCCATCCAACCAAGTTCTTCTGCAAGTCACACATCTGATGTCTTGTCTTGTGTTTTTTTTTCATTGTTATTGGGTCAAAATCCTGGAACTCCCTGACCTCACTATAGAAATTCCTTCGTGGATTGTAGCCATCCACAAAGGTAGATCACAGTACCTGGGGATGGGGCGATTTAAATGCTGACTGTATCTGGTGAAGCTACATCCCAAGAATAAGAAACAACAAATAGCCACAATCAAGCTTCTCTCCCTTTTCCCTCACCCAAAGCTTGATTTGGATCTCTGTTTCCTTTCTTTTCCCCCTCCTAAACAAAAAACTGTGTGTGTGCGCAGCTGGGTCTAACCCTTTGCTTCACTTTTACTTTACAGACTTATGTTGGAGATATTCTCATAGCCATCAATCCGCTCAAGTACTTACCCTTGTATGAAAAGTCGGTAGGTACTAATTTTTGATAATTAGATAAGTAGAATTTTAATTCTGTCAATCATATAAAGCTATATGATATAATAACTAATTTTGTGGTCAAATCTATGTGTAGGTTTCTAAAGCTCTCGGACGAGCCCCACCTTTTTATTATTTCCATTGCAAATACAAAACATCTGAATCCTTCTAACCAATAGTGTGTCCCAAAAGTCAAAATTTAAATAGAAAATCTGTAAGATGGCCAGAAACCGTACCTCCTGAAATTCCCAATACCAAACTTGGTTATCACCATTTTAAAAATTCAGGGTTTAAAGGAACCGAGCTGATAGTGTTACATGGTGGCCTGAATTTGCAAAAATGATTGATATGGCATGATCTTTAAAGGGCCAGATTTGATTTTTGAAAATGTTTGACTTTATTGTGGTCTGTAGGAAGAATTTGGTTTTGATATGTTCTGTAAAAAACAGAGGACGTTAACATTAAAAAAAACATTGTGGGAGAAGTGGATGGAGAAGAGGAACTGGGAGCAATTTAGTAATCCAGCAAAGTTTAAAAGTATGTAAGCATAGATTTACTTGAAACAAGTATACAATCAACAAAGGTCAATTGAGGTATTTAAGAAATTTTTGAAATGAAGACCCCTGTGGTCAGTGTTGTTAGTGGTACAGAAACTTGATATGCAAGATTTTAATACAAAAATCCACCTCCTTTCTCATCTTAGCTTAAATTTGCACCAGGTAATGTCAGTAAGTCCATAATAAAAGGATTGGATGAATTGTGAATGATGTGAATTTTGATTAATTCAGTGAGAGCGCGGTATGACGTCAGGTGTAGAGTAATAGGATGACTGAAAATATAAGATGCCCTGTGGTTGAGAAGTTACGTTAAATCTAAGTAGTGTGGAACAACAAAAAAGGCCCAAGGTAGTTTGAATTTTGAAACAAAACTGATTTATAGTTAGGGTAAATGTGAATGGGAACCAGAAAGGTGAGATGGGCAAAGCCTATTCAGGGGAGGTTCAGCACAGATGTACAGTAAGGAATCCTTCAGTCCAACTCATCCATGCTGACCAGATATCCTAAATTAGTCTGGTCCCATTTGTCAGCATTTAGCAGTTACCCCACTAAACCTTTCCTATTCATATACCCATCCAGTAAATGTAAGAAAACTGTCAATTCCCTAAATGGCAACCAGTTGCATGATACTATTGTTTGGATTCAAGAAAGTACTACTGTTTTTAATTTCTTCTGTGTTTGTTTGTCAGGAAGCTGAAAAATACAAAAGCTGTTCAAAAAGCAACCTACCACCTCACATTTTTGCAGTGGCTGATCGTGCGTATCAATCAATGTTAGGACGCTTAGCCACTGGCCCCAAGAACCAATGTATCGTTATCAGGTAAGAATACATCAGTGGAGTTGTATTAAAATATCATTTGCTTGGGTCCATTTGACCTAGTGCTTATGTTCTGCACCAGATACTATTGTATACTTTTTAAATACTTTTTGAAAAGAGGCAGATAGGCCTGGACATTTACAATAATTTCCTTTTTTTTCTGGTGAGAAGGCGGTTTTCCAACCTTTTTTTATATGATCTTGTGACTTTTGAGTAAAAGGGATAGAGTAACGTTAAAATATTGGTTTGACCTTTGGCCAGAAATCATGGAACTTTTCCATTGTTGACGAGTGGGTTGCATATGCTAGAAAGTAAGTATTATAGCACAACCAATGGTAATGATTATCTTTTATGGATGATATTTTACAGTGTTAGGCCTTAAGTGGGTTGATGCTTTAGCTTTATAACAGATGGGTTAGATGTTTGAAGACTTGTGCCTTGCCAAGCATGGCAACTCTGCTTTCTTATTGTGATTACTAATGGAATTCTTTCCAAAAAAGTAGATTTGGGGTACATTAATAGTGACAATTCTCCATGCCTCCCCTTTTGAAAAACAGTCTTCCTTAAATTTATTTTTAAGTTGAAAAATTGGGTAGTCTGATAACTTGTGTTGACACGCACACTCTATTCTGTACAAACCTACTGGGATTTGTACATGTACAACAAAAATTTATCAAGTAATAGCAAGACGTAGAAACAGTGCAACAGTTTCCATGATTCCGTATTGTTCACGATAGAATTTTGCGTTCTACCTGGGAAGTTTTTTGCAGTTAATTTGCCCAACTGGTAAAGCAGTATATATCTGAATATCAATTAGCCTCTTACCTGGAATCCTAATATTGACTAGGTTTTGATTTGTTTTATTATTGTCACATGTAGCTAGGTACAATGAAAAGTTTTGTTATGTGCATAAGGATAATAGAACACCATGAGGAATACAATGTTACGGCTGCAGAGAAGACACAGTGAGGTCAACATTAAACTTGAGAGGCCCATTCAGGCTTCTAATAACAGCAGGGAAGAAGCTGTTCTTGAATCTGTTGGTATATGTATTTAAGGTGAGCAGGTGCTGGAGGTTAGATGTACGTTTTTGTTGTTTCATTTGCTCCAACAGTGGGGAAAGTGGCGCTGGCAAAACTGAAAGCACCAAGCTCTTACTGCGACAGATCATGGAGCTCTGCAAAGGAAATTCGCAGTTAGAACGGCAGATTCTTCAGGTAAGATAATAACAATCACTTGTTGGCTTGCTTCCCTTCCTTGACAAAAAAAAAGTTTAACCCACGGATACTGCTGACAAACTGAAATTCCTCTTGTAGCACAGATATGTTGATGTACTAATGGGCACTGCGAACTTTGTTTGTGTACTTCAGTTATTGTCTTGAAATGTAGAATTGAAAATAATTTTTATTCAGGTTTGTGTGCTAACCAATTTGTGGTGTTGTTGTACATTCTTTCATTTAAAAGAACACTTTAATCAGTCTATGTCGGTAGGGAGTTTGCAGGGACACATCTCAGCCATGGTATTTGGTAAAAAATTTAAAATTGTCATGGAAACTAATTTGGTCTAAAATGGAGCAGTCACTGTGACCTGAGAAGCAAAGAACCACAATGAATCCTGACTATGCAGACCACAGTTATCCCATTCCTATTCCCTTTCAAACAACTATGAATCTATTGATTGCAGATTGGGAACCACGTGTGGTAATTTGTGAAGATTTCATACTAATCCTGGTTGAATGGGATTTTTCTAAAAACTGAATGGGATTAACAAGAAATAAAAACCTGATTTGTCAGTATCTGTTTAGCTGATCATGTCAATGTTGACTGTCTTCCTTCACAATCACTTATCTGATTATGTAGCTACACTTTGTGCAACATGTTGAAACCCTGAAATATCACATTAGTGACATTTAACACCAAAGTGTTTACTATTTCTGCTGCATTTTCTTTAATGTAGTTAACTAGAGATTTATTTCTTGAAGTGAATATTGCAAGTTGGAAGGAGTGTTCTCATGATCCTCTTGAGCAACATGAGAGCTATAGTTAGGGATGGGGGATTTCCAGACTAGGGGGCAGCTTTTCAGGTGAGAGGGGAGACATTTAATGACATGGTGGGCAACTTTTGTTTACACAGTGGTTCATGTGTGGAATGAGCTACCAGAAGTAGTGGCGGATGCAGGTACAGCATTTAAAAGATATTTGGATAAGTACATGAATTGGAAAGGTTTGGAGGGATATGGGCCTGGAGCAGGGAGGTGGGACTAGTTTGGTTTAGACTTGGTTCATCATGGATTGGTTGGACTGAAGGGTCTGTTTCCGTGCTGTATGACCTGAGATTGTCTCGACTGCATTTGCTCTGATCGAGGGAAACTGGAAAAGAGGATACAGATGTATCCAAATACCAGGAAACTAATTGCAAAACTAAATAAACAGAATTTTCCTACAGCAACAGATGATGATTTCCGGTCAATTTACAACTTCCCTTTCTCTCCCATTCTGAAAGTGCTAACACCTTGTGGAGAGACAGTTACAGTCAGAGGTGTTAGAGAAGGACAGGAGAGATTAGATGATAAAGGGTTTATGGTCCAAGCAAAAGTAAATGGTAATGGGACAAGAAACAAATGGTGCATCTAATGGAACTGTGAATGGCAGGTTACTGAAAATCTACCACTGCAGGTGTAGGGAAGCTTTTGTGTATTACTGCAGTGCGTGTTGTGCTCTGTATGGTATGGGCACTCTTAAAGGTGTGACTTCAGGCAAGAAATACTTGGTGGGTTGTTTGACAATGTGTGACGTTGCAGCTGAGCTGCTTGTTGAGTTCACCAGACTATTCACACACTTTTTTATTGCAGAATAATAAACAGAAATGACACAATCTGCACAATTTTCACTGTCACCAACCCAGATTGTTTATACTTTTTATGGGATGTATTTGTTGACAAAGCCAGAATTTATTACCTATCCCTACTTCCCCAGCAAACAGCTCTTGAACTATTGGAGTGTAGGAACACCCACAGTACAGTTACAAAGGGAGTTCTAGAATTTTAACCCAGCAAAAGTGAAGGAACATGATACTGTTCCAAGCAATGATGACTTGTACCTTGGAGGGAAACTTGCAGTGGTAGTGTCCCTATGCATCTGCTGCCTGTGCACTTCTAGATAGTAGAAGTTGAGAGTTTGGAAGGTGTTAGAGAAGCTTTTGTGTTACTTCAGCGTGTGTTGTAGATGCTGCCACTCTGCATTGAAGCTGAGAGAAGCAAATGTTAAAGGTGTGGGATTATATGTCAAACAAGCAGGCTACTTTGTCTTGACTTGAGCCTTATAGTTGGTCAAGGGGTGACAGAAGGTGAATTTCTTAGACAAGCATCCTATCATCTGACCCGCTCTTGTAGCGTCAGTGTTTATATGGCTGGTACCGTTCATTCTCTGGTTAATGATAACCATGAGGAGGTTGCTATTGATGGATTTAAGTGGTGAATGTAAAGGGGTGATTGTTAGATTCTGTCTGGTTGGAGATGGTCATTGTCTCTCATTTGTGTGGTTCAGATTTTACTTGCCACTTATCGTAGGGGAAGTTGAAACCGTTGGAGGTGGTTGGACATAGGATTCTCCCCCGAGGTGGCAAGTTGTAATGTGCTTGTCAACTTGACTGAGAATCTCTAATTCTGAGCAGGGCTAATAAAGTTGCAGATGTTGATTTTTGTCTGCTGTGCATTTCCTGTATTTTCAACTTGATATTGGCATAGCTTAGGAAACAGGAGATCTGCTGATTGGACTGGATATATCTGAGCTATTTAAGGTGAGTATAGTAGATGGTACTTTAAATGCAAAGAAAATTTTTGATGTTGCAATAAAGAATAGTTGGACACAGTTTGTTTTGGGGGAGCGAATGGGGAGCGGAGCCTGAATTCGTACCATTAGAGTCCATACTAAACTTTTATTCCATGATTGATTAAATTGTGGAACAATATCAAACAATATGATTTGATTTATATTTGGTCCTTCCAAACTGTTGTTTTTCGTATAAGTGAGTCAACAGTTCAGGGTACCATTTTTGAGCCTCCTTGTGTATTTTATGGTTGCAATGTTTGTAAGGTGTGTCAGTGTGGAGGGAGGAGAAGGGAGAACGTCCTGTATTGCTGCTGATGACGTGTAAACTGTGAAGAGAACAGAAGCTCCCATTATTCCAAAGGTCAGTTTCATTATCCAAACAGCCTGAGATTAGGTTGGCACTTAAAAGTGCAATTAGAACTTGAAGTTTCTAGTGGCATCACAGTTGACCCAAATTTTCTGTAAATTTTCATATCTGGTACTTTTACTGTTGTATTGGTGAACCCAAGAGTTCTGCATTGCCTTGCCTTCATTTTAATAAATGGAGTAATCTTGCTTGTGAAGATTTAAGTTGGTGCTACAGCATCCAATAAACTTTGGTAAGTGGGGGAAGCAATATTGTGGGTTTGCCTCAATATGCAATTTACACAGATGAGGGAAGAATATTCATCTGCATTAAATCTGTAAATATTTGGGCAGCAGGGGGCTTGCAACTCAGTTTAGCTTTTTCTCCATATTTCCACCTCAAAAAAGAAGAATTGTCCCTCATTTAAAAATAGATCTTTTTTTTAAAAAAAAAAAGTTTTTATCTGTGGGATGTGGATGTTGGTGGCTGACCAGCATGCATTGTTGGTCCTTAGTTGCCCTGCGAAGGTGATGGTGAGCTGCCTTCTTGAATCACTGCAGTCCACCTGCTGTGGGTCGACCCACAATGTCATTAGGGAGGGAATTCCAGGATTTTGATCTGGCAACGGTAAAGGAATGCCAACGAATTTCCAAGTCAGGATGGTGAGTGGCTTTGAGGGGAACTCGAAGGTGGTGATGTTCCTTTGATAGCAATGTGAATAAGTAGCAGGAGGATTATGAATCTTAAAGTTAAATTACACAGATGAGAAAACTGTTAAGTTTGGAGAAAAGATTAGAATATTTATTAAAATAGATAAAAGTAATGACTAATATCTTTTACCTTAATTGACTGTAAGTCAAAGATATTAAATCTAAGTTGTTAAACTTGTTGATATTTTGAGAGATTGATGGAAGGATCTTAGAGACTGTATGTCCTCATGTTGGAGGTAGTTACCTCAGCTGCAGGACATCTCTGCAGGTGTTCCTCAGGGTGGTGTCCTAGGCCCAACCACCTTCAGCTGATTCATCAATGACCTTTCCTCCATCATAAGGTCAGAAGTGGGAATGTTCACTGACTGCACAATGTTCAGTACCATTTATGACTCCCTAGATACTGAAGTAGTCCATGTTCAAATGCAGGTGAGACAAAACAATACCCTGGCTTAGGCTGACAAGTGGCAAGTAACATTAGCACTAGACATATGTCAGTTAATGACCATCACCAATAAAAGGCATTCTAGCCACTGCCCTTGACATTCAATAGTGTTACCAGCACTGAATTCCCCACTATCAAAACCTTGGAGTTGACATTGGCCAGAAACTGATCTGAACTACCTATACATGTAATGTGGCTCCACAGAAAAATCCAAAGCTAGGAATATTGCAGTGATAACTCCCCTCCTAACTCCCCACCTTTTACAAGCCACAAATCAGGAGTGTGATGAAATACTCCCCACCTGTCTGGATGATGCACCTTGACAACATCCATGACAAAGCAGCCTGCGCGAATAGCATTACATCTACAGACATCCAGACACTTCCAGCACTGATGCTAAGTAGCAGCTGTGTGTGCTATTATTAAGATGCACATGGAAATTCATCAAGGCTCCTTTGCCAGCACCTTGCAAAAACCACCACCACAATCAATACCATGTCGAAGGACAAAGGCAGCAGATACATGGGAACATCACCTGCAAGTTCCTAGTTCCCCTCCAAGCCACTCACCATCCTGACCTGGAAGTATATTGCCGTTTCTTCACTGTCACTGGGTCAGAATCCTGGAATCCCCTCCATAAGGCCCGGTGGGTCCAGGTACAGCACATGGGCCACAACAGTTCAAGAAGGCAGCTCACCACCACCTTCTCAATAGCAGCTAGGGATGGTCTATAAAAGCTGGCCTAGTCAGTGACACCCAGACCCTCTGAATGAAGTTTTAAAATATGCAGAATGATATTTGCAAGAGTTTGTTGACACTAGTACATGGAACTACCTATTTTAAAGAAATATGATTATTCAAGCAGAAATGAATTGAAACTATAAAATAAGATTTTTGTTTTTTATATAACAGTACAGCACAGAACAGGCCCTTCAGCCCACGATGTTGTGCCGACCATTGATCCTCATGTATGCACCCTCAAATTTCTGTGACCATATGCATGTCCAGCAGTCTCTTAGGTGTCCCCAGTGACCTTGCTTCCACAACTGCTGCTGGCAACGCATTCCATGCTCTCTCGACTCTGTGTAAAGAACCCGCCTCTATGCTTTCCTCCAACCAGCTTAAAGCTATGACTTCTCGTGCTAGCCATCTCTGCCCTGGAAAATAGTCTCTGGCTGTCAACTCTATCTGTGCCTCTCATTATCTTGTATACCTCAATTAGGTCCCCTCTCCTCCTCCTTTTCTCCAA
>NC_057710.1:57458220-57484022 GCF_004010195.1 Chiloscyllium plagiosum | reverse complement strand
CCATATGCTTTCTTAACAACCCTCTCCACTTGGGTGGCCATTTTAAGGAATCTATGTACCTGCACACCAAGATCCCTCTGTTCCTCCACACTGCCAAGAATCCTAACCTTAATCCTGTACTCGGCTTTCAAATTCGACCTTCCAAAATGCATCACCTTGCATTTATCCAGGTTGAACTCCATCTGCCACCTCTCAGCCCATCTCTGGGCATCCTGTTAATATCCCGCTACAGCCTACAACAGCCCTCTATACTGTCAACGACACCTCCAACCTTTGTGTCGTCTGCAAACTTGCTGACCCATCCTTCAATCCCGTCATCCAAGTCATTAATAAAAATTACAAACAGTAGATGCCTAAGGACAGAGCCATGTGGAACACCACTCACCACTGACTTCCAGGCAGAATATTTTCCTTCTACTACCACTTGCTGTCTTCTGTTGGCCAGCCAATTCTGTATCCAGACAGCTAAGTTCCCCTGTATCCAATTCCTCCTGACCTTCTGAACTCGATAAGGTTTGTGAGGCATGACCTGCCCCTCACAAAAAGCCGTGTTGACTGCGTTTAATCAAGCCATGCTCTTACAGGTGGTCATAAATCCTATCCCTCAGAATCCTTTCTAACACCTTGCAGACAACAGATGTGAGACTTACTGTAATTGCCGAGAATTTCCCTATTCCCTTTCTTGGAGAGGAATTACATTTGCCTCTCTCCAGTCCTCAGGTATGACTCCAGTGGAGAGCGAGGATGCAAAGATCTTCAAGTGGTGAAGCAATTTCATTTCTCGTTTCCCAAAGCAGCCGAGGACAAATCTGGTCTGGGCCTGGCGACTTCCTCTATCTCTATCCATTCCAGCATGCACACCTGCTCTTCAAAGGTTTCATTCACTTCAAAGTTCATTTCTTACATAAAGACAGAAGCAAAAAACTCATTTTGGTTGAGCATTAGTAATAAAATACTACTTCTGCTTCTCTGTGCATGGCAGGAATATAGAGAGAAAGCTTTGTTTTGCCTGGTTTAACTAGTCTTAGAATTTTCAACTTGATCTAAATAATATTTAATTACAACATAAAACAGCAGATGCTGGAGAGCACAGCGAGTCAGGCAGCATCCATGGAGAGACAGCAAGCTAATGTTTCAAGCCTAGATGAACTCACCAGATGACTTCTGATGAAGAGTCATCTGGACTCAATGTTAGCTTGCTCGCTCTCCATGGATGATGTCTGACCCATGGTGATCTCCAGCATCTGTTGTTTTGAGGAAGTGTGTTTGATCGACCAAAAGGCCTTGGTTCCCTTTTCAAACAGTCCTTTATATTTCCTGCTCACACACTTACACTCCTGACTCAAAATCACTTTGTGCTAACATCTCCGTTGCTCTGCTTGTTTGCAGTGAGAACCTCCCAACTCTTGAAACTTGTTCAAGGGAAAAAATGGCATTTGAATGGAACCAGTGATTCAATGTGTCCAATTTAACTTCTACATATGCGCTATTCTGCCTCTAAGAAACCTTAAGGATGATAGGGGAGCAGGCTGCACAGCTCAAACAAAAACCTGTTTGCTTGTGGGTTCAGACAGGTGTCTCATTGGCAGCTGTGTTTCTGATTTAGGATTTTGATTTAAAATGCACATACCACAGGTAACTTGTGTTAGTCATAGAGATGTACAACATGGAAACAGACCCTTCAGTCCAACTTGTCCATGCCGACCAGATATCCCAACCCAATCTAGTCCCAGCTGCCAGCACTCAGCCCATATCCCTCCAAACTCTTCCTATAAGGTCACCCCTCAGCCTCCAATGCTCCAGGGAAAACAGCCCCAGCCTGTTCAGCCTCTCCCAAAAGCTCTAATCCTCCAACCCTGGCAACATCCTTAAATCTTTTCTGAAACCTCTCGGCTTTCACAACATCTTTCCAATAGGAAGGAGACCAGAATTGCACGCAATATTCCAACAGTGGCCTAACCAATGTCCTGTACAGCCGCAACATGACCTCCCAACTCCTGTACTCAATACTCTGACCAATAAAATCTGTTAACCTTTTTTTTTCTGCCATCACATTTGAGGGTCATGCCAAACTTGTTTTCTCCTTGATATGTTCTCTTTTAACGTGTTTATTTTAACAGCACACTTGTTTACATCTTTTGATTTATTGTCACATGTACCTAGCTACAGCGAAAAGTTGTTTTTTGTGTGCAGTACAGGCAGATCATACCATACAAAGATCAGAGTGATCGAACAGAGTGAGGAATACAAAGTTATCTGATGAAACACTATTTAATCATTCAGCCGCTAAATTTCTCTGATCAAAGCATACCTTGAAAACTCAGTTACTTTCCTTTTACAAATATCACTATCTGAATTAACCCATCTGAGTCCTTATTAATTTATTCCCATTTGGAAGTCAACCTTTTCTTTTGGTGTCGCTGCATTTATTGCCAATCCCTAGTTGCCCCTGAATGTGTGAGCCACGTATGCTTGCTGCCCATGTCCTTCCACAGCGTTCATGGAATTGGATTTGGTTAAAAAATCCTTTGTATTTGCTGTTGTGCATCTTGTACATCATCCACATTGCTGTCATAATGCATTAACAGTGGAGAGGATGAAAGTTTAAGATGACAAAATGGGTTGATTTGTCAGGATGATATTGATCTTCTTGAAAGTTGTTGGAGTTGTCCATTTCCAGGCAAGTGGTTGTCACACTTACAACCTTCCTCAATCCCTCTCTTGTCTCTAAGTTGTCAGAATGCTGACAGATGTACAATAGTGGATAAGAAAACATTTTCTCCATATAATAACCAAAATATTGAGGATACTGGAGACCTGAAATTTAAAAAAAAACAAGTGCTGGAGAAACCCAACAGGTCTGGCAGCATCTATGGAGATAAAAACAGTTTGCATTTGGAATCTTGTGATTCTTCTTTGAAATTCACTTTTCCAAACTCTGAAATTTCCTCCAGTTAAGTATTGGGAAGACTGAAGCAATTGTCTTTGGTGCCTGTTACAAACTCCCATACTTGATCATCATCTGCACAGCCATCTGCCTGGCTATTACGTGAAGCTATAGCAGACATTTTGCAACATTGAGTGCCATATTTGAAGTCTGTGACATCCTTTGGCCACATGTCGCCATTGCCACTAAGACTGCTTGTTTCCATCTTTTACAATAGAGCTTAACCAACACTCAGGCTAGAGCAAAGCAGTTGCTGAAACCTTTATCCTCATTACCTCTGGACTTGACTGAGTTGATGCAATGCAGGCTACTGCCCCATGTTCGTCTCTCCCCTGACTTTGCAGTCATCTACAAAGTGAGGTGGGAGTGACATCAGGGCCACATTTAAATGAGCATTGCATTGGTGCCTGGCTAAACTGGAATCGGTGGGAATGAGGAGAAAGGTTCATTGCTGCTTGGAGTTTTATCTGGCACATAAGCTGATGATTGTGGTTGTTGGAGATCAGTCATCTCCGCTCCAGGACATCTCTGCAGATGTTCCTCAGGATAGTGTCCTCGGCCCAACTGACTTCAGCTGTTTCATCAATGACCTTCCCTCCATCAGAAGGTCAGAAATGGGGATGTTTGCTGATGATTGCATGATATTCAGCATTATTTGCAACTCCTCAGATACTGAACCAGTCCATCCCCACGCGCATGAGACCTGGACAGTATCCACATTTGTACTGACAAATGGCAATTAATGTTTGTGCCACACGAGTGCCAGGTGTTGACCATCTCCATTTAAGAGAATCTCTCACAGTTGCCGCTTGATATTCATTGCCATCACTGAATCCCCTGCTATTGACAAACTGACAATGAATTTTGACCTGGACTAGACTATTGATAGAAAAGCAGGCCAGAGGCTAGGAATTCTTAGTTAGGTGGGAGTGACTGTCTCTGTCTCTGTCTCTGTCTCTGTCTCTGTCTCTGTCTCTGTCTCTGTCTTTAATTTAAATGTGGCCTTAATGACAGTGTAGTATTGAGCCCTAGCAAAACTGAAATCAGTGAGTGACTCCCCACAGTCTATCCACGTCTCCAAGGCCCAAGTCAGGAGTGTGATGGAATGCTGCCATTTGCCTGGACATATGTACCTCAAATAATGCCTTTTTAAAGCTTGAGACCATCCCGGATCAAAGAGTCTGTTTGATCCACAAGCATATTTCCCTCCTCCACCGATGTGCAGTAGCAGCAGTATGTACTGTCTACATGATGCACTGCAGAATTCACCAAATCTGCTTGAGCAGTACCTTCCAAATCTATGACCACTTTGATTTAGAAGGGCAAGGACAGGGGATGCCTGAGCACACCAACACTTGCAAGTTCCTCTCTAAGCCACTCAACTTGGAAATATATTGTTGTTACATCAGTGTTGCTGGGTTAAACTCCCTCCTTAAAAGCATTCTGGGTCCATCTACAGCAAATGGATTGCAGTGGGTCATGAAGGCAGCTCACCACCATCCTTTTGATGGCACGTAGGAACAGGCAACAGTGACGTCTAAATCCCATGAATGCAAAAGAAAATCCTTAAATGTCCCAGCTCTCTGTCCACCTTTTTAAACACTCCTGAAAACGTATCCTTTTGAATATTTGTGCGTCTAAGATCTCTGCAAGTCTCGGTCCCAAATTTTGAATTATAACTTTCCTGTGAGGCCACTTGGAAATGGTTTATCATATTGAAAGAATGACATAAATATGTCATAGCATCAATAATAGATGAGGACAGTGTAAAGAATTTGGGGAATCAGGAATAATGTTCCCACTAAGTTGCATGGCTGCAGAACAACCAGAGGTTCTCCATGTCAGCCATACTTAAGTCCATCCTTTATCTTTCAGCATGGACACAGCCATGCAGATAGTTTAAAGGGTGGCTGCACTCAAATAACACAGTTCTCCTGAACATTCGTCATGATATGAGTCACTTCCACGGATCTTTGCATATCCTCTGGGTGATACACTAAAGTTATTTTTAATTCTTTTGTGGAATGTACGGTGTCACTGGATTGGTCAGCATTCCTACTTGTCCAGCGGGTGCTTGACGGTCAACCATATCACAATGGGTCTGGGGTCACACATCAGTATTAGCCAGTTGGATTTCCTTCCATAAAGGGCATTAGTGAACCATGTTTTTATGACAATTGACAGTGATTACAGTCACCAGTTGGCCATTTTTTTGAATTGAATTCAAGTTTCAGCATCTACCATAGTGTGGTTCAAACCTGTGTCCCCAGATTATAGCCTGGGCTTCACGATTGCTAGTCCATTGACATTACCACTATGTATTAACCTCCCTTTTGGTCAATGGCAGCTTCCATGATGTTAATGCTGGTGAATTCAGTAATGTTAATACCATTTGAAGAGGAGGTGCTGGCGTTGGACTGGGGTGGACAAAGTTAAAAATCTCTCAACACCAGATTATAGTCCAACAGGTTTACTTGGACTAGCTAGCTACCTGATGAAGGAGCAGTGCTTTAAAAGCTAGTGCTTCCAAAAGAACCTGTTGGACCATAACCTGGTGTTGTGTGATTTTTTTTTTATTATTTCTTTGAACACCATTTGAATGTTAAGGGGAAATGGTTAGA
This sequence comes from Chiloscyllium plagiosum, assembly GCF_004010195.1. Taxonomy (NCBI): domain Eukaryota; kingdom Metazoa; phylum Chordata; class Chondrichthyes; order Orectolobiformes; family Hemiscylliidae; genus Chiloscyllium; species Chiloscyllium plagiosum. The sequence continues at coordinate 57,478,454 of NC_057710.1, read as the reverse complement.
TTCTCATGATGGATAAATTCATTTTTCTTGGCACTTGCATTGTGCAAATGCTCCAGGCTGCTTATCAGCTGATTGAACTGGTTTAACTGGAAAATATAGTTGGTCAGAGGCGTTAATTGTTATCTTATTGATCAGCATTTATGTTTGTATGCAGATAAAGTGAGCATTTCTTTGTGTCACATTAATTTAGTAATCCCTGAAATACTTTATTGGTAAATTTCAAATGCTTAAGTGAATGCTGTTGTATCTATATAGCCTCCGTTCCCAAACTACCATGCAGCTATTGAAATACTACTTAAACGCTCAAGTACTTAAAACTACTAAAGTAAATCGATGTAATGGAAATGCAGCACCCATTTGTTCACTGCATGATCATAAGTCACAGATGATAAAGGAGCAGTACTCAGGGAGCTAGTGCTTCCAAATAAACCTGTTGGACTATAACCTGGTGTTGTGTGATTTTTAAACTTAAACTATAAACCCATAAGATAAAGAAATTAGGCCATTCATCCCATTTGAGTCTGTCCTGTTTTCAATCATGGCTGATGTGTTTCTCATTGCCAGTTTCCAACCTTCTCCCTTGATTTCCTTTATTGGTCAAGAATCTATCCATCTTTGTCTTAAAGATACTCACTGACTTGACTTCTACAGCCTTCAGTAGCAATGAGTTCCACAGGTTAACCACCCTCTGGCTGAAGAAATTCCTCCTTATCTCTGGTCTAAAGGGTCATCTCTTCACTCCTGAGGCTGAGCCCTGGTCCTAGTGTCTCATACTAGTAGAAAAGTCATCTTTGCATCCATTCTATCCAAGCCTCTCAGTATTCTGGAACTTTCAATTGGATCAGCAGCCCCCTGCCAGTCCTTCTAAACTCCCATCAAGTATAGATCAAGAGTCCTCAACTGCTCCTCATATCACAAACCTGATATCATTCTTGTAAACCTCATCTGGACCCCCCCCCCCCCCCCCTCAATGCCAGCGCATTGTTCCTGATTGGGACTCAAAACTGCACACAATATTCCAAATGTGGTGTGACCAGAGCCTAATAAGCCTCAGCAGTACATCTCTGCTGTTGTATGCTAGTCCTCTTGAAGTGAATGCTAATCTTGCCTTTGCCTTCGCCTTCCTTACTGCCAACTACATGTTTGGAGAATCCTGATCTAGGACACCTAAGACTCTGTCCTTCAGATTTCCGAAGCCATTCTCTTTTTTTTTTTAAGGAAACAGTTTAAACCTCTATTCTTCCTACCAAAGTGCATAACCTCGCACAGGCCCACATTGTATTGCATCTGCCACTTCCTTGCCCAGTCTCCCAGCCTGTCCAAGTCCTTCTGTAGCCCCTCTGCTTCCTCAACACTACCTGTCCCTCCACCTAGCTTTGTGTCATCTGTAATTGTTGCTCAAAACTTGCTTGAACATAAAGGCTGTCTGTTTTGGGGGGGGGGGGGGGAACTTGAGCACACTCTGACAAAATTCTGGAACTCCATCCCTAATGGCATTGTGGATCTACCTGCATCAAATGGTCTACAGCGGTTCAGGAAGGCAACTCCCCACCGACTGCCTGAGGGCAACTGAGACGGGCAATAAATGTTGGTCCCAGCAAAACCCACATCCAAGAATGAATGAGTTAGAAAAATACACAATTTAGGCAGTCACTCTAGGAGGTAGTTAAGTTCAAGGGGTTGCCATTCAGGTATTCCATTCCATTTGTTTGTTTGAATATACAGGGTCCTATGATAGTTAAGGTCAGCAGCTTGTTCTGGTTGTTTTCCCTCCGAACCATAGAAAGAGAAGTGCTGGAAAAACCCAGCTGCTCTGGCAGCATCTGTGGAGAGAGAAATGGCTAACTTTTTGAGTCCAAAATAGCTACTTCAGAGCTAAAGGATCCAATGTTAACTCTGCTTCTGTCTCCATAGATGCTGTCAGACTTTGAGTTTTTCCAGCAGTTTGTTTTTATTTTGTTGCTGGGATATGACTGCCCCCTAACTGGAGTGAAGCAGGAGAAACTGCTGGTGAAACATTCAAGATTCTTAATGGATTTCACAGGGAACATTACGGAGAATTTAGGCTGAGGAGAAAAGTCTCAATAAGGTGCTGCACATTTACAACAAAGATGAGGAATTTCTTTTCTCTGGTTTGTGAATCTATGTAATCTTCCCCACAAAGGGCCGTTGAGATTGGTTGGTAAGGGAATCGAGGGTTATGATGAAGGACAGAAAAGAGGAGTTGAGGGTTATCAGTTCAGTCCTGATCTCACTGAATGTGGAGCAGACTTGATGGGCTGAATGGTCTCCTTCTTTTGCACCTTATGTTCTTAAAGCACATTGTAATCCACCTTCATCAATCTTCAGGCTTTAATTCTTCAGTGAATTAAACATTTCAAATATTCTACTCAACATTTTCTGTCATATTTGATTTTTAGAATTTCCATACTAAGCACATATCCATTTGGGTTTTAGTAACTGGACTTCTCTTAAAACCAGAAAGAAACCCTACCATGTGCCTCTCAACACTGTTGCAGCCCTCAAAGTCATTACAGCTTTTCATTTCAATAACACATTAGGGTGGCATTTGCAAAGCTGATTATGACATTCCAGTACTTTCTTTAAAAAGGAAATCCTTTGAACTGTTTCGAACGGCTCAACGGCTGCAACCAGACATACCTTCACTTTAGCAAAGGTGCTGCTGCCTTCGAGAAGTACAGTCTCTCATTGAAAACCTTGTCACACCTCGGTCTCTGTGGACTGTGCCGCCCAGTCAGTAGTGTAAGTGTTGCTTGGCTGGATGTTGCAATAAGCACACAGTACAAAGGTTACACGCAGCCTGGATCACATTGATCAGGCTGAGATAATCGAGGATCACAATCTCTGTACCTGCAACTGGGTAGGTTGAATTTCTAGCCCAGTGACTTGTGTCCCTATAGGATTGTCAGTCTGTGTAAACTGTATTGAGGCCTCCTTAATTTCCCTTACTCCGCAGTCCCTGACTTCTCATTAAAACATAGTACATTCAATTATCAGAAGGGTGTGCGTAGTTCTTCTTTTAAGTCTCATGTAAGTGACTTACACTGCTGTAAAACCAAAACTTGGTCCTCAGACTTTTATTTCATAAGCTACAGTTTGAAGCAGAAACCATCTGAGGGTTATTGAGTCATAGCATCAAACTGTATAGAAAACGCCCTTCAGCCCATCGAGTCTAAATATACACTAGACCCACTTTCCTACATCGGGTCCATAGCCTTGAATGTTAGGGCATTTTATGTGCTCAACCAAGAACTTTTTAAAGGTTGTGAGGTTTTGCATCTCAACTACCCTCATTAGCAGTGAACTCTGGGTGCAAACATTTTCCTCCAATCCCTTCTAAACCTCCTGCCTTTCACCCTTTCTATCAACCGTTTGACTTAGGGGAGCAGCTGCTTTCTATCCACCCTGACCATGCCCCTCTTAATTAGCTCCCCCTCTCTGCTCAGAAGAAAACAGCCCAAGCTTATCCAGCCTCCCTTCATGGCTGAAATGCTCCATCTTAGGCAACATCTAAGTGAATCTCCTCTGTACCCCACTCCAGTGCAATGGCATCTTTCCTATAGTGTGGTGACCAGAACTGTGCACCGATAAAGGCAAGTGTCTCACTATGCTGCCTTAACATTTTGACCTGTCCCGCCACCTTCAGGGATATCTGTAGCTAGCATCCTAAGATTTCTCTGTTCCTCAGCTTCCTAGTGTCCTGCCATTCATTAAGTACTCCCTCACACTCCTCACTTTTCAGCATTAAATTTCATCTATCACTGATCTGTCCATGTAAGCAATCTTCCTGTAGCCTAAGACTTTCTTCCTCATCGTCAATCACATGCCAAGTTAGTTATTATTCTCCCATGTTTTATTCCATATCGTTCCTATATATCATGAACAATAAGGGACCCAGCACTGATACTTGTTTTATGCCACTGGACGCTGGCCTCCAGCCACAATCAACCTTCCAGCACCATCCTGTGTCTTTCATCACTAAAGCTAAGAGTGTGAGTGTGCAAGCAAGTGAGCAAAGGGTCAGTACCTTTCTGTGGGTCTGGTGACAACGTAGGGGCTCCTTTGTTTTTTGTATTTGAAAGCGTTGATTGAACTGGCAGTTAAATCAATAGACCAAGATTAGAGAGACAAGGGCCTAATCTTGATAGCTAGAGGTACCCAGAGTGAAGTCTTCTGCGGCTCCTCTACACTGACTAAATGTTAGTTGGTGAGGAAGTTTAAACCCCCGATGGGCATCTGGAAGCTTTTGGAAATGATCCCAACCGCGATTTTGGAGGGTTGAATAGTTACCCACGGAAATTAGAGAGACGCAAGACAGCTCCACAGCTCCAGGCTAACTGGACAACTGAGACGCACAGGACTCCCTCCCCATCAGACAGACTGACCTGACACCATCGAACCAACTGCTTGACCCCTCCAGAATCCTGATTGCCCCCTTAGCCACCCATCTGCCACTGTATCCGTCCCCTCACCCACTTGTCTTTTGCCATTCTCCAAAGAAGTTTTGAAACTTTAAACCCCAGGAAAGAGTTGCTACTGCTATATTAAAAAAAAAAAGCTGTGGTGATTTTGTTTCCAATTCTGACTCTGCATTGTGCCAAAAAGCTGCCTGAACAGGCATGCCCTGGTGTTTCTGCACAGTCCTGAATCAGAAATTTGGGCCTGAAATGCAGGGATGCAAGGCAGGGCAAGTTGAGATGAATGCAGTCCTGATTGGCAGTTGGGTCACCACTTCTGAAGGTTCAGCCCAATACTTTTGCAGTTTAGAAGGTGACTAACCGACTTGGCAACACCCTGTGTTCTGGCCTGATGTATCTGGCTTGCATGCACTTGCACTGACTTGCTGAAGTAAATGTCTGTCTGATTGGACTGCTGAGAACAGCTAGTGTTTATTCAGATTGTAACAAAAACAAGATCGTGGTTTGCTTTTGCTTCATTTTTTTTTTAGTAAGATCTCCACAACTCTTTGAATTTGTTGATGTCAGTTACTGCCTTGAAATACTGTCATCAGAATGGTTTCTGAGACTGCATCTCAAAGACTGTGTGTTTTAGGAAGTGGTTTTGCACTTTAAGAGCAAACGTTTAGCAGTCTGTTTTTGTGGACTTGAGAAAATGAATATTAGAACAGGCAGAAGCCACAAGCTCCTATTGTATGGCCTACTGCCCAGTCGTCATGTTTATGGTGCCACTTTGCTATAAAACAGCAGTAGTTAAATGCTGAAATAAGAGCCAATGTTTATATACTGGTGTCGCCAATTTAGCTGAGAATTTACTACATTGCTCATCATCTCTTTGAGAGAAATGGAGATGATTTCCTTTCTTTGGTATTTGTAGTCAAAAACTCATTCTTTTTACTTTTTTGTTTGCCACTTTGCTATAATTTTGGCAATGTTTGCCATTTTGGTTTTGCTATTCAGTTGAGGTCCAGCATCGCATCAATTGCCAAATCTGTCACGCTCATTTTAAGTTACAAAATATTGTCACTAATCTTTTTTTTTTTCTTTGTTGCAATTGATTTGTTGGTCACATCAACATACCAAAGCTTGGTTCACTTTTTAAAAAAAAAAATGGTGGCCCTATAATCCTCAACTGAGCATGAGGAGAGTATTAAGAGAAGTTGGGAAGGGAGATGGTGATGCAATGGTAATTTTACTGGACTAAATCTGAACCCCCAGCAGATGCTCTGGGCTATTGGTGAAATCTGAGTTTTAAAAAAAAAAACTTGGAACTCCAACAAATGGAACTATATACTCATTGTTGAATGTTGTGAAAAGACATGTAGTTCACTGATGTGAAGATCTGACCTTACTTGGTCTGGCCTCTTATTACTCCCAACCCTCAGCATTGTGGTTGGTTTTAATAGTCTTTGGGCATTTAGGGCTGGGTGATACATGCTGACTTCATTAGTGATACCCACATCCCATCAAACATTAAGGCATTCTTCTGGCTCTTGCTCTCGTGCTCACTCTCACTCTCTCTCCATGACCGTGGCCAAATTCTGCCCACCTCTACTTAGTGTTAGCTAACAAAAGCCCCATTGTAGCTCAGATCCCAAACAATGACCAAACATAGTATACAAAAGCGATTGAGTGCTTAGCAATGATCTTTCCATCAATGTCAGTAAAATGAAGGAGCTGGTCATTGACCTCAGGACAATGAATAAAGGGCACACCTATCTGCATCAATGGTGCTGTGGTAGAGATGGTCAAGAGCATAAAGTTCCTGGGAGTGATGATCACCCACAATCTGTCCTAGGTCATCCATGTCGAAGTGAGGATCAAGAAAGCACAACATCTTTACTTCCTCAGGAGGCTAATGAAATTCAGCATGTCCATAAAGACAGTCACCAATTTTTATGGATGCACCATAGAAAGCAGCCTATCTGGGATGCATCACAGGGTGGTCTCTTTCTAAGACCAGACAAAATTACAGGGAGCCCAGTCTTTCACGCAAACCAACCTCTCATCCACTGACTCCATCTACACTTCCCACTACCTCGGAAAAGCAACCAACATTATCAAAGGCCCCTCCCACCCCAGTTTTACACTCTTCCACCCTGTTCCATCAGGCAGACAATATAAGTTTAAATACATGTATGAACATACATTCAAGAACTGCTTCTTCCCTGCTGCTATCACGTGTGAATGCACCTCTCAAATGTTAGTTCTGATCTCTCTCTACGGCTGTACTGCACTCTGTTCTGCTACCCTGCTGTACTTTGTATGGTATGATCCACATGTATAATATGCAAAACAACACTTTTCATTGTATCTTGGCACATGTGATAATAAATCAAACTCCAACATGACAGGACTGGAGGTCTGAAGTGTATTTATTTTAACGCAAGGAGTACAATAGCCAAGATGGATGAACTTGAATTAATACATGTAACTATGATGTTATAGCTGTTAGAGTGACTTGTTTTAGAGCAGGACAAAACTGGCAGCTTAATGTTCCAGGATTTAGATGTTTCAAGTGTCCGAGTCCAACAGCACAGAAAAGGCCCTTCAGCCCTTGCACTGACGTTAATACCTCTTTTAGTGGTAGTTATGAGGTGAGGGTGTTGCTTTACTGATAAGGGAGAACATCACAACTGTATTGAGGGAAGATATTGCGGAGGACTCATCCTGAGAGTCTATTTGGGTAGAACGCAGGAATAGGAAGGGTGCAGTCACCTGTACTACAGGTCTGCCAGCAGCCAGCCCTTGATAGCGGAACATATATGTGGGCAAATTGTGGAAAAATGTGAAAACAGTCGGGTTGTTATTGTGCATGATTTTAACTTTCCCTATCATGACTGGGACTTCGAGCTAGGGGCTGAGATTGGGGAAGATGTTTGTTAGATGCCTTTGGGAGGGTTTCCTGAAGCAGTATGTAAATACTCTAACACAGGAAGACCTGGTATAGGGAAATGAGAATGGCCAGGACATGGTCATACAGCATGGAAGCAGGCCCTTTCTTTCCTATCTTTGTACATGCCTTTTAAATGTTGTAATTGTACCTGTCTCAAACACTTCCTCTGCCAGCTCATTCCACTTACAAACCGCCTTCTGTGGAAAACGTTGCCCCTCGGGTCCCTTTTTAAATCTTTTCCCCCTCAGCTTTTAAGCTTACACCCTCTAGTTTTGCCCCCCCCCCCAATCCAAGGAAAAGACCTTTGCTATTCCCCTTATCTTATGCCCCTCATGATTTAATAAACCTCTAAAACCCTCCACCTCTAACGCTCCAAGTTTTCAGTGGGGGAGCATTTTGGGAAGTGGAGTATAGTTTTAAATTCCTTTATGGGTAAGGATCTAAGTAGTTCGCGGGTGAAAGGAATAAATTTGAGGAAAGTTGACTCTGACAATATTCCTCAGGAGCTGGGGAATGTCAATGCAGGGCACCTGGCATGTGGGAATCTCTTAAATGCCAGTTCATTAGCGTTAGGGTTCAGGACCAGCATGTTTCGGTGAAAGTGAAGGATAAGGATGGCAAGAGTCCGAAAGCTTGGATGGCAAGAAATTATGAGCTCAATCAGAAATAAAGAGGAGGCAGATGGAAGGTTTAGGAAACTAAAGACAGACTGCGCCCTCAAATAATATAAAAAAAGCAGGAAAGATCTTTAAACATGGAGTTAGGAGGGTTAAAAGCCCTTTTAGCAGTTTTAGCCCTCCTAACCCTCCCAACTCCTTGTTTAAAGTTCTTTCCTGCTTTCTTTGTATTTTGACATTGGCAAACAGGATTAAGGAAAATCCCAAGGCTTTTTATACATGTGTATAAGAGAGAGCAGCTAGGGAAAGAGTAGGTCTACTCTAGGACAAATGAAGGAATTTGTATGTAGAGCCAGATGAAGTGATTTGAGTCTACACTTAGCAAACACATTGCATCAGTATTCACAGAAAAGGACATGGTGGACATCGAGCCTAGAGTGGGATATGTTGATATTGTAGGGCATATTATATTTAAAAAAGGTGGTGCTGGGTATTTTGATGGCAGGACTGTTTGATGGGACTGTTCAGAATACAGGAGGAGGAAATTACTGGGGCTTTGTATGAAATCTTTGTCTTCTCTTTAGTCACAGTGAAGTCCCAGAGGGCTGGAGAATAGGCAATGTTGAGAAAGTGACGAAGATGATTGAGGGCAGAGCAATGGATGTTGTCTATGTGGACTTTAAAGACATTGCCAAAGGCTTTGCTAGTGACTGAAACAGAAGTTGAAGTCTCTCAGGATCTGTGGTAAGATGGATACAGAACTGGCTTGGTCATAGAAGACAGAACAGTGGAATAAGGGAATTCTAACTAGAGATCTGTGACCAGTGGTGTTGCACAGAGGTCACTGCTGGGACCTGTATTGTTTCAATGTGTATAATTGATTTGGAGGAGAATGTATATAGTCTGGTAAGTTACAAGATTGCCAGAGGATACAGCAAGATGTAGATTGGCTGGAGAGTTGGACTGAAATGGCAGATGGAATTTAATCCGGACGAATGCAAAGTGATGCATTTTGGAAGATGTAATGTAATAGGTACTTATACAGTAAATGGCAGAACCCTTGACGCATAAAAATACAGAGGAATCTCGGCATACAGGTCCACAGTTCCCTAAACATAGCAACACCAGTGAATAAGCTGGTCAAGAATGCATATGACATGCTTGCCTTCATCAGTCAGGACACAGATTATTAAAAAAAATAGCAAGTCATCTTCTATACAACTGCAACATCAGTTAGATCACATTTTGAATCTTGGGTACAGTTCTGGTCACCACGACCAAAAGGATGTGGAGGCTTTGGAGAGGATACAGGAAAAGTTTACCAGGATGTTGTCTGGTTTGGAGGGTATTAGCTATCAGGAGAGATTGGACAAACTCAGTTTATTTTCACTTGATCATTGCAAGCTGAGGGGGGGGGGGTGACCTGATGGAGCTTTGTAACCTGATGGAGCTTTGTAACCTGACGATAGGTATGGCTAGTTGCAGTCTATTTCCCAGGATTGAAATGTTAATTATTAGAGGACATATGTTTGGGATAAAAGAGAAAATGTTTAAAGGACAGGCAAGTGAAAGAACCTGCCAAAGATGGTGGAGGCACCGACAGTACCAATGTTTAAGAAGCATCTTGACAGATGCATGAATAGGTAAGGGATAGGTAGATATGGACCAGTGGAAGCCAAAAGCTTTTAGTTTTGGAAAGGCATCTTCTGTCAGGGCAAATTTGGTGGGCCGAAAGGCCTGTTCCAGTGTTACTGTTCTTTGTTCTGTAATGGGCCAACAGCTTCATGATATTGACTTTTGCTGTCAGCCGTGGTATCAATGAGGATAATGTGTACGTCAGTTTCAAAAGCCATTCGTTACAGTACCACACTTTTATAACTGGTGAAATAAAGGGTACAGTAGCAAGTAGTAATGGCGATTTGGCTGGTGGAAAGTTTCCACAGGCTTGTTATTGTTTGTTCTTTCTGGTTTGTATTAATGGTCTAGATCTCAGTTTGCTGGAGACAATTTCGGTGTTTGTGGATGATACAAAGCTTGGAAGCATTGTAAACCGTGAGGAAGACTATGTAGAACTCTCCAAAAAAAAGACTCCCATTGGAATGGGCAGGTCGGTGGCGGCTAAAGTTCAAAGCAGAGAGGTGTGAGGTAATGTATTTTAGTAGGATGAACCTAAATGGGCAGTATATGATTGGGCTGCAATACTTACTGGAGTGCAGGAGAAGAGGGACCTGGGTATGTATGTCTACAAGTCACTGATGGTAGCAGGACTGGTGGAGAGTGCAGTTAATTAATAATGTGTGCAGTATTCTGTAATCCGTAACAGTGCCATGAAACCAGCAGATTATTGATAAAAACCCATCTAATTCACCAATGTCACTGAACAAGATTTCGGTATTTTAAAAGTAATCTTAAAAGGCAGCTAAGACAAGTAGTGTGTTCCTCTATGGACAACATTGTTCTATATTTAGAAGGATAGAGTGAGAATGACTTGGTGTCAGCTCTGATGTTTGTACTTAACAGATGGAAAGGGCTTGTCAAGACTTTGGTGATTATGATATAATGATCTGAGCTATACTGAGACCTTCAAAGTGCTAAATTTGTTCTGGCTAGAACGAAGATTGAATGGCATATATAATTTCACTTAAGATGAAGAGGATTTCTCAACAAGCAATAGGAAAGCCTTTTATGTGGAGAGAAGGATCTAATTAGGCAGAATAAAATGCAACCTAGGTCAAAAGCTCCACTTTTATTTTTCTTGAAATATTTTGGTTGTTAGACCTGAGTTAAACCACTTGTGGTGAATGGGAATCTGTGGAATTTTCTGCTGAGGAGATTATGATGAGGGAGCAACTGAAACATGTAGTGTTTGACACCTGAGGCAGGATGGAGCTCATTATTTGGGGCAAGTATGAAGGTAATCCCTGCAGCTGTTCGTTTCCTGCTAACTCATTGAAAACTCAGTTTCGTGTTCGAATTAACACATTTTATCCCAGCTTTGTTGACATAAGCAAAATTCTACCTTGTAGTAGAATATACTAAATTGCAGCAGTTTTTGGCTTGAGTCATCCACCAATCTTTGTCATCTTTAGTCTTTTCATGAGATGAAGGTGTCATTCGAAAGGCCAGGATTTGTTGTCCATCCCTAATTGCCCTTGAACCGAGTGGCTTGCTCGGCATTTCAGAGAGTAGTTAAGAGTTGTCTATTTCTGTGGATCTGGAGTCACATGTAGGCCAGACATGGTGAAGTTTGCACATAGAGTCATAGAGATGTACAGCATGGAAACAGACCCTTTGGTCCAACCTGTACATGCCGACCAAATATTCCAACCCAATCTAGTCCCACCTGTCCATATCCCTCTAAACCCTTTCTATTCATATACCCATCCAAATGCCTCTTGAATGTTGCAATTGTACCAGCCTCCACCACTTCCTATGGCAGCTCATTCCATACACGTGCACTCTCTGCGTGAAAACGTTGCCCTGTAGGTCTCTTTTATATCTTTTCCCTCTCACCCTAAACCTATGCCTTCTAGTTCTGGGCTCCCCAACCCCAGGGAAAAGACTGCCTAATTACCATTTCCATGTCCCTCATAATTTTGTAAACCTCTAAGGTCACCCCTCAGCCTCCGACACTCCAGGGAAAACAGACCCAGCCTGTTCAGCCTCTCCCCATAGCTCAAATCCTCCAAGCCTGGCAACATCCTTGTAAATCTTTTCTGAACCCTTCCAAGTTTCACCACATCTTTCCGATAGGAAGGAAATCCGAACTGCACGCAATATTCCAGCAGTGGCCTAACTAATGACCTGTACAGCTGCAACATGACCTCCCAACTCCTGTACTCAATACCCTGACCAATCAAGGAAAGCATACCAAACACCGCCTTCACTATTCTATCTACCTGTGGCTCCACTTTCAAGGAGCCATGAACCTGCACTGCAAGGTCTTTGTTCAGCAACACTCCCTGGGTGTCCTGCTAAGGTTTGCTTTCCCAAAATGCAGCACCTCTGCATTTATCTGAATTAAACTCCATGTGCCACTTCTCAGCCCATTGGCCCATCTGGTCAAGATCCTGTTGTAATCTGAGGTAACACTCTCTGCTGTCCACTACACCTCCAATTTTGGTGTCATTGGCAAACTTACTAACTGTATGTCTTATACTCGCATCCAAATCATTTATTAAATGACAAAAAGTAGAGGACGCAGCACTGATCCTTGTGTCACTCCACTGGTCACAGGCCTCCAGTCTGAAAAACAACCCTCCATCACCACCACCCTCTGTCTTCTACCTTTGAGCGAGTTCTGTATCCAAATGGCTGGTTCTCCCTGTATTCCATGAGATCTAACTTTGCTAATCAGTCTCCCATGGGGAACCTTGTCGAACACCTTACTGAACTCCACATAGATCACATTTACTGCTCTGCCCTCATCAATCCTTTTTGTAACTACTTCAAAAAACTCAATCAAGTTTGTAAGACATGATTTCCCACGCACAAAACCATGTTGACTATCCCTAATCAGTCCTTGCCTTTCCAAATACATGTACATCCTGTCCATCAGGATTCCCTCCAACAACTTGCCCACCACTGACATCAGACTCACTGGCCTATAGTTCCCTAGCTTGTCCTTACCACCCTTCTTAAACAGTGGCACCACGTTAGCCAACCTAGTGAACAAAATGTGTGTTATTATACAAGAATTGATCATTTTGAATTCCCATGAATTGAAGTTAACTTTTTATTTCAGATTTTAGTAATTAAATTTAAATTCCACCAGCTGTTAGGATGGGATTTGAAAGCGGGTCCACAGAGTCATACTGAACTAAAACATTAACTCTAATTTTCTCTCCACAAATGCTGCCAGATTTTTTGAGTTTCTCCAGTTTTCTGTTTTTACCTCTTGATTGCTAGTTCAGTGATATTACCCGAGGCCACCATCTTTCTATAAAGTTAAATGCACATGAATAAATAAACAGGTTTCTGTCTGTGCTTAGCAGGCTGCCAGCATCTGTTGTTTGTTCAAAGCACCCAGAATCCATGGATACCATTATAGCAAGATTTTTGAAGCTTTTTATAATTGTGAAGTTAAAGCAAGTAACATTGGTGTCTTGCCTATTTTACTGTGTTCAATGCTTTTTCTGGATTCAATCTTTTGATAAGTTAATCATGACCCGTGTTCTTTTCAGTTTTGATTTATCCATGTTTGTTTAAAAATATTTGTTATTTCTCTGTCAGTTGACATTGTCATTTTATATAATGTGATACATTTTCCTGGATGTGCTTGTAATGTTTACCTAATCAATCAGTATTGTTGACGAGGAGCAGAATCATCTGTTTGAAAGTGTGTCTATGCTGCAGCTACATATTGGAAAGCAACATCACTTAATGTTTGGAAAATCAGGCCACTAATTTCTTCTTGTATCCTCCAGGCAGATAAGACTCCATTATCTGGAACATAGATCTGACTATTCAGTCCTCTGATGTCAATATCAAATGATGCTGGTTTTGTAATCCTCAGCAGTATACAACAAACAGAACCCAATAGCCAGCCTCCAGTAACCGCTCCAGATAGCCACATTTACTGACGAGATCAGCTAAATTTCAGTTTGACCATATTGACATGTTCTTTTGCATTTTATTGGTAGTAGTTTTTGCTGCAGAGTAAATTCTGAGTACTATTTCAGCTTCATGATGCTTGCTTCTTGGAGATGATTCTGTTTTGTCAGTAGTAACTGAGGTAGAGACCTTGATGTCTTCCGCTATCAATGATTTCCTAATGTGTTACAAACAGTTGTACAAGAACAACAGACCCAAACACACAGAAGCAAAATACTGCAGATGCTAGAAATCTGAAATAAAAACAGAAACCACTGGAAACGCTCAATCGGAGATTTCTTGAGAGACTGAACTGTTTGTTTAAAGTTCTGTTTGACAGCAAACATACATTTCAATAGTCAGGATTGATCAGTCATGTAGATGTGTAAAAAGGAATGGCTGGGGTAGCAATTGGTGGAAGCAGAGTCCTCTGAATATTTCAGGCAGCTTTGGTTAGGTTATTGGCAAACAAGAAGGTGAAAGGTTACCAGGAAAAGGTGGAAAAGTGGAGTTGAGGTTACAGTTAGCTCAGCTATGATGTTGTTTCATAGTGGTACAGGCTTAAGGAGCAGAATGGCTTACTACTTCTTGTTCATTTATTCAATTGTAGTATTAGTCTGGTTATATATAACATCTAAATTCTTTGTGTCATTTATTGCACCCTCTGTGTCTTCCAATCATTCTATTCAAATGTAATTACAATGTGAGCTTTGAGAAGATTTGTAGCTCAGGTTTACTCAGAGTAGTAAGGGTATGGAATGCTTTGCCTGCTACGGTAGTAGATTCGCCAAGTTTAAGTGCATTTAAGTCGTCATTGGACAGGCATATGGACGTACATGGAATAGTGTAGGTGGGATGGGCTTCAGATTAGTATGACAGGACGGCGCAACATCGAGGGCTGAATGGCCTGTACTGCGCTGTAATGTTCTATGATGTAGGTTTGCTCGCTGAGCTGGGAAGTTCATTTCCAGACATTTTGTCACCCTACTAGGTAACATCTTCAGTGGGCCTCAGGTGAAGCAGTTTACATGATTCCTGCTTTCTGTTTATAAATGTTTGGATTTCTTTGGGTTGGTGATGTCATTTCCTGTTCTTTTTCTAAGGGGGTGGTAGATGGGGGTCTGACTCAATGTGTTTGTTGATAGAGTTCTAGTTGGAATGCCATGCTTCTAGGAATTCTTGTGTGTGTCTGTTTGGCTTGTTCTAAGATGGATGTGTTGTCCCAGTTGAAGTGGTGTCCTTCCTTATATGTATGTAAGGATACTAGTGAGAGGGGATCATGTTGTTTTGTGGTAGTTGGTGTTTTACAAAATACCGTGCAAGGACAGTAACAAGCACTACATTGAACAAACAGGCAGAAAACTAGCCACCAGGATACATGAACACCAACTAGCCACAAAAAGATATGACCCTCTCTCACTAGTATCATGTACACTGCTTCACCTGAGGCCCACTGAAGATGTTACTAGAAAGGTGACAAAACATCTGGAAATGAACCTCCCAGCTCAGCGAGCAAACCTACATCCAGTAATTACAATGTCTGTGCTAGTGGACAGTGAAGAAGCTTATCTGGGAATGCAGTGAGGTCTTGATCTACTGGGCCAGTGGGCTGAGGAGTGGCAGATGGAGTTTAATTTTGATAAATGTAAGTTGTTCCGTTTTGGTAAGGCAAACCAGGGCAGCACTTTCCCCAGGGCCCTACCATTGACTGAGGTAGAAAACTGCGATCTAGGAAGTATAGGTTCAAAGCTCGTTAAAAGTGGAGTCACGTAGACGGGGTGGTGAAGAAGGCTTTTGGCATGCTAGCTTTCATTGGTCAGAGTACTGAGTATAGGAATTGGAATTAGAAACTAGAAAGAATGCAGAAAAGACTTATTGGATTTTTTTTTAATGGGATGTGCACGATAAAGAATCGTAATGTGGTCTGTTAAGTGGCCAGTATTGGACTGGATTTTCACTTCTGGGTCAGACATGTGGAAACTAGAGACTTCCTAGTTCCAGATAATCGACCTTTTAAAATTGACCGTCTGGACACTGATGTTTTGGTTGAGTGGTGGTAGGTGGTTTGTGGCTGGATTAGACATTGGGATGAGCAACCCCAGAAGAATTTAGGAGACTGCTGTGTCAAGAGGCATCTGGCATTCTGTCTGAAATTAAAAATTAATTCAATACAAAGCATCTCCTTGTGCTCCAAACAAGGCCTGTATCCACTCCCTCATACCCGTTCTGCCACCCTTTGCCCCTCCACCCATCCCCTTACATGGCCCTGGTATAGTCCCTATGCCATCATCTAGGGCCACAAAGTATTATCTCAGATTATGGGGGTCACCCATTTAAAACCGCAATAAGGAAGAATCTCTTCTCTGAGTAATGTGTAGAATTCTTTACTGGAGAGGGCTGTTGAGGCTGTGCGAAAGTAGGTTATTCAGCCCATTGAATCTGCTCCACCATACTCTGAGAACGTGGCTGATGTCAATAGGTTTTATTCGGTAAGGGAATCAAGGGGTATGGAGAAAGGGGAGTGGAGGATGATCAGATCAGCCACAATAGTGGTCACCCTTCACATTTTGCCCTTACGCCCACAATGATAACCTCCTTTCACAGTTTGTCGCAGGTTGTGCACAGTGAGAAGTTTCTGGTACAGAAGCCTCATTCCGTCGTGTCTGGCTACACACTGTCGGGGAGGGCGTTTCAGGATTTTGCTGTGGTGATCCTGAATGAATGGCTATATATTTCCAGGGCAGGATATACTATACAGCTTGGAGAGGGAGTTGCAGGCAATTATTCCACCTGTCTGCTCTTCTACTGAATTGAGTTTCTGCATTTTGGAAGTGCTGCTGAAGAAGCTTTGGTGAATTGCTGCAGTCCATCTTGTACCATGGGCTATCCACCAGGACCAGCCTTGGGGGAGGGGCGGGGGGGAAGAAACAATAAAGTTCCATAAAATAAAGTTTGAATTGTACATCGTCGACTTCAGCACAATGAAGACAAACTCTCACTCGTAAAGTCTATTTACTATATTTCCATTCCAATAAACTTATAATAACTGTTCAGTTGAGTATGCAGTTTCCTTCCAACAAGTATTGGAATTCATAGTACTAGTCAAAAGTTCGATAACCACTTCTAGCTGTCAAAACTACAAAATCCGTCATGCAGCAAATAACTTGAGAGCTTCCATTACAGGTTATGTCAAGAGACTGAGTGAAATAGCAGCCAATAATTTTCTTTTAAATTTCCAGTTATTTTTATTTCAAAAATTTTAATGTAGGAATTTTAAATACCTTTGGTGCTTTTGACTGTTCCAACAGTTGACATCAGCAATTCTGTCAACAATCAAATAATATTACATTTATACACACTTTTTATGTTTACTTCAAACAATTTCAAGGGATTCCCACCCCACCCTGGACCAGGTGAAAAGTTTTATCTTATCCTTCCAAAGAGGCATCCTGGCTACCCAAATGAAACCACAAAGTTTGGATTGACTGGGACAACACATTCATCCTAGGACAAGCCAAACAGAAACACACATGAGCATTCCTAGAAGCATGGCATTCCAACCGGAACTGTATAAACAAACACATTTATTTACACCCCATCTACCACAGAATGATATCACCAACCCAAGGGAACCTATAAACAAATAGAAAGTGGGACATAATACCAGTGCTTCATCCAGAGGCTGACTGATGATGTTACCTAGTATGGTGACAAAATGTCTGAAACTGCACCTTCCAGCTCAGTGAGCAAACTTGCATTCAGTTTGGATCTGCTCTGACCGGATCTGATCTGCACACTGAGTTTCACACTCTAAGGTGACCAAAATCCTATTTAGTGGAGGCAGCTCAGATTTTGACCACGAAACTTTTTCTCACAAGGGTATGGATGGGGGCTGTGTGCGTTTCCCACGTGTACATTGTATGGAGGCCGTTGATGATCAAATTAGCTGGCTGACTTCATGCAACATACATGTGAAAATTATACAGCTCCCCATCCCTATCCTTGAGGAAAAGGCACTCTCTATCATCAAAATCTGAGCCATTATTTCTGTTATATAAGCAGGCAATTGGTGCCTGCTGACGTTGATGACTTTGTAAGTATCCATTTTCAATTTAAAATGATATTTTATAGTTTTGGATGCTTTTCTACCCATGGCTGGAGCATTATAAGTTTATCCTCCTGTATTAATGACCTTTAGATCTGTGTACCTGCAAGCTTGTAATCCTCCAATCCACAGTGGAGCGTGTGTAGGGTTAGTCCCTCCATTGTGTTACTCACTTCAGTTGTGTTGAAGAAGTGGCACAATGCCATCATTAGAATGGTGTTCCTTGTTGAAACTGAAGTGTATCTGTGAAAGTGACAGGGAGCTGAGAGTGGATGGCTCACTTCAGTTGTAGGAAGTGTTTGATGTGGTGAGATTTGAGTATGAGAATTCGAGAAGTACTCAATGGATTTTATAGTTTCCCAAAAAAGCTATTTTCCTAAGAATTGGCCATAAAATTAGCAGGGGTGGTTTTAATTTGTGGCTTTCTAGAAGTTCATGGCCAACCTTTGAATTTCTGGTATTAATTACTCTCAACGTCATGGTTTATTTTAAGGCATTATTGAACTTTGGTTTATAAGGACACCAGTAGCTGATGCTTGAGGTTGAGAGGGAAATGGAGGAGTCTTGGACTCTGAGTACTCCGATTGTCTGCGTGACTGAAATCAGTCCTTTGTTGGCAGGATGAAAACATTTTAAATTGGAATTTCAAGCCACTGTATATACCTTGATAAAAGAAAAGAAAAATGTTATGCACTCATTTTGAAATTCTGTTTGGGTACTAAAATTGCACAGTCTTTTTAAATGCCTAATACTCAGTACAAAATAGAATAATAACACCAAAAACAATATTTCAGTGCATTTCACCTTTTCTAAAAAAAAATTGATCAGTAATTGCATCTACAAAGTTCTTTTCCCCCACCAGTTTCGGGTTGTGGAGAATTCATAGAATCATACAGCACAGAAATAGTTCCATTCGTCCAACTTATTCATGCTGACCAGGTTTCCCAAATTAAACAAGACCCATTTACTTATGTTTGGCCCATATCTCTCTCAACCTTTCCTATTCATGTATATGCCCAAATCATTCTGGGTCATGTGTGAACTAATACCAAGTTGCGTGGTGAATTATCCTCAGGCCTCCCATAATTCTGCTATGGTCCCTGGAACGCATGTGTGTTTGCATTGGGTGGGATGCCAAAGTATTAAAAGGTAATTCTCAAGTCAAGTTTGCCCACTTTCACCTTTTTGAGATGGGACCAGGTCAGGCAACTAACTACTTTCCAGGAGGAAGGGATCTCCTGTAGATATTTAAATGAGGCTGCAGCTTATTTTGGTACTACTTTCTTCACATTAGCTGAAGGCGTATGAGGAATGTTGGAATCAGCAAGTGGATGCCTTTACAACATTGTGTATGGGCTTGAAGGAGTGTCAGCTCCAACCCCAATCATCTGTGTGTTTGTTACTATTCCAATACAATCCTGGCCCACCCTCCGTAAACTTCAGGTCACAGCATGGCCATCTGTCTCTTCACTGGGATCAAATCCTGTTGAGCTCTATTCTTGCTGCCCAATAATGGGTCCTCACTTAAGAAATGTCAAAATTCTCTTCCTGCTTTCAAAAACCTGTCATAAGCTTTCCCCTCACTCTTATCCACCCCCTCCCCCCCCCCCCCCCCCACATCTGTCTTTCTCTGATTCTAGTCTCTTTTTGCTCAAGTCCCAAAATGTTTCCTAGTTAATTTATCCAAAAGGCTCTAATGCAGTCTCTCACTGTCTTCACTGAATTTTATATAGACAAGGTAATTTTTGAATATCTGAGAGCAGAAAAACCAGTTTACGCAAAGGGATTTCTGTGGAAGTTTTTGTATTCTTCTTGTATTTAATTATCCATTCGTACTGCATTACCAGAATTGACATAAAATGTTGAGCTTTTTAGTGGACTTCTGCAATGTCAATTGACTGTTCAGCCCAAATTTACTCAAGTGATGAGACTCTTCCAGGGTGGCTGATTGCTGTTCACTCCGGTGTCTTGACTCTGAGTAGGTTGTGTGTGTAGGCCCAATTCCTCCCTATAACACTCCTCTAGCTCTCCGCACCACTTTCTTCTTCCTTGTAGATGTTCTTTAAAAATCACTTCTTCTTTGTCCGGGTCCATGGCTGTCTAACGAATGGGGCAGATATTTATTCGGAGTCCAGCAAACTCTGTAGGACTTTTAAAAATAGAGGCCAGGGCCTGATTCTGGAAATCCTGCTCCTGTTCTCTTCACCAGCTTGGGATTAGGATGTACTCCTGAACCAGCTGACTCCATCATGAGGGCGCTTGTATATCTTGCCTGCATCTTTTTTAAGGAGTTAAAAACAATGACTGCAGATGCTGGAAACCAGATTCTGGATTAGTGGTGCTGGAAGAGCACAGCAGTTCAGACAACATCCAAGGCTCCTTACACCACCTCCCTCACCTCTATCCAAGGCCCTAAAGGAGCCTTCCACATCCATCAAAGTTTTACTTGCACATCCACTAATATCATTAATTGTATCTGTTGCTCCCGATGCGGTTTATTGGGGACACTGGGCGCCTCCTAGCAAAGCGCTTTAGGGAACATCTCC
>NC_057710.1:57369848-57458087 GCF_004010195.1 Chiloscyllium plagiosum | reverse complement strand
CTGACCTATCACTTTCATCCCCTCCCCCACTCACCCATTGTACTCTATGCTACTTTCTCCCCCCTCCACCCTCCTCTAGCTTATCTCTCCACTCTCCAGGCTCACTGCCTTTATTCCTGATGAAGGGCTTTTGCCCAAAACGTCGATTTCGAAGCTCCATGCATCTTTTTTTAAGTCTTGCCAACTTCTTGAGACATCTTGGTTTATGGCTGTGCAGAGGAGCACTAAACTATTGTTTGGATTCTGACAACGTTTTGAAGGATAAGTTTTGTTAAAAGCTTATAGGAATGTTTTGTCAACATTAACAGAAACCGATCACCAGAATCTGTTTCTCCAGATGAAATTTTAATCAAGCATTTTTAATGAGGCCAAGATACACAACTGGATTAGCACAGCAGCGGCCAGTGTTTATGTTGGTAAAGTCAGGTTTGATTGACATCTTTAAGGATACATTAACTTATTCTCTTTTTTACAATGTCTAGCATTACTTATTTGCAGAAGTTCAAGAGCTATGGAGTAAGAGTATTGAAACTATAAATGGTAGTGTCTCATTGACACATTTATGAGGTTGGAAGTGCAGGATTTTTTTCCAAGGCAGATTTTTGATTTTATATTTTAAATGAACATTTCTACAATTTCCATTGTTATTAATATGGCTTATTGGTTCTCTACATAGTGTGAACTGGGTATGTGGGTTTGGAGGGGTAATTAGGGATGCTGCATATATAGTGAAGTTCTATCTGCACCTCAACACACATTGGGTTTGCTTCCAATATCATCTTTAAGTCTAGGAGCCTGCAGGGTTTGCTTGGTCCAGTGTGGCTGAAAGAAAGCACTTTTGGTCTAACTAGAAGAGGCTTTTGCATTGAACAAGTAGATTATTGCGTGTAAGTGACCATTTGCAGGTTACACTGGTGTGGTAGACATTGTACTTGTAGATCCATGTCCATGTAGATCAGAAAAGATTATTGCAGAGCGCTATAGGCGCTACCCACTGTCTGGATTTTTAATATATACTTATTTATATTCCAATCAGTCCATTCAGAGGTATTATGACATGCCTTTGGAGCAAGTCAGACTTGAATCTGGGCCACCTGTCTCAAAGGCTGGAGCACTACCACTGTGTCATCGGAGGTCCTTAATTAGGACCTTAAGTTTCACTTATCTAAGATCCTAACTTATTTTGTCGAAGTCCATATAACATTGTCACAGTGGTTAGAGCACTCTGCAATGTTAATTCTTTCAGACCTAAATGGAACAGGAGAGGGAGTACTAGATGTGAGAACTAGAGGGTCTTATCAGTCTTTTATTACAACAGAAATTCCAGAGAAACAGGCAGCTATTCTAGTCATCCCACTGTGGTATTGTTACACCCCACAGCCAGGTCTGAATGCTTCAGGGATTGGCAGGCCCAACTCCATTCTGCCCTGTCTCCCTAGAGTTAAAAAATGTGTGCTAATGTTTTATATGCACTGGAACAGGCCTTCTGAATTAGGAATCTCCTGAAACAAGTTTTTCCACTTGTTAGCAAAAAAATCCAGCCTAATATCCTCATTTGGAATGATCATGTGTAGCTCTTTTGGGGTGTTTCCTTGTGCTGAAGTGCTACGTAAACATAAACTTCAGTTGTACATTAATGCTGAATTTTTTAAAAAGCATATCATAGTGGACTTTGGATGTGAACAAAATTACTTTGATTATACAAATAACCACTTGCATTTGAATAGCATTTGTAAACAGAAGAGATTTCCATAGTGGTTCACAGGAGCTCCATTAGAAACAAAGTTAACAAATGTTACACTGCTCAGAGAGAGAATCCCTCAGTTCACACTTAGACATTTGCAGCCAAACGTACTTTAATTTTTATAAGGAATGGAGGAAGAGAGAGTATTCGTTTTTGTGATTTATAATGGATAATATAATAATGTTGTACGGTACATCACCATGAAAGTCTCCATTCTGAGGAGGAGTCCTATTGAGTTTGAAGCACTAACTTTTTTTTCTCTCTCTACAGATGCTGCTAGACCAGTTGAGTTTCTCAACCACTGCTTTTATTTTAGCTTTCCAGCATCTATAATGTTTTTGCTTTTCATTGGCCCTTTTCTTTTACCTCCATCGTTTAAGATGGGGTTTATATTTATAGTTTCCAGTCTAATGGAACTTTCCTTGAATCTAGGTCATTTTGAAAAATTAACACCAAACTATGTACTATCCCATTTAACTCCTTTAAGACACTAGGATGTGGTCTATCTAGACCCAAAGACCTGTCAACCCACAAATTCCATCAGCTTGCTTAGTATCTCTTTCTTTGTGATCGTAACTTCTCTCTCTCTTTTCCCCCCCCCCCCCCCCCCCCCACTTTCTGACATATAGCTATTACTAGAATGTTTTCTGTATCCTCTGCAGTCAAAAGCAAAATATCTGTTCATTTTGGCCTTTCTTTTTTTCTTGATTATTAGCTCCCCATTCTCTCCATCTCTCGAGCATTAACACTCACTCTTTTCTCTCTCTTTTTATTAAATATCTGTAGAAACTCTAAGCAAGCTGTAAAAGCATTGGAGACAGTTCAGAGGAGCTTTACTACAAATGACCTGGAATTACCGATTATCTTGAGGTTGGGTAGACAGGCTGGGCTTGTTTTCGCTGGAATGAGAAAAGCGCGGGATAATTTTCTTGAAGTATGCAAGATCCTGAACAGTCTTGACAAGATGGATGTGTCGAGCAGGTTTCCTCTAGTAGGTGAGACCAGAATTACAGGTCACGATGTGAAAATTAGGGTCACCCTTTAGGACACGTGAGAGCTATTTACCTCAGAGATTTTATGACTTTGGAACTCTTTCTGCCTCAATCTGGTGGAAGTAGGGTCATTGAATTTTTCTTTAGGCAGAGATAGGTTCTTTTTAGGTAGGGGAGGCTAAAGTTATTGGGATTATCAATAGGAATGTGGAATACGAAATGCCACTAAGTCAGCCATGATCTCACTGAATGGCGGAAGAGACTTGAGGGGTTGAATGGTCTGATTCTGCCCCAGTTAATGTTATTGTAATACCCTTGCCTTTACACCCTTGCGGACTGAGCCTTGCTAGTTTCCAGTTGTAGAAGTACCAACAATCTTTGTGTTAACTCTTTTTTTTTCTTCTTGAACCCAGACCAAATAACTGAGACTGTAAATTGGGAGAGGGGTGTATGCAACGGGACCTGGCTGTCCTTGTGCACCAGTTACTGAGCATGCATACAGGCAGTAAAGAAGGCAAATGATATGTTGACCTTCATTGTGAGAGGTTTCGAGCACAGGAGCAGGGATGTGTTGCAGTTATACAGGGCCATGGTGAGGCCACACCTAGAATATTGTGCGCTGTTTTGGTCGTCTTTTCTGAGGAAGGATGCTCTTGCTCTCGGGAGTGCAGCGAAAGTTTACCCGGCTGATTCTGGGGATGGCAGGTCTGAACTATGAGGAGAGATTGACTAGGTTAGGTTTGTTTTCATTGAAGCTTAGATGAGTGAATGGGGAGATCTCATTGAGACTTATAAAATCCTAATAGGACTATGCAGTGAGGATGCTCCCAATGGTGGCTGTTTCCAGAACCAGGGGTCACAGTCTGAGAATTCAGGGTGGACCATTTTGGACTGAGATGAGGAGACATTTCTTCACTCAAGGAGTGAAGGAATTCATTGCCACAGGAAGTAGTTGATGCCAAAACATTGAATATATTCAAGGGGCAGCTAGATATAGCACTTGGGGCGAATGGGACAAAAGGTTATGGGGAGAAAGCAGCAGTAGGCTATTGAATTGGACAGTCGGCCATGACCATGATGAATGGTGGAGCAGACTCTAAGGGCTGAATTGCTGCCTCCTATCTTCAATGTTTCTTCTGGACTGCTCACCTGCTGAGACTATAGACATTTTGCAGCTGTTCATGGTTTCCTAGTTTTCTGGGATAGCATTTATTACTTCAAGCATCATGGCAATTAACTACACTTTGTTTTAAAGATCAGAATTTGAGAGATTCCTGCAAAGGCATAATTTTTAAAATAAACTAAGTTCTTTGAAGAAGTAACAAAGAGGATTGATGAGGGCAGAGCAGTAGATGTGATCTATATGGGCTTCAGTAAGGTGTTCGACAAGGTTCCCCATGGGAGACTGGTTAGCAAGGTTAGATCTCATGGAATACAGGGAGAACTAGCCATTTGGATACAGAACTGGCTCAAAGGTAGAAGACAGAGGATGGTGGTGGAGGGTTGTTTTTCAGACTGGAGGCCTGTGACCAGTGGAGTGCCAAAAGGATCGGTGCTGGGTCCACTACTTTTCTTCATTTATATAAATGTGAGCATAAGAGGTATAGTTAGTATGTTTGGAGATGACACCAAAATTGCAGGTGTAGTGGAGAGCGAAGAAGGTTACCTCGGATTACAAAAGGATCTTGATCTGATGGGCCAATGGACTGAGGTGGCAGATGGAGTTTAATTTAGATAACTGTGAGGTGCTGCATTTTTGGAAAGCAAACCTTAGCAGGCCTTATACACTTAATGGTAATGTCCTGAGGAGTGTTGCTGAACAAAGAGACCTTGGAGTGCAGGTTCATAGCTCCTTAAGTGGAGTCGCAGGTAGATAGGATAGTGAAGGAGGTGATTAGTATGCTTTCTTTATTGGTCAGAGTATTGAGTACAGGAGTTGGGAGGTCATGTTGCAGTTGTCCAGGACATTGGGTAGGCCACTGTTGGAATATTGCATGCAATTCTGGTCTCCTTCCTATTGGAAAGATGCTGAAAGGGTTCAGAACAGATTTACAAGGATGTTGCCAGGATTGGAGGGTTTGAGCTATCGGGAGAGGTTGACTGGGCTAGCGCTGTTTTCCCTGGAGTGTTGGAGGCTGAGGGGTGACCTTTTAGAGGTTTACAAAATCATGAGGGGTATGGATAGGATAAATAGACAAAGTCTCTTCCTTGGGGTGGGTGAGTCCAGAACTAGAAGGCATAGATTTAGGGCGAGAGGGGAAAGATATAAAAGAGACCTATAGGGTGACTTTTTCACGCAGAGGGTGGTACATGAATGGAATGAGCTGCCAGAGGAAGTGGTGGAGGCTAGTACAATTGCAACATTTAAAAGGCATCTAGATGGGTATATAAATAGGAAGGGTTTGGAGGGACATGGGCCGGGTGCTGGCAGGTGGGACTAGATTGTGTTGGGATACCTGATCGGCATGGACGGGTTGGACCAAAAGGTCTGTTTCTGGGCTGTACATCTCTGACTCTATAACTAAGATGGGACTTGAATACTCATTTATATGCCAATTACTACTTGAAATAAAGTTGTTGTTAGTTCAAATAACTAACTTAAATAAAAAGTGCAAAATGTTCTTCTAACTGGAAAAAGTTATTTTCTTTTGGACTTGAATACTTTGAATTGTAAATTGAGCTGACTGAAAATCTATTTTTTTCTCCAAGTTATTTAATGATGTGTGTAATTTATGTCAACAGAATATTATTAAGCAAACTCACTGCTAGTAATATTAGATATTAGCTGAGTCAAAAAGGTAGGTTTATGGACCAAATTATAGAAAGTTCTGAGAGGGAACTTATGGGGGGCCTTGGCAGTTATAACTGCTAATGTGGGACAGTGCAAACTCGGGGAAATTGTCAGAGGCTAGATATCTTGGAGGGTTTTGGGGCTGGAGCTATTCAGAGGTTAAACAAAGCAATTTGAAAACTATGAGAATTTAAAGTAAGAGTTTCTTACAGAAAAGCAATGGTATGCACAGAGCTGAGATAGGATTTGATGAGAGGTACAGGTAGCAGAAGTTTGAATGAATTCAGTTTGACAGTGGGTACAAAGTGAGACTTGGTCAGGAGCTCAAAATCCCTATGGTATGGGAGTGAGTCATTTTGGCCCATCGAGTCCACACTACTCCCACCCAGATCTAGCCCACCTCTACCCTGTAACCCTGCATTTCCTATGGCTAATCCACATGGCCTGCACAACTCTGGACACCAAGGAGCAATTTAGCATTGCCAATCCACCTAACTTGCATATTTTTCAATGTGGGAGGAAACTGGAGCACCTGGAGGAAACCCATGCAGACGTGGGGAGAATGTGCAAACTCTGAACTATCAACATCCTTTCTCCACCAGCACCCTACTGCTACTGCCCACTACCCCTACACACCCCCCACCCCCCAAAACTGTAGCATAAATGATGTCCCCTCCGCACTTCACTTCAGCTCTGTAGAGTGATCTAGACTTGAAATGTTAGCTTGCTTTCTGACCTGCAGTGATCTCCTCCATCTGTTGCTTTCAGTACAAATTTCCCACACAGTTTCTTGAGGCTGTAATTGAACACTGGTCCCTGGAATTGTGAGGCACCAGTGCTAACTAATGACCCACTGTGCCCTGCTGAGCTGGGATGAGAATTGGGAAAGAGATAGAAATAGACAGAGAGATGGCTTGGATGTGGGGTCCAATACAAAGCCGAGATTGAGAACCATTTTGTTCAGACCTCTAACAGTTGCCAGGGTAAATAGAGTCATTAATGGAGTTAAAGCAATGGTTTCTCAAGATTTAGTTGGAGGGCTCATCCAGGAGAGAGCTTTGCAGTTTCACCCATTTCCCTTATTGTGATCCCACAGTGGAGACTTTGATACCAGAGTTGAAAGTTGTAGCCTGAAGAATGGTGTAATTCATGGCCCAACATAGTACATAACAAAGGAGCTTTACAGACAGCTCCTTTACTCTGTGTAACAATGAGGAATCATGTGTTAATGGTAACTTGGATTCAGAATAGTGGAAAGTTTTCACCTCCTGCCAAAAGTTTGAAATGGCAGATAGACTTAAATGAAAGTTCTCACTGGAAATGTTGCCAATTTTAAGATGAGTTTTTCATGCTTGAATTCCTTGGTAAGGGTAAAGAAGTTTGTTCATTTAATGTACTCGTGCAGGGACAAGGGTGACTTGAAGTCTGTGAAATTGGTGTTTCTGAATTGTTCCTCAGTTTTAGAATTTCTTTTGGAATGTTCAGAGCGAAAATAGAGGACAGTAAGCTTTTGGACACTGGGCATTGGAACAATGCAATTTTAACTAATCTGCAATAATTGTAGGTAGTCGTATATTTATAGCAATCTTCCTGTGTTAGTTTTACAGCATCTTTGAGTTTCTCATTTCTGTCCCATACCAGTGTGAACAGAAAGTTCCAAAACCCAGGACATGTTACCTCTTGGTGAATTATGTTGCTTTTAGAAGGCAAAGATATTCTGACTATATTGTAGATATTTTCTGATTTCAGTGTAATCAATAGTGAAGTCTGCTTTCAGAAATGATCAGCAAATATAAATGGTTGTAAGGCCTTTGTCAAATGATTCTACAGAAAGCTCTAGATATGAGATTTTTTGTGCATTAGACATTTGCCCAGGGGATTGGAGGTAATTACAGGGCCATTTTGTAATTCTCTTGCTGCAAATGTTTCCTATATTTCTCCATGACTATCTAACCAAAGGTTGAGAGATTTATCCAGAGTTCATTGAAAGGGCAACTATAATGACAGAAGTTAAGTTTGCATAAGTATAGTTAATGTTATGCATTACCAAATAGTATTGGTTCCTAAGAAGCAGCATTATGGATCTCAAACTTGTGACATAACCGCATTCTTTCTTGGCACAGAACTCCATTTGGTTGGTCCTGAATTTCTTAATCCTCAGAAACCTGTTTGTTTACCTCTGTCCCTATTCCTGCTGCATAATTGTTTCTGTTTTTACTTTCAAACTTCTGGTTTTCTTAGCACGTGAGCATTGATGATGTGGAAATCGGTTTGCTCGGTTGGCTCGATGTCTGGTTTGCAATTCTGTTTAAAGTCAACAACATGAGTTTAATGCCTGCACCATGAAGGCTTCTCAATCTCTCCCCTCACCTGATGTCCAGTTAAACTACCATCAGTTGTCTTTCTTTAATGAGAAAGCCGCTCTATGGTCCTCTGGGATTATAGTGACTTTATATTTGCTAATTGTTAACACTCCTTTTGTGTTTTGTTCCAGTTTTTCCAACCCTGTCCCCTCCCAGGTTTGACCTTATCCACAGTTGTTCTTGCTTTAAAACGGAGGCATTCCAGCCCTCTTGTTTCCACCACAGAAAGCTGGGAAACTTAGTCATGTTTCAGTTTATTTTCCTCAATTGCTTGTCCAGATGCAAATGGCTGTTTAGTGATAGCAAATCTCTTTACTCAACTGATTTGACCAGGAGTCATATAATATAGGAATCAAGTTCATTGCACAATGATGCGCACGATGTTGTAGCACAGATGTGACTATTTCCTCCAGGTTTCCCCCCCGTAGTCCAAAGATAGATGCATTGGACTGCAGGGTCTGTTTCTGTGCTGCATATCTCAATGACTCTATGTGTAGGTTAGGTGGATTGGCCAGGCTAAATTGCCCATAATGTCCAAGGATGTGCAGGCTAGGTGGATTAGCCATGGGAAATGCAGAGTTACAGGAATAGGGTAGGGGGTGGGCCTGGGTGGAATGTTCTTCAGCGGATCGGTATGGACTCAATGGGCCAAATGGCTTGTTTCCATACTGTAGGGATTCTATGATTTAGTTATGTAGTTCTTCTGGCTCACTGAATTAAGTATTTTTTTAAAAATTCCTGCGCTTTTCACATATTCTTTCTACATAAAAATCATTTCAATATTTATCTACTTCCTGGTTTAAGTTTTTTATTGAATTTGGTTCCATTAATGTGTTTAATATCCCTGAGGCCTTGAAATGCTTTTTAAAACTTAAAAAAAGAGTTCTCCTCAGATTGCCTTGTTGTCAAACTGTTGAAATGGCTGTTCAATCTCCTCTCTCTGTAATCTTGGTGAAACAAAATTCCAAGAAGTGACTTAATTCAACTTTCAATAAATGATATAAACTAATGTGCAAATTAAATATTTCTGTGGAACCAAGCCGCAACAAAGCTGCGAGCGTATTGTTTGTTTATTATAGCAGAGAAAAATTTACATTACTTGCTCCCAAGGGTTGTCATTCTGTTCTTTATTGGAGCTAGCACTATGTGGTCACAACTCCCTGTAGTACAATAATAGTGTCAATTTTAAACTATATATGGTTTCTCTACCTTTTCTTAAAATATGTGCTACTAGCTGAACTTTGGTTCTGTGAAAATATAGTGGATGATTGGTGTTTTTTCACACCTTTTATTGTTAATTTTGAAATCTCCTATTCAGGGATTGCAAGTCAGTGCAGGGACTTTTTTTTTTTTTTGGAGACTTTTCGTGGAACTTTTCCCAGCAAATGTTCCCACGCCATCTGATGACTGAACAACCAAAGGGCAGGTGGAGGAATCTGGAGTTGATTTTTAAGGATAATGTAGGAAGAAGCTGCAGGCTGGATTTATAAAATTTAAATTGGTTCCCATTCTGCAACAAAGGAGTCCGAATCTGAAACTTGATGTCAGAAGTAGATTAGATTAGATTACTTAGTGTGGAAACAGGCCCTTCAGCCCAACAAGTCCACACCGCCCCGCCAAAGCGCAACCCACCCATACCCCTACATTTACCCCTTACCTAACACTACGGGCAACTTAGCATGGCCAATTCACCTGACCTGCACATCTTTGGACTGTGGGAGGAAACCGGAGCACCCGGAGGAAACCTATGCAGACACGGGGAGAACGTGCAAACTCCACACAGTCAGTCGCCTGAGGCGGGAATTGAACCCGGGTCGCTGGCGCTGTGAGGCAGCAGTGCTAACCACTGGTAGGTGCCTGGAATGCGTTGCCAGCAGAGGTAGTAGAGGCAGGCATGTAGATTCATTTAAGATCTGTCTGGACAGATGAGTAGGTGGGGAGCAGAGGGATACAGATGCTTAGGAATTAGATGACAGGTTTAGACAGTGGATTTGGATCGGCTCAGGCTTGGAGGGCCAAAGGGAATATTACTGGGATGTAAATTTTCTTTGTTCTTTGTCCTTTCTTTGTCACGTGGGGGTCCGGTGTCAGTAATGGCGGTGTAATGGTGGACTAATCAATGCTGAGCCCCTGCTACTGGGGAACTGGAAATTGGTGGCACTGCAGTAGGCTGTGGAGTCCCAAGGTTATGTTCTCATCTTAACGGATGATCTTGACTCCCAGAGGACGGAGCAGATCTCTCCCTGCCAAATTCCAACCAATTTTACTCGTTATCATGAACGGTATAGTATAGGCTTGTCCACAGAACTCAGCTGTCAGTGGCACAGTTTTATGATAAATCCCACTCGATCCCTCAAAACCAGCAAGGACCACAGTCTCACCCAATAATTGGAATTTCCTTTCCCCCTCAATTTCCTGACTGAGGGTGGAATTGGTGTCCCCCATATCAACCATAAACAGGATAGGGATTCCAGCCACCTGCAGGTAATGTGAGGTTCCCGCTGGAGAGGTGTTCTGACCACTGGGAAATCCTGGCCCGGAAGTCAGGGTTGTTGGTGAAAGGGGCCCGGGGCAGCAGACCTGGGTGCAGGTTGTCAGACCCAGTGCGAAAGGGACATTCGGTTCTCCAGTGACTGGTCTTCCTGCTGTTCAAGTACGGGCCTGTCTGTCTAACCTGGTTTCTGGTTTTGGCTCTGATCTCCAGTGTCTGCAGTCCTCACTTTCTCCAAGATGAATAGAGTCAACCCTCCACCAACACTTGCTAACTTTTACCTACAAGCCAGTTCTGTATCCAAATGGCTAGTTCTCCCTGTATTCCATGAGATCTAACCTTGCTAATCAGTCTCCCATGGGCAACCTTGTTGAACGCCTTACTGAATCATATAGATCACGTCCACTGTTCTGCCCTCATCAATCCTCTATTATTTCCTCAAAAAAACTTAATCAAGTTCGTGAGACATTATTTTGCATGCACAAAGCCATGTTGACTATCCCTAATCAGTCCTTGCCTTTCCAAATACATGTACATCCTGTCCCTCAGGATTCCCTCCAACAACTTGCCCACCACCTATGTCAGGCTCACCGGTCTGTAGTTCTCTGGCTTGTCCTTACAACCTTTGGCACCACGTTATCCAACCTCCAGTCTTCCGGCACCTCACTGTGACTATCGATTTATACAATTATCTCAGCAAGAGGCCCAGCAATTACTTCCCTAGCTCCCCACAGAGTTCTAGGGTAAATCTGATCAGGTCTTGGGGATTTATCCACCTTTTACGTGTTTTAAGAGATCCAGCACCACCGCTGTAATATGGACATTTTTCAAGCTGTCACCATCTATTTCCCTACATGTTATGTCTTCCATGTCCTTCTCCACAGTAAACACTGTTGCAAAATACTCATTTAGTATCCCACCCATCTTCTGTGGTTCCTTACATGAGCTGCCTTGCTGATCTTTGAGGGGCCCTATTCTCTCCCTAGTTACTCTTTTGTCCTTAATGTTTTTATAAAATCCCTTTGGATTCTCTTTAACTCTATTTGCCAAAGCTATTTCCTGTCCCCTTTTTGCCCTCCTGATTTCCCTTTATACGGTTCTAAGCATTCTCTCAATCTCTCCTGTCTATACCTGACATATGCTTTCTTCTTTTTCTTGAGCAAAACCTCAATTTCTCTAGTCGCCCAGCATTCCCTACACCTATCGGCCTTTCCTATTCCTTTCACTCTAACAGGAATATACTGTCTCTGGAATCTTGTTATCTAATTTTTGAAGGCTTCCCATTTTCGAGCTATTCCTTTACCTGCAAACATCTGCCACACAATCAACTTTTGAAAGTTCATGCATAATATTGTTAAAATTAGCCTTCCTCCAATTTAGAACTTCAACTTTTAGATCCGGTCTATCCTTTTCCATCACTATTTTAAATCTAATAGAATTATGGTCACTGGCCCCAAAGTGCTCCCCCACTGATACCTCAGTCACCTGCCCTGCCTTATTTCCCAAGAGTAGGTAAAGTTTTGCACCTTCTCTAGTAGGTACATCCACAAACTGAATCAGAAGTTTCTTGTATGCACTTGATAGATTCCTCTCCATCTAAACCCTTAACACTGTGTGGCTGCTGCAGTCAGTTTTTGGAAAGTTAAAATCCTCTACCATAACCACCTTATTATTCTTACAGATAACTGAGATCTCCTTACAAATTTGTTTCTCAATTTCCCGCTGACTGTTGGGGAGTCTGTAGTCCAATCCCAATAGGGTGATCATCCCTTTCCTATTTCTCAGTTTCACCCAAATAACTTCCCTGGTTGTATTCCCAGGATTATCCTCCCTATGTACAGCCATAATGCTATCCCTTATCTAAAACACCACTCCCCCTCCTCTCTCGCCCCACTTCCTATATATAGTATTTGTATCCTGGAACATTTAAGCTGCCAATCCTGTCCACCCTTGAGCCACATTTCTGTAGTTGCTATGATATCCCAGTCTCTTATTCCTAACCATGCCCAGAGTTCATTTTGCCTTCCCTGTTAGGCCTCCTGTTTTGAAATAATTCCAGTTGAATTTATCAGTCCTACTTTGTTCTCTGCTTTGTCCCTGCCTGCCCTGACTGTTTGACTCGCTCCTTTTCCCAACTGTACCATTGATCTCTTTCCTCACTATCTCCCTGGGTCCCGATTTCCCCCTGCCGCCCACTCCTTAATAGTTTAAATCCTCCCGGGCAGCTCTAGCAAATCTTCCTGCCAGTATTTTAGTCCCTTTCCAGTTCAGGTGCAATCTGTCCTTGTACAGGTCACTTCTATCCCTGAAGAGGTTCCAGTGATTGAAAAATGTGAACCCTTCTCCCCTGCACCAGTTCCTCAGCTATGCATTCATCTATATCCTCCTATTCCTAACCTCACTAGCCCGTAGCACCAGGACTAATCCAGATCCTACTACCCTCGGGGACTTCCTTTTTAAATTCCTGCCTAACTTTCTATATTCTCCCTTCAGAATCTGAATTCCCTTCCTATGTCGTTGATTCCAATGTGTACAATGACCTCCTGCTGGTCCTTCTCCCCTTTGAGAACATTCTGCACCCTCTCTGAGATATCCTTGATTATAGCACTAGGGAGGCAATACACCATTCTGCAGCCTGTAACAAAAAGTCAGAAATGTCTATCTGTGCCTCTGACAGGAGAGTCCCCTAACACAATCGATCGCTTGGAACCTGACGCACCCCTCATTACATCAGAGCTAGTGTCAATACCAGAAACCTGGCTGTTTGTGCTACATTCCCCTCCATCACCCCTATATTTTCCAAAACAGCATACTTGTTTGAGATGGGAGTAGTGCAGGAGTCTCTTCTAGCTATCTGCCTACAACTCCTATTTTTCCTGGAGTTAACCCATCTACCTGACTGTGTATCTGCGGCTTTTCTCCCTTCCTATAACTGCCATCCGTCACCCCCCCCCCTCCCCTCAAGTTCCTGTAAACTCCTTATTGCCTCTAACTGCTGCTCCAAATGATCCATGTGATATGATAGGATTTGCAACCAAAGACACTTCCTGCAGACATAATCATCAGTAACATGGAAGCTCTCCCTAAACTCCCACAGCCAACAGGAAGTGCACATCATTCTACTGAAGGCCACCTTTGCTCCTTCATAATCTACAGACCCAGAAAATAACTAGGAGAAAGTGAGGACTGCAGATGCTGGAGATCAGATTCGAGTGTGTGGTGCTGGAAAAGCACAACCGGTCAGGCAGCATCCGAGGAGCAGGAGAATCTACATTTTGGGAATAAGCCCTTCATCAGGAATGAGGGTTGTTGGCCAGGGGCTGAGCGATAAATGGGAGGGGAGTGGGGCTGCGGGGGAAGGCGTCTGAGAATGCAATAGGTAGCTGAAGGTGATGGGGTCAGAGAGGAGAGTGCAGCGGGATAGATGGGAAAAAGGATGGACAGGTCAAGAGGGCTGTGCTAGTTTGGAGGCTTGGGACTGGGATAAGGTGGGGGGGGAGGGAGAGGAGGAAACTGGTGAATCCACATTAATCCTGTGGTTGGAGGGTTCCAAGGCAGAGAATGAGGGATTCTTCCTCCAGGCTTCGGGTGGTTAGGGTTTGGCAGTGGAGGAGGCCCAGGACCTGCATGTCCTTGACTGAGTGGGAGGTGGAGTTGGTATTCAGCCACGGGATGGTGGAATTTGTTGGTGTGGGTGTCCCAGAGATGTTCTCTGAAACAATCCACAAGTTAGCATCCTGTCTCCCTGATGTAGGGGAGACCACATCGGGTGCAATGGATACAGTAGTGGACATTTGTGGAAGTACAGTTAAATGTCTGGTTGTGGAAGAATCCCTTTGGGGCCTTGGATGGAGGTGAGGAAGGAGGTGTGGGCGCAGGGTTTGCTCTTGCAGTAGCAGGGGAAGGTGCCAGGAATCGGTGTGGATTGGTTGGGGGGGATATGGTCTGACAAGGGAGTCGCAGAGGGAATGATCTCTCTGGAATGCTGATAGGGTTGGGGAGGGAAATCTATCGCTAGTGGTGGGGTCTGTTTGTAGGTAGCGGAGGATGATGCAATGTATCCAGCAGTTGGTGGTGTGGGAGCTGAGGACCAGGGGAGTTCTTGTTGTGTTGGGAGGGGCAGAAGTGCAGGAAGTGGAGAAGATGCACTGGGGGCAATGTCAACCAATTCGATGGGGAAATTATGGTCTTTGAAGAAGGAGGCCATCTGGGATTTTCTGTGATGGACATTGACAATCAGCATTAGAATTTGTTGAAGTCAGTACCAGTATATCCTGTTGTTCCTCTTCCTACCATGCTTCGACATATAAATTTATATCTGGTAAACATACATTCCTGTGTAATTCATACAATTCCATGTTAACTTGTTTTTTTTTAAAAAACTTCTCTACCGAAGTTACAAAGTTGATACCATCAATTCATACCACTTGGCCACACAAGTACATATTTTCCACTTCACCACCCACTTCCCATGTTCCAGCAATAACTAGAGACTCCTACTTCTAGGTTTCCTTCAGCTGCCTTTGAAAACAATTGACTGAATTTGGAAATATTAATGTGATTTTTCATTCTAGTTCTGTCAGGATAATGCTTACATTTGTGACCCTAAAATGACTGGTCTTCTAATCTCGGTACTTAACTTTTTTTAAAACGGGAAGGTGGTCTTACTAAAGATGGTCAATGATGTAGCAGAGGAAAAGGTGAGGAATGGTACCAGTGTAGCTGCAGAAGATGGACTGTTCCATGTCCTTGACAAAGAGGCGGGTGTAGCTGGGCCCATGCAGGTCCCCACGGTTACCCCTTTGGTCTGGAGGAAGTGGGGGGATTGGAAGGAGTTGTTGTTAAGGGTGAGGACCAGTTCAGCCAGGCGGATGAGAGTGTCAGTGGAACAGTACTGTTTGGGACAGCGTGAGAGGAAGAAACTGAGGGCTTGGAGACCTTCATAGTGGTGGATAGATGTGTACCGGGACTGGACGTCCATGATGAAGATAAGGCATAGACCAGGGAAACACAAGTCTTGGAGGTGGAGGGTATGGGTGGCGTCCTGAATGTAGGTGGGGAGTTCCTGGGCTGAGGGGGGACCTGACGGTGTGGAGGTGTCCTGGGGCCGAGGGGGACCGGACGGTGTGAATAAGACTAAGAAAATAGTGCTGTCTTATTGCTCTTTTAAAAAAAAATCACTGCTCCAGGCTAACCTAATGTTTATGGCTTATATTTTTACAATTTAATCAAGGGACAGATTGCAATAAAACATAAAGAACCCACTCTACTCCCTATTATAGATTTACAGAAAGGCTACACTTCAAAACATTTCTGTTCCTGTGCTGTGAGCTCTCCTACACTGTTTCCTTAGGTCAGCTGTGAATCCTGCTGTTTGTCAATTTTTCTGAGACGCATTCCGATATCCAGAGATAGTTGAACAGTAAAGGCAGTAACTGTGCAGATTCACTGCTGTGCCAGACGGCAGTATAGGTTTCTTTCGCTGATCATGTGATCACTGTTTTGTCTGTCATCCTCCTTTTTAAAGTGCCGATGTTTTGATCTTTTGTTCCAAAACAATGCGACAGTGTATAAAACAGGGATTGCTGCTCCTGGAATTTGCAGAAATCACCTCCAATACCTCTAAAAAGGTACAGCTCTTATAGCCACAATGTTTTCCTGTCCTCCATCTTGGATTACCCCGGTTCCATGAGCTTGAAATGCGCCACCTGCTATATTGCTAAATTACAAATAAGGAAATTACAGTGTCCCATGTCTGCAATAGGCTTTGTGCCCTTCACATATGCAAGTAAGGAGCCTATAACCTGTTTGAAGCCTCCATTGGCTATTTTGGTTCTCTTCAGTCTGAGGAAATGGCATATCAGAAGCTGCCTGCAGGCTGTGTGCTTTTTGAGCGAAAATAGAATGTTTCTGCAAATACAATTATGCAAATTCACCCCATAAACTTGGATGTATGTGTGTGTGACACCCACTCACACACCCTCTCACTGCCTTATACTCCGTCACATTCACACATACGCTCTACCAAACACACACTCGCTCCTGTGCGCACACTCACATACATACCCACTTATTCACTTCGTCTCACTCACTCACACACTCACTCACACACTCTCACACACACACACACACACACACACATATTTATGGGATGAATTTGCATTTGTAGAAACATTTTATTTTTGCTGAGATCCATATAACATTGTATAAATTTCTACTTTGGAAATAGAATCAGTCTGATTCAAGATTGGGATATAGACAGACTCTAACCTTACACCTTCTATGCATTGTCTGAGCTGAGAAGTCACTTTCTTAAAATAAGATCTTAAGTTGTCTTGGGAATGTGACTTAAAAGTAGTTCTGGGATTTACATATTAATGAATCAAAACCTGCAATCCATTCTAAAAGATGAAAGACTTGACAACAATCTAGATTTGTTCAATATATCGTTTTAATTGCACGACACTGTTTTATAAATTCTGTGTCTTATGATCCTGCCCCACTAGTTTACCTAATGAAGGAATAGCACTCTGAAAGCCAGCACTTCCAAAGAAACCTGTTGGACTATGACCTGGCTTTGTGAGATTTTTTTAACTTTGAAGCAGATTGTTACAGTGAGGTGTGCTATTCTAAAGTTGAGGCTGAGAAACTGGGAGTAATTTCGCAGAAATGGGTGCATTTGGATTGGGTGGGAAGTGCTGAAAGTGAGGAAGTCAGTAATAAATTAAATAAAGAAACTATTAGGCTGCAACCTGAAAAGTTTAAATTCTATTGAAAGGAGCAAAGTGTGTTCCTCCCATCACCAGGTTGATAGAATGTAGCAATTTACTGCTGTTACCCCTTTCCACTCAGTTCCCTTCTTCCTACTTCTTTGTTACCTGCTTTCCTCATCCCAATGATTTCCCCCTCTATTCTTCAACTTCAGTTTATTCACTTCATCAGCAGCTTGGGTAAAAGTGGTGTCCAACTTTCACTGGCTCAATGGCTGAGGTCAGCTTTGAGTATCCTCTCTCTCGTGGGAAATGTTCCCCGGCTCCAATTTTCTGCATTGGGTCATAATTTGATGAACTTCCTGTGATTCTGTGTCTAGTGGGCAGGATTGATCTAATTTGTCAAATTGCGCTGCTTTGAGAAAGGATTGTGGTGTGAATTGAATCTACTAGATAGACCACATCCACTGGGTTTCCCTGGTCTAACCTACTTGTTACCTCTTCAAAAAATTCCAACAAAATTGATCTAATTTGTCAAATTGCGCTGCTTTGAGAAAGGATTGTGGTGTGAATTGAATCTATCGATTATTGTTGAAGGAATTTTGGCCTTTTGTTTCTTTAAATTATCTGCATGAGTTAAATTAAGAGCTGCAATGAAAGATGTGGGAATTTCTCAGTTTAATTTGCGAAGCCAATAAATCTAGATGTGGTTTGATCACTGTCTTTGGAAAAGGTCTGATCTTCACTGAAAGAAGTAAGTTTTTATTGAGGTCATGCTTGTTTTTCTATACTTTAAAAGAACCCTTTATTCCCCTTTTTTTAAAATGGAATTAAATTCTGAGAATGAAAATACTAATTTTTGCTGAGAACAGGATAAAAAGAAAGTGTGTGGAATATTTGTTTCAATGGCAGGAAGCTGACTGAATTTAAGAAATATGCACCAGGATTCTCGTGGATTGCGTGACATAGTTTGTCCTGTACTCTTTCACTTTGTGTGTTAAAGCTGCAAAGATTTTGTTTTCCATCATCTCAAAGCAGCAAGAGCAAAGCCTCAGCTGAGCCACCTTGAATCTTCATTTGCTCTGCAATGACCTTTATTGTAAATAATGTTGTTTTGTGGCTGTCATTCCAGTTTGTAACACCAGTGTCTGAGTTCCTGTCTTCCTTTGATCTCTGATTACCGTCATATGACACTGTTAGCATTGAATGAAGATGTGGTCATGTGAGGCTGAGATTCTTTTTCCTTGTTGGCCATAGGCCCACGACATTGGACAGAATTCTTGAGCTGAAATACTTTAGCAAGAATGCAGAAAACTGGAAAAACTAGTATTGTGAATCTTATTGTAAGGCTAGCATGTCTGTATTTTCAATAGATTATCATGATCTGTATGGTTTGGATTATAATTTTAAAATTCACTCTCAGCCTTGTTGGACTTTAAAAAAAAATTCAGCGTCTTTACAAAATTATTTTGTTACTTGAGGCCTTTTTCTCATTCAAAGTAATTTTGGTACTTGCACAATTAAACATTTATGTATTAGTGGAGTTATATCTGAAGGACATTTTACAGATTTTCCAGTTGTAATGACTGAAAAACTATCAGCATTTGCTGTTATTACTTTATGCAACTGACAGGAACTTCTGAAGTCTGCAAACAAGCAGTTAAACATAGAAAGTTGCTGTCAATGACTTTCGTGCGCTCCACGCGGTACATTATTGAAGTCTTTATAGATGGGCACCAATAACGAATCACTAATTTGGAATGAGCCCCAATTGTTTATACTATTAGTCTCTCTGCAAAAGCCTTGAAAACGTTTTTTTGAATGAGATAGCACACTTTTTAAAAAAATATATATGTTCATAATTATAACTGAACATTTGCTTTGCCCCTGGAAAATTAATTTTTTATGCTTGTGGAATTCCAAATTTCTCCATTGTGTGCTTAAAAACTTCTTTAAAAGTTTTAGTATTAAAAATTAATGTTTTTAATGATGTGCTAACATGTTCTTTATTTTGCTTTTTTGGAAATTATTTTTCAAACTGTGACGAACTTGTTAATTCCCGGTTTGGTTTTGAGAGACTTTTTCAGTTTGCTTGCTTAGCCGCCTTAATGATGTCACTAGGTCTTTTATGGCCAGCTTTCCTCCAGGCTTTGCTGCTGGCTGGGAAAATCCAGGATGCTTTTAAGCAAAGAATTTTGGTTCCACATCTGTTTTTATTAATGGGACTTCAAAGTTTGGATGGTGGTAAACAGTGTGTACACAGAGCTCATGTTTTTGCAGGCTACTAGT
This sequence comes from Chiloscyllium plagiosum, assembly GCF_004010195.1. Classification (NCBI taxonomy): domain Eukaryota; kingdom Metazoa; phylum Chordata; class Chondrichthyes; order Orectolobiformes; family Hemiscylliidae; genus Chiloscyllium; species Chiloscyllium plagiosum. The sequence continues at coordinate 57,438,707 of NC_057710.1, read as the reverse complement.
TCTAGGTAGGATATGACTGCACATAGTGACACCAAGCAGCACATGCATTCTCTACATCTCTTCTATAACTAATTTGAATGAAATGGTATGCAGGATCACAGAAAAATACAGCAAAACAAATGAGAATTTCTAAATTTCAAAAACGTGTTTCATAATATGCATGCACAGTCAGAAATGATCAGTGGGTTTTTTTTAGTTAACATTGTGTGCGTGCGCATGTGTGCAATGGCTTGGTGTTGTCAAACAACGTAACCGTTATTACTGTTATTATCCGTGCATTTTCATATGTTATTTGTGCAATCAAAATTCCTCCTGCTTCTGCTCTGGCAAATGCCTCCCCCAGCTTGCCTTTTCTGTCTTCCCTACCCTCACTTTTTTCACTCTTGGGTAAACTCTTGATTTGGAGATGCCGGTATTGGACTGGAGTGTACAAAATTAAAAATCACACAACAACAGGTTTAATTGGCAGCACATTAGCTTTCGGAGCATCGCTCCTTCATTAGGTGGTAGTCACTACCACCTGATGAAGGACCGACGCTCCGAAAGCTAATGTGCTTCCAATTAAACCTGTTGGACTATAACCTGGTGTTATGTGATTTTTAACTGGGTAAATTCTTGATTGTTTGTTTGAGCTTCTATCACTAGTGCTGCTGGTGTAGCTCTGAGCAAAGACGAGGCCAACCTTAACGCTTGCAAATATTATCATATGCGGTTATGTGGACAGGACATAACATGTTCATGTTTAGTGATCAAAAATTTCCTGATTGGGTGCACCACATGAATATTTGTATATCAGTCACTCACTGTAAGCAAACTTTACTACTTTTGTTATATTTACTGAGGCCCACATTTAATGTTACAATGTTGCATGTAAACACCTAAAAAGCCCAACTATAAATAATGCAGTCCTCACTCGAAGCTGAAGAAGAAATGTATGAGTCAAATGCAGAGCAAACTAGCTCTGCGGTGCTGCAACAACATGACCAAGGCCCAGAGCTCACTGAAGTCTTTGGCCAGTGTTAATATCTAGACAGATGATCAAGTCTTGATATCCATCTGCTAAGTAGCCGAATAACCAAGAGGAATTATAATGTGTTTGAGTGTGTGGAGTGAGTCATTAAACAATTTCTCCCTTTCACATTGCTCTCTCCTCCTGCCCTGTAAGTAAACTCCAAAGTATTAATTTAGCCATATTCCACACCCTGGACCAACTTCATTCAGTGTTCCAGCAGTGCAAGATACTTGAGCATGTCAGACAACATCTCTGAACTGAACAAACAAGTTCACAGCTAGGGTGCGAACATTTTTACCACACCTGAAATTCCATCATGTCTCCATGAAGGCAGTTTGCTCTACAAAGTATTTCCAGAATTTTAATCTCAATTTTTTTTTTTAAAAAACATGTTGAGCAAGACACTAATGCTATAAGGAGATTTGCAGCTTTTTAAAAACTTCTGGCAAAGTGAAACAGAAGGGTAGAAATGTTTTAGGTTCCTTAGACAATCTGTTTTGTTATGAAGTAAATCTAAGCAGAAGGTTAGCCAAGAATCAATGTGGATTTAGTATAATACAAATTAATCATACCATCATAATTGTGGGTAGCTGGTAGTAATGGGTAATGGAGCACGAAACTTAACACAGAACTGCAGATGCTGAAAATCTGAAACTAAAACAGAGTGCTGGAGAAACCAACAGCAGCTGTTGAAAGAAAAACTGTGCGAGTATCTCAAGTCCAGTGACCCTTCATCAGAACTCAGAGCAGTTCTGAAAAATGGATCTGGACTCAAGACGTTAACTCTGCTTTTTCTCTCAATGATTGGTTAATTTTTTTTTGGACTATTGGAAGGTTTGTAGGAAAAGTTCTCCAGGGGACCCCTGCTTTTCCTAATAAATAAATAAATAAGTGATTTTGGCCTGCAGAGAAAAATTTCCAAGTTCGTTGATAATGCAAAGCTTGAGAGCATTGTAAACTGTAAGCAAGATGGTATAAAAGAGTATTGAAAAACTTGTGGAGTAAGTGGATGTGTGGCAGATACGATTCATTGTGGGGTAGTGTAGGTGATGCGTTTTGGTCGGAAAAACCTGGAGATACAGAACAAAACCAAAGATGCTGCCCAAAAGGGTGTAAGATAAAGTTAACCGTTAATAAACTATACAGTATCCTTATCTTTATTAATTGGGATGTAGAATACAGGAGCCAAGGAGTTGATCCTGAACCTGTATAAGGCACTAGTTAGCCTTTCGCTGGGGTATTGTGTACAATTCTGGATACTACATTTTAAAGGATGGGAATGCATTGCAGAAAACACAGAAGAGGTCAACAAGAATGGTTCCAGAGATGAAAAGTTTTAGTCTGGATTGAAATAATTCAGACTGTTTTCATTGTAGAGAAGGCCAGGAGGAGATTTGATAAAAATGAGAGGGTGTAGACATTACATTCTATTTTGAAAATGAAAAATCTTTTGTGAGAAAAATTGTTTCCGAAAGCTGGTAGTTGTGGTCTAGAATGCACTCCCGGAAGTATGGTGATGGGCATTTCAACTGAGGCATTCAGGAGGCCATAGTTAACAAAATAAATAACAACAATGTGCAGGGTTATGGGAAAAGGGAGGAAAATAACACCTCGTCCTATTGCTCAATCTGAGAAGTGGTTCAGACAGGATGGGCTGAATAGATTCCTGCTAGGAGTAGGAATCCGGTGATTCTGTTAATCGCCTCTGCATGGGCACAACACTGCCTCTCCTAGGATGACCTTATTATAATTCCTATGTATTCACCCTGCTTCCTCCCAACCTCACCAACTGCCCGGCTGTTAAGATGTCAAAGAGATAAAAATAATCACAGGTTCATAGAAATGTTACAGTGCAGAAGGAGGCCACCACAGTTCCAAGCATTGCACCCCATAGTTTTCCTCGCATCACTCTTGCCTGTTTTGCATATCACTTTAAATCTGTGCCCTCCTTGTTTCGTTATGAGCGGGAACAGCTTCTCCCTACTTACTCTATCCAGCTGGCTCAGGATTTTAAAACCCTCTATCAAATCTCCTCCTAGCTGCCTTCTCTCCAAGGAGAACTGTCCCAATTTCTTCAGTTTACAGGGGGGGGAATTTAAAGGGTGTGCGAGAAATGCTTTTTACACAGGGTGTAATAGGTATCTGGAACGTGCTGCCAGGGGAGGTAAAGAAAGCAGATACATTTTTAAGAAGCATTTAGTTGGGTACATGAACAGACAGGGAATACAGGGATATGGGCCATTGCACGCAGATGGGATTAATTTAGAATAGCATCATGGTCAGCACAGACATGGTGGGCCAAAGGGCATGGTCCTGTGTTATACTGTTCTGTGTTATTCGCCTCCTAACCTAAGTTTCTCATTCTTGTAAGTCTTTTCTGCACTTTCTCTAATGTGTTCACATCTTTCCTATAATACTGCACCAACAACTTTAGATTAGATGATTTACAGTGTGGAAACAGGCCCAACAAGTCCACACCGACCCACCGAAGCGTAACCCACCCATTCCCCTACATTTACCCCTTTTACCTAACACTACGGGCAATTTAGCATGGCCAATTCACCTGACCTGCACATTGGACTGTGGGAGGAAACCGGAGCACCCGGAGGAAACCCACGCAGACACGGGGAGAATGTGCAAACTCCACACAGTCAGTCGCCTGAGTCGGGAATTGAACCCGGGTCTCTGGCGCTGTGAGGCAGCAGTGCTAACCACTGTGCCACCGTGCCGCCCACTTACGATACTCCAAATGAGGTCTATTAAGTGCCTTATACACTTCCAACATCACTTTCCTGTATTCTATTCCACTATTAATAAAGCCATCTTTCAATGATCTGTGCACATATACGTTCAGTATCCCCACTCCTGAATTCTCATTAGAATTATACCTCTGTTTGTCAATATTCTTCCTACCAAAGTGCACCACCTCTCACTTCTCTCTATTATACCTCTTTTGTCCACTCCACTGACTTGTCAGTGTTCTTTTTGGAGTTCCACACTGCTGTCCTCTCTGTATTTAATTCTTCCAAGTTTCATGTCATCCCCAAACTTTGGAATTGTCTCCTCTACGCCAAGGCCCAGATCATTAATATCAAGAAAAGCAAGGGTCTAAATATCAACACTTGGAGAACTCCACTATAAACCTTCCTCCAAACCAAAAAGTGTTCATTACCCAATTCTCTGGTTTCCATCACTGAGCCAATGTTGCTACTGCCCCTCCTAGACCATGATTTATCACTTTCCTCACGGAACTGTATAAGATGTCTTCTGGAAATTCATGTACACTGCATTAACAGCATTGCCCTAATTGAGCCTGTCAGTTACCTCTACGAAAACCTTTGACAGTTAAACACAATATTCCCCTTAGAAATCAATGATGACTCTTCCTAATTGCCATTTTTCCATATGTATAATAATCTATCCTAACTAGTTGTTTCTTTAATCTTCCCTACCACTGAAGTTAAAATAATGGTTTCTAATTGCTGAGTTGTCTTGACCTTTTTTGACCAAGGCTGTAAGGTTTACAATTCTCCAGTTATCTGGCACTTGCACAAAGTCCAGGGAAGACTGAAAGATTGTGCCCAGTACCTCAGCAATTTCTACCCTCACTTCCTTAAAATTCTTTGCATCTCACCCCATCTCTGTGCCAAACATTGATCCAAACCTACTTCCTTAATAGTTTTGACCACTTTTTAGTGGCAGAGTTCCTCCTCTGTCACCATGATCTGGGCCACATCCTCCTCTCCTGTACAGACAGATGTAAAGTTTTTATTTAATGCCTCAGCCATGCCCTTGCCTCCATGTGTAATTCCCCTTTTTGGTGTCCAGTCACTGTATTTATCCTTTTTAACCACCTTTTTACTGTTTATATGCCTGTAGAAGACTTTTCAGATTTCTCTTTGTGAACTGTTAATCTTTTCTGCTAAATGAGTCAGGAAGATAATTTAAATGATTTTGCATTAGTCTAAATGAAAGGTCTCTTGGCACAGATAGGACATTACAGCACAGAACAGGCCCTTCGACCCTGGATCTTGCGCTAACCTATGAAACCAATCTGAAGCCCATCTAACCTGCACTATTCCATTATTGTAAGTATTTAGGTTAGCTCACTGAACTTGAAGGTTTGTTTTCGGATGTAACATCAATGAGAGTCTCCGGTGAAGTGCTGGTTATATGTCCTGCCTCTTTATTTATAGGTCTTGGTTTCTTAAGGTGGCTGATGTCATTTCTGGTTCTTTTTATTCCTTTTCAAGGGAAAGTAGATAGGATCTAAATTGATGTGTTTATTGATGGAGTTCTGGTTAGAATGCCATGCCTCTAAGCATTCTCATGCGTGTCTGTTTCAGCTGTCCTAGGATGTGTGTGTTGTCCCAGTCAAAGTGGTGTCCTTCTTTGTATGTATGGAAACTAGTGATAGTGGGTCATGTCTTTTAGTAGCCAGTTGATGTTTGTGTGTCCTGGTGGCAAGTTTCCTGCTAGTTTGTCCGATGTAGTGTTTGTTTTTTACAGTTCTTGCATGGTATTTTGTAAATGACATTAGTTTTCCCAGTAGTATCTAATGGATGCTTTAGGTTAATTAGTCGCTGTTTAAATATGTTGATAGGTTTGTGGGCTACCATGATGCCAAGGGGTCTGAATAGTCTGGAAGTAATTTCTGATATAAGGTAGTGTGGCTATAGTTTTCGGAGGCATTTGTCTGCATGTTTTGGTTTGTTTCTGAGCAATCATCCCAACACCCATAAATGGAGCTGCATCAAGATATTATTTCAATGAGCTACATCACACGACAGCACCCAAGAACTACAAAAAACAGAAGAAAAAATTGAAACAACGTTTTCAAGAAAAATGAGTACCCAATAAACACAATCCGCCGATTACCTCAGAAACAAACCCAAAACAAGCAGATACAATGCAATCAAAAACTATAGCCACATTACCTTACATCAAAGACAAAGCAGAAATGACTTCAGACTACTTAGACCCCTTGGCATCATGGTAGCTCACAAACCTATCAACACCCTTAAACAGCTACTGGATCCATTAGATGCTACCATGTTACCATGCAAGGACTGTAAAAGAAAAAATACTACATCGGACAAACTAGCAGGCAATGTGCTACCAGGATACATTAACACCAGCTGGCCATCAAAAGACGCAACTCACTATTACTAGTTTCTATACATACCAGTTCGACTGGGACAACAGACACCTCCTAGGACCGGTGAAACAAAGATATGGATGAGAATGTGTCGAGACATGGCATTCTAACCAGAACTCCATCAATACATCCATCAATTTAGATCCTATCTGCCTTCCTGTTTATAAAAAAAAAACAGGAAATGACATCACCCACCTTGAAATCAAGACCTAACAAGAGAAAGGCAGGACGTACCATCAGCGCTTCATTGGAGACTCTCACTGATGTTACCCAGTATAGTGATGAAACGTCTAAAAACAAACCTTCAAGCTCAGTGAGCTAACTTTTATCATCAACCTGAGCTACAAATCTTCTCAAAAATCACTAATTCCATTATCATCAATATGTTTATCCAATGACCATGTAAATGCCCTTAAAGTTAGTGACTCACTGATGTTACCCAGTATAGTGATGAAACGTCTAAAAACAAACCTTCAAGCTCAGTGAGCTACCTTTATCATCAACCTGAGCTACAAATCTTCTCAAAAATCACTAATTCCATTATCATCATTATGTTTATCCAATGACCATGTAAATGCCCTTAAAGTTAGTGAGTCTATTACTGTTGCAGGCAGGGCATTCCCTCTGACGACTGAATAAAGAAACTACCTCTTACCTCTGTCCTAGATCTATCATTCCTCAATTTAAAGCTATGTCCCCTCGTGCTAGCCATCACCATCTGAGGAGAAAGGCTCTCACTGTCCACCCTATCTAACCCTCATATATGTCTCTATTAAGTCACCTCTCAACCTTCTTCTCTCTATCAAAAACAGCCTCAAGTCCCTCAGCCTGTCCTCAAAAGACCTTCCCTCCATATCAGGCAACATCCTAGTAAATCTCTTCTGAACCATTTCCAATGCTTCCATATCCTTCCTATAATGCAGTGACTAGAGCTGTACGCAGTACTCCCAAGTGTGGCCTCACCAGTGTTTTGTACAGCTGCAATGTGACCTCGTGGCTCTGAAACTCTGTCCCTCTACCGATTTTTTTAAAAAACTAACACACCATATGCCTCTTAACAACCCTATCAATCTGGGTGTCAGCTTTCAGGGATCTATGTACGTGGACACCGAGATCACTCTGCTCATTAAAACTGCCAAGATCTTACCATTAGTCCAGTACTCTGTATTCCTGTTGCTCCTTCCAAAGTGAATCACCTCAGACTTTTCCACATGAAATATCATGCCATCTCTCAGCCTAGCTCTGCAGCTTATCTATGTCCCTCTGTAACTTCTTTGATACTGTCCACAACTCCAACGACCTTAGTGTCATCCTTCTATGTCCTTATCCAAGTAATTTATAAAAATGACAAACGGCAGTGGCCCCAAAACAGATCCTTGTGGTGCATCACTAGTAACTCAACTCCAGGATGAACATTTCCCATCAACCACCATCCTGTCTCCTTTCAGCTAGCCAATTTCTGATCCAAACCCTCAATCCCATACCTCCATATTTTCTGCAATAGCCTACTGTGGGGAACCTTATCAAACACTTTACTGAAATCCAAATACACCACATCAACCATTTTACCCTCATTCACCTGTTTGGTCACCTTCTCAAATAACTCAATGACATTTGTGAGGCATGACCTACCCTTCACAAAACCATGTTGACTATCCCTAATCAAATTATTCCTCTCTAGATGATTATAAATCCTATCTCTTATAATCTTTCCAACACTTTACTCACAACCAAAGTTATGCTCACTAGTCTATAATTACCAGGGTTGTCTCTGCTTCCCTTCTTGAACAAGGGGACAACATTTGCTGTCTTCCAGTCTTCTGGCATTATTTCTGTAGACAATGACGACATAAAGATCAAAGTCAAAGTTTCTGCAATTTCCTCTCTGGCTTCCCAGAGAATCCTAGGATAAATCCCATCTGGCCCAGAGGACATATATATTTTCACACTTCCCAGAATTGCTAACACCACCTCCTTGTGAACCTCAACCCCGTCTAATCTAGTAGCCTGTATCTCCGTTCTCTCCTTGCTAATATTATCTTTTTCCAGTGTGAATACTGATGAAAAATATTCACTTCGCACCCCTCCTAGCTCCTTGGACCCCATGTACAACCTCCCACTACTGTACTGTCCTTGACTGGCCATAATCTACTCTAGCCATTTTTTTTATTCCTGACATACCTATAGAAAGCTTTAGTGTTCTCCTTGATCCTACCTGCTAAAGACTTCTCATGTCCTCTCCTGGCTATTCTCAGCTCTCTTTGGGCCCTTCGTGGCTAACTTATAACTGTCAAGATCTCTAACTGAACTTTCACATCTCATCCTGCCATAAGCCGCCACCTTCCTCTTGCCAAGAGATTCAACTTCTTTAGTAAACCACGATTCGCTCGCTCAACCACTTCCTCCCTGCCTGACTGGTGCATATTATCAAGGACACACAGTTGCTATTCCTTGAATAAACTCCACATTTCAACTTGCTCATCCCCTGCAGTTTCCTTCCCCATCCTATGCATCCAATATCTTGCCTAATTGCATCATAATTGCCTTTCCACCAGCTATAACTCTCTTGCCCTGCGATACATACCTATTCATTTCCACCGCTAAAGTAAATGTAACCGAATTGGAGTCACGATCACTTAAGTGCCCTCCTACCTCCAAATCTAACACCTGGCCTGCTTCATTACCCAATACCAAATGCAATGTGGCCTCACCTCTTGTTGACTTATCTACATACTTTGTCAGGAAACTCCTGCACACATTGGACAAAAACTAACCCATGTTCTCGAACTACAGCATGTCCAGTCAATATTTGGAAAGTTAAAGTCCCCCATAACAACTACTCTGTTCCTTTCGCTCCTACCCAGATTCATCTTTGCAATCCTTTGCACGACATCACTGGAACTTTTCTGAGGCCTATAGAAAACTCCCAACAGGGTGACCTCCTTTTCTGTTTTTAACCTCAGCCCACACTACTTCAGTAGATGAGTCCTCATCAAATGTCCTTTACTAACAATGCCACACCTCCATCTCTTTTACCACCTCCCTGTTTTTCAGATTAGATTAGATTACAGTGTGGAAACAGGCCCTTCAGCCCAACAAGTCCACACCGACCCGCCGAAGCGCAACCCACCATACCCCTACATTTACCCCTTACCTAACACTACGGGCAATTTAGCATGGCCAATTCACCTGACCTGCACATCTTTGGACTGTGGGAGGAAACCGGAGCACCCAGAGGAAACCCACGCAGACACTGGGAGAATGTGCAAACTCCACACAGTCGCCTGAGGCGGGAATTGAACCTGGGTCTCAGGCGCTATGAGGCAGCAGTGCTAACCACTGTGCCACCGTGCCGCTTCTTACTGAAGGATCTAAATCCTGGAATCTGCAACAACCATTCCTGTTCTGTCCATGGCCCTGAAATGACCACAACATCGAAGTCCCAGCTACCAACCCATACTGCAAGTTCACTCACCTTATTCCGGATGGTCCTGGCATTGAAGTAGACGCACTTCAAACCACCTTCCTGCTTGCCGGTGCACTGTTGTGACCTTTGAAACCTTATTTCTGACCTCACTACTCGCAACTTCTTTACACTGGAGCTACAAGTCAGGTTCCCACCCCCCTGCTGAATTAGTTTAAACCCTCCTGAAGAGCATTAGCAAATGTCTCCCCCCCCCCCCCATGATATTGGTATCCCTCTGGTTGATTTGTAGAGGTATCACCTACACCGCAATGAGCCCCATTTCTCCAGGTATTTGATTCCCTCCGTCCCTGAACCATCCCTGTAGCCACGTGTTCAACTCCTCTCTCTCCCTGTTCCTCGCTGTAGCAAACCAGAGATAACAATGGTTTGTTCTAGCTCTAAGTTTCCATCCTAGCTCCCTGAATTTCTGCCTTAAATCACCATCCCTTTTCCTACCTATGTCGTTGGTGCCTATGTGGACCACAACTTGGGGCTGCCTCCCTCCCCCTTTAAGGATCCTAAAATCACAAACCAAGACATTACGAACTCTGGCACCTGGGAAGCAATACACCGAACGTGAGTCTCTCTCGTTCCCACTGAATCTCCTATCTGTCCCCCTAACTACAGAGTTCCCAAATGACTAATGCTTTGCTCCTCCCCCCCTTTCCCTTCTGAGCAACAGGGACAGACTCTGTGCCAGAGACCTGTACCCCATGACTTAGCCCTGCTAAGACGTTTCCCCCGAACCATATCCAAAGCTGTATATTTGTTATTGAGGGGAACAGCCACAGGGGCATTGTCTGCCGCAGTGTCTACTGGTTCCCTTTCTGTCCCCTGACTGCAACCCATCTGCCTTTTTCCTTCCCTTGAGGTGTGACTGCCTCCCTGTAACTCCTGTCAACCCCCTCTGCCTCCCAAATGATCCAAAGTTCATCCAGCTCCAGGTCCCTAATGTGGTTTCGGTGGAGCTGAAGTTGGGTGCACATTTTGCAGATGAAGTCAGCAAGGACACTAGTAGTGACCCTCACCTCCCACATTCTACAGGAGGAGCATTCAATTGCCCTAACTGCTATTCCCACTGTTCTAATTCCCAAAGAGACTATGAGAGAGAGAGAGACTAGTAACTTACCAATCCAGCACACAAAAGAGGAGGACAATGGGTAGGAGATGCCACCTGAGTAATGTTTCAGGTAAAGCAACCCCGCAAATATATTACCTTACTTACACAGACTTCCCATGTAGGCTCCTGCTCAGCATGTGCTCCGCCTCTACACGGGGTAAACTTTTAAACTATTAATTTCCTTTTCCCAGCAGCCCTCTGGTCCTAACTCCCGCTGTAAAATGGAGGCCTCTGAAGCTCAAGGTGGATGGCAAGCATGTGAAGGTTACTGAGGGAGGGTGAAAATTTCTGAGACACTAACTTCCATCTTCCAATCCTCTTTGGGTATGGGCAAAGTACCAGAGCACTAAAGGTTTGCGACTGTTTAAGAAAAATGGAAAAGGAGTAAATCTGGTAACTCCTGGCAAGTTGGCAACACTGTTGGGGACAATCTAGGGAAACGGGAAGTGTCATTTCAAAGAAAATGGTTTAACAAATGTAAACAGGCATTTGGTTAGTGCTGATTGTACTTGACAGCCTTGATTGAGGTCTTTAATAAACTAAGTGTTGTTGATAGCATAATTGATACGTATGTGGATTTTCAAAAGATGTTTGATGAAGGAATACAATAAATATTGTGATCTTCAAATTTGTTTACGTATTGAAGAGACTGCATGAATAAAAAGACTGTCAAGGCCAATATTATCTAAAATGGAATTAGAGACAGAAAAAAGTAGAATTTTCTGAAGTAACTCAGCAGGTCTGGCTGCATCTTTGGGGAGAAAAGAGTTAATGTTTCGAGTGCAGTGACGCAGTTACTTGCAGAGATTATGTGAGATTGTACTTTTTACAGCAGCTAGTAGATTTGACAGGGATGCTCAATGGTGTGGTTGTTTAATGTCTTCAGTTCTAGAAGGGATGATGACAAAGGACACGTGTAAGTTTTTGGCTCCAGGAGCCATGAAGGGAGAGTTTTGCTGTGATCTGAAATGCACTACATTTAAAGAGCGCTGGAAACTGTTTCCAGTAGTAACTTCCGAAGGAGCAATGAACAAAGGCTAGCTAAGTAGAATTGCTTCCTCCTGTTCCATGTGATCTTATTCTGAGATTACAAGAAGCCAGTATTTCATCAGGGAAAAGAACAAACTGTTAATGTGGTTGAGGTTATTACGTTGTATGAATAACGCTCGTCTTCTGAGTTGTGCAAATGACTCATGCTGCCTTTATTGGCAGACCTTCAAACTTTGGATTTCCACCCCAGACCTTTTATTTGCTTCATGGAATGAAGCTCAATTAAAAATAACCAGATTACAGTTTTACTTTCTCTTTGTGCTATTTTTATAGACAATGCATTTCTTCAATTAAAGGCTGACAGCCAATGTTTTTGCTGCTGACGTGAAAGAAAAAATTGTATGCTAATTTTTAAAAACTGTCAGTGCAGATTCTGTCTGCTAATTTCCTAAAGTCCTAATGTGGCCTTCTGTTTGTTAGAATTAAATACAGTTGAATGTCTGTTTGATTGGGATGTTCGATATTGTGTTCACAAGGATATTTTTTAATCTTCTGCTTTTTCACAGAAAATGTGTGTTTACAGAACTGATTTATAGCTTTTTTTTTAATTTTGAGATATCCTTGCCAATGAAACTAACTTCCACTAGATTTGGTGCTCAAGCCCTGAACTAAACGCTGGGTGCCCATTCCAGATCTGACATGTATAGGCAGTTCTTCTGTAAAGCGATGGTTGCAATCCAGTGCTATATAAAATCATACAATAAAAATAGCACGCAATGCAGTCACATTATAGCCAACGTGCACTTTAAACGTTTGTGCTTTAGAAAGAGTGTCCCCTATTCGTTAATCACGTTACAGCCAATTCGCATTGATGAAACACATGTTATAGCAGAATGACCTGTAGCCTTTGCCTTGAGTGTGTTTGAAGGATGATAGTGCGGGTGATTGGAAGTAAGGTGGGCTGGGCAGATTGCGACAGCACAGATGGTGCTGGACCTGTAGAAGAAGTGGGGTGGTTTTCAAAGATTTCTTATCTCCCAGCTTTGAGTTTCCTTTAATCTTTTGTGGGATTGGGATGTCCCTGGTGAAGTCAGCATTTGTTGCTCATTCCTAATTACTCCCAAGTGGCTTGTTAGGCTATTTCAGAGAGCAGTCAACAGTCACCCACATTGCTGTAGACCTGGAGGTGCATGTTGGCTAGAGTGGGTAAGGATAGAGGATTTCCTTCCCTAAAGGAAACAAGTGAACTTGCTAAATTTAATCATCAATTGTTGACAGTTGCTGTGATCATCGTTTGGGGAGATCAGCTTTACATTCAGACTTTATGAACAGAATCTAAATTTCACTGATTGAAACCATGCCCTCCAAGCATTAGCCTGGGCCTCTGGGTTGCTAGTCCGGGGACATCAGGGTTCCTCTTTGGGTGCAGGGTGATAGAAAAAGAGAGCGAGAGATGAATTGCAGAAAGGGAGAGAACCTGTAGGACGAGGAGTAGGAGTAGGACTCTCAGGCACCACTACCCCCCACGAGTCCTCCAACACAACCTCTCCCATCTGCACAGCTGCCAGGAGCAATGCGTGCAGCAATTGCACCTTCAGGTTCAGTGGTCTCTGACTGTACAACCCTCTTGAACTAAACCTGAAGCCACAGGGTAACCTGAACACAGCACTGGTTTGTCCATCTGTAAACCTGAAGGTTGAGGACCTGAGCACAAGCTGAAAGAATAGCATCATCTCTCTCTCTGTATCTCTAACTATCTGTTTCTATTGAATAGAGAAGGAAACAAGTGGTCAGTTATCATTTCAGAATTTAATTTACATGTAACTTTCTTCCTGTAGGTGAATCCACTTCTGGAAGCTTTTGGAAATGCCCAGACTGTGATGAATGATAATAGCAGTAGATTTGGGAAATACATTCAACTGCGATTTCGCAACACTGCAGGTAAAAATGTCGATCTATCTCCTATGCATCTGAGCTAAAAATGACAGCTGATACTTGGTTAGAACGTATTCCGTTCTGACTCTATTTTAGATTGACAGGCGTCCTCAGACGTAAAACCAAAAATGCAGATGCTGGAAACCTGAGATCAAAACAGAAAGGGGAATATTTTCAGCACTGTTTTATTGTGTTAATTTAATACTCCCAGCCATTCCAGACTGGATCTGTGTTCACATCCAAAATGGTTGAGTCTTTTAATTTCCATCAGAAATGGCCAAGCAGTAACTTCAAGAAGAGAGTCCACCCCCATGTTCCCAGGCTGACCGGAAATTCACAGTAAATGCCAAAGAGAGCAACACCCTGAGAATGAATTTAAAAAGGGTTTGTCTCACCCCTTGCCTCCGCCATGATAGCTTGGTCATGCAACACTTGTCTCACTTGTATATGGTATTGACGGGTTGATCAGTTGGCCTGGATGCAGGCTGGGAGTTTTCTGCACTTGGCAATAGGTAACTCTGTAAATCAATGTCCACGTGGAAACTTGCCATTGCTCTGAAATTTTAGCCAGATTAACCCCTGGCAGTTTACTGATGTAATAAATGCACCAAAAATGGACACTACTTTTAGCCTCCCCTACTTAATGTACCTCTGCACCTCTTTGTTTTGAACTTGTACATTTTTGTTTCAGTTGTGTTTTTGATTAGATTAGATTCCCTACAGTGTGGAAACAGGCCCTTCGGCCTAACAATTCCACACTGACCCTCCGAAGAGTAACCCACCCAGACCCATTTCACTCTGACTAATGCACCTAACACTATGGGCAATTCAACTGACCTGCTCATCTTTGGACTGTGGGAGGAAACCGGAGCACCCTGAGAGAATGCACAAACTCCACATCTGAGGCTGGAATCGAACCTGGGACCTTGCTGCTGTGAGGCAACCGTGCTAGCCACTGAGCCACCGTGCCACCATCGATCATCCCTGCCCAATAGATATTACATTGACTAAGAACTGGGCTGGTTAGGGTTCCTCTAAAAGCCAGAGTTAAGATTAGATAGTCATTTTCTAATTCTAATGAATTGGATATTGATTGTAATATATATAACTTCATGCTTCACTTTATTCAGTGAAAGGTGCTAAAATCAATGAATACCTCTTGGAGAAATCCCGGGTTGTACATCAGGATGAAGGCGAGAGAAACTTTCATATATTCTACTATATGTTTGCTGGAATATCTGCTGCTGACCAGGAAGTTTATGGTCTCTTGGACCCAACGTTTTACAGGTAACATTTTTGTTTTAATAGCTTGCCACACAGTTTTAGATTTGGTCTTAATGTCAAGTAGATTATTATTTTAATAGAACTCTCAAAGACGCACATTGCTGCAGTGAAAGGTATATTAAAAGGCTTCCATTATACCAATTTTTTTTTTAAAAACTGTGGATACTGTAAATCAGGAAACAAAAGCAGAAATTGCTGGAAAAGCTCAACAGGTGTAGCAACATCTATGGAGAGAAATCAGAGTTAATATTTCTGGTTGAGTGGTCCCTCCTGAGAACTGATGGTAGCTAGGTCTCCTGTACATTGGGGAAACTAAACATGGACTGGGTGACTGCTTCACAGAATACTCGCACTCTGCAAAAAAGACCTTGAGCTTCCAGTTTGCTGCCATTTCAATTCACCACCCTGTTCCCTGGCCAACATCTCTGTCTCAGGTTTGGTGCAGTGCTCCATTGAAGTCCAGCACCTCATTTTCCATTTGGGGACCCTGAGCCTTCCAGACTCAATATTGAGTTCAATGACTTTTGGGCTTGAACTCTCCCATGTTCTTACCCAACCCCCACACACCAGGCCTTGTTACCTCACAGTCTGCTACTACACACCACCCATTGTTAGCCACTAACAGACTCCAGTAACAGCTATTCACTTGCCTAACCAAATCATTATCCACTCTTTTGTCTGTCTAGCTGCTGTCCAGGCTCTCTGGGCTCTACCCTCACCTATCGTTTACACCTTACCTCCTGCCCCCTCCCTAACTTCTGTAGATAAACCCAACATTTTCCTAGCTACCATTAGTTCTGAGGAAGGGTCACCACACCTGAAGGGTTAACTCTGATTTCTCTCCATCAATGCCGACAGGCCTGCTGAGCTTTTCCAGTAATTTCTGTTTTGGCTTGAACTGTTATGTGGATAATAGAATATGCAAAATGGAAATAATTTTAAAAATCACAACACGAGGTTATAGTCCAACAGGTTTATTTGGAAGCACTAGAGTTTGGATCGCTGCTCCTTCAGCAGGTAGTTGTGGGGTATAAAATCGTAAGACAGCATTTATTGCAAAAGTTTAAGTCTCATAACAACCAATCCAAGTCTTTTTCAGTATATAATTTCAGTTACATCACACTGTAAACTTTTGCTATAAATTGTGGGTCTTAGGATCTTATCCTCCACAACCACCTGATGAAGGAGCAGCGCTCTGAAAGCTAGTGGTATTGTGTGATTCTTATCTTTGTTCACCCCAGTCCAATACCAACATCTCCAAATCATGGAAATAATATGTAATTTTTGCTTTCTTTCCTTCCTACCATTATACCACAATCCAAAACTTTTCTAGGTACTTAAATCACAAATATGGTGCAGTGGAAACCATCAAGCAATGGAGCAAGAAATATAATGAAGTGTGCAATGCCCTGGATATGGTTGGCTTTTTAGAGCAGGTAAATAGCTGTATTTTCCAAAACCTCTGAACTGTAATTCAGTTGTTAAAATGCACATATATGTGGTGATCAAGTAAACTGGGTGTATCCAAATCCAAGATCTGTGATGTTATTCTCGGTATTTCTTTTCATTCATTCATTGGATGTGGTATCATTGGATGAAGCAGCAAATGTTGCCCATCCTTGTTACTCTTGAGAAGGTCATGTTGAGTCACGGCCTTCAAACAATGCTGACCGTTTCCTGTAAGTAGAATCACAGTGCTGTTATGGCGTAAGTTCCAGGACTTTGACCCAGTGACACCATGGGCAACATTATCTTCCCTGGTGTGAGTTTGCCTTGTAATATCTATATTTGGTCAAGTTGAACTTGGGGGAGAAAAAGCACATAATTTCAAAGTTTTTTGGCTTGTACTCATTGAGACATTTCATAAAAATACCAGTTCATGGGAGAAGACAAATAGTTACACTACATGAGAAGATTGTCAATCAGTTGCCACATTGACTCTGTTTGTTTGGTAGCATCTTTGCCATCGGAGATTGTACACATTAATTCTGATTGACACCTAACTTGTAAGGCTTTTTAAAATTAAAATTAATCCAGGTAGGTTGACTCCGATTTGGCCATGGCATTGCCTTGAGAAATGAACCTATTTTGTTGAGTTGAAACAGTTTGTTTTGTTCCTCCTGTTTATAAAACAACAGGGTACTATACTATGTAGCTTCCAATAGATGAAAGTGCATCACATTGTGAACCTGACTGACCATTCTAAATGGGCTTAGTTGCTAACCCACTGGCAGTCACTGTTCATGCTGTCTAATTTTTTTTTCCTTTTGAATTGGTATTCTTGCAAAATGTCCTGATGAGTGCAAGACAAAAAGCATCAGCAAAATATGCCTTTCTTTCAAGATACACAAGTTATGGGACTAATTCAAAGTATGGTCTTCTCTATGTGAATGAGTGAAAGAATGGAGTTGGCACCCATTGCTGTGTGCACAGTAGAGAAAAATCAGGTGATTTAAAATAAAGACTGACAAAAATGTTCTTTGTTTTATGGAATTAACAGGTATTTTGATTATAGCTGATTTTGTATTTGAGAAGTAGTCTTAATGTTACAGAAATCTAAGATTTGTAAACAGCGATCCCGCTATACTCGAAGATCCTTACCACACACTAAGAATCAATAGTATGACCAAAAAGCTGTCGATACAATTTTGACTAAGTAATAATCTATTATTAACACTCGAAGTGATAGCATGTATGCACACATCAGTTTCTTGATGAGAGCCTGTGTCCGTGAGCTCGTTACCAAATGGTTCATCCTTCAACAGACTCTCTGCGTTTCTTCCTGTTACTGAACATATTACCCAGCAGCAATATCCTAGAGGCCTGTGGTTCCCTAGACTTGCTGATCCTAGTAACTTGTCACGTAAGACAATGCTTTAAATTAGATCATTCAATTGGTTATCAATCTCACAATTGCTATATAAGAGCACCTACATGCAGTCCTATCCTACTGTCAGGTTGTATAATGGATGTAACTTGTGTATTTTGGAAGCGCACATGGTTAGCCTGTTAATGACCTATTCTGACAAATGTGTGTGTTTATTCTAATTCTATTTCAGAACAATCCTTGTTTTGCCCAGAAAGGATGTCTTCAGTCAGAATTCTTCTCCCTGAGTAATTGAATCTTCCTATCGCTCAATTGCTAGTTCAGGTCATTGACTCACCTCACAAATGGCTAGCTTTTAGTGCAAATGTGAAAACAAGGCATATTTAAACTGAGAATGGCCTTCATGTGACAGCATGACATAAGTACACAAAATATCAACATGTCTTTGCAAACTAGTCAACAATGGTTTTTGTTAATTGTGCTTAATGTACTTAGATGTAATTATCAGAAACTGCTAAGTCATTAAAATTTTGCTTAAGCTCTCCTCCCCATTGGGCACATGCTCAAAATAAGTGGTCTCTTCATATCAAAGGGTAACTGTGTGAGAAGAACTGAAGGGAGATGAGAGAACTGAATGTTCTCTTGCTCACTCTCAATCCACACCCATAGAACATTTTATCTGGAGTTATAATTTTTAAGTGATTTGTCACAAGAGAGCGCCTTGTTGGTTGTGCAGAAAGAGAAAATATGTTGATATGGATTATTTGTTTGATTATTTAAATTCTAATTCTTATTTCCACAATTTGCCAAAGCAATGAATTGACATAGAGCTGGAGTGTATTTATGTTTTGTTTTAGAGTATAGATATGCCAAAAGCATACATTTATTTATTATTGAAACTGAAAGTGACTATAACAGAACATTTAGAAGATTAATGTCACTCTGCTTTATACTACTATGAAAATTAAACCAATGCCAATGTGTACCACAACTTGTCATGGTTAAGAGCAGACTATATAACATCACATTGGCTTGTAGTGGAAAGTGGTTATCTTGTACCATTTTGTCAGTTTACAAATAATCTGACTCTTCTTCACCATTTTCATTATAGGAGCAGGTCGACATGATGACAATACTGGCAGGAATCCTGTCATTGGGCAATATCATTTATGAGCCTCAAGAGAATGGAATCCTTAAAGTAACAGATCAGTCAAAGGGATGGCTGAAAGCTGCAGCAGTAAGTTTACATTTGATATGGAATTCAACTGAATTAAAACAAAGAAGCTAAAGGAATTTGAATTTCCCTCGTGTGAGGATGATTTTTACAGAATAGTAATAACTGATTTTTTTACGTATGTTAAATCTGGAAATATCAAGAATGGAATTGCTATAAATTGAAGCTTATAAAATGTTCCTATCTCAGCAACTTTGTTCTTTCGTAATCAACAATTCCATTTTGTTTCAGAAATGGGCCGGCTTTATGAATCCTTCATCCTTTTGTTCTGTATTGAAATCAATGTCTTGCACATCATTGCCTTTAATTCATACTTTTGTTAGGATGTGACTGCATTCAGAGTATCTCTCAGAGCAAATTTACCTTTGGAGCTACCTGCCTTTAGGGAAATTGTCAAGCAAACAATTGCCATTTACAAATAGTGCTTCTGCTGCTTGGACTATTCCAGAGGAACCATGCTGTACCACCCCCAACCCAAAGTTGGTATCTGGTTTATTGACATCAGCTGCATGCTACCAAACTCACTTTGAGGGATGGCCTTTTACCGCCATAGGCAACAACAAAAGGGGGAAAAGCAGGAGAATCTGTGACAACCAGTTCCAGAACTCTGACCATTTTACCAAGGATACTTCAGCTATGCCTGCCCTCTTATTTCCCATTCTATTGTCTGTCGTCTTTCCTGCCATGTTTCCTAGGGTTGGGTCATGGACATCCACTGGATTGGTCCATGCTTACTGGCAAAGCACTGAGGTGGCTTGCCATTGCTATCTGCAGGAGGGCTGATTGGGAGGCATTCCTGGCATATTGAAAGAATTCAGAAAGACAGTCAACCTATTTTCCAAGGTCAACAAGTCATAACAGGAGACTCTAATCTGGAGCTTCAGGCCCAGAGATGGTGACACTTCCCACTGTCGATCACCCCATCTTACCATTCATCCCCTGTCCCACAACCCTTACCATTTCCATCGTAACTACCAGGATGTTGCCTTTTTCCAGCCTAATCTTGAATTCTGTCTTCACTTTGATAAAAAAGATAAAAACTGACCACAAAATCTGAACTAAAAACACATTGATCAGGAAATATTCTCCTTAGTATGTCAGTATTGATTAGAAACATCACTTGCTCATCCACATGGTGGAGGCTCTTAATGCCCGTCTCATTTGCCTGCTCTCAATAAATACAGAGGATAACAGTACATCAAAGGTCTGTGTTTTTCTTTTGAATCATTAACTAAATTTCACTCTCCATTCTCTGAATCAGTAATCAGTTATTAAAGAAGTAATATAGGTTTTTGTCAATTTTTTTACTTATTCTAAAGCAAGATACATTTCTCATAGGACAGCAAAACAATTACCTATTTCCTCACAAATGTAAATGGGCTCTGGAACGTGCTAGTTTTTTAAAATATAAAATTAGCCGAGTATTCAATATAAGTTAACTGGCATACCATTTCTGTGAAACCGTAAACTTCTATTATTTTCTTTGCATTGTAAAGTCAAGGTGTCCTTCCTTAACTTTAGTGTTTTCATTGTCATTATCTAGTGAGCTGTTGAAAGCAATCCACAAATGAACACAATGTATGAATGCATTCAGTGTAATGAATATCTACCCTCCCTTCACTGGCGCCATGGCAAGGACAATGATCAGAAACACACAACAAAAATACAATGACCTTACCAAAGCGACTAGTCAGCACTTGCTGATTTTTTTTTTTTGTTTTTTAATTTTCTCAACCTTTCCTAAAGTAATATTGGCAGTTGATGCTTCTGCATCCATCTGTTTGACGGCTAATTGAATAACACTTTGCAAACAAATCAACCTTCCTTTTCTTTCTATCATACTTTCAGAACAACTTTTATTTATACACCATCTAAAATAGTAAGATATTCCAAAATGCTTCACAAGGGCATTATCTGAAAACATCTGTCAGAAAACTATATGAAACATTTGGACAGGTTTGTCAAAGCAGTGCATTCTAATTATGGAATGGTAGCTCAGTGTTTAACACTGCTGCCTCATGATGCCAGGAACCCGGGTTCAATTCCAGTCTCAAGCAACTGTCCGTGTGGAGTTTGTACGTTCTCCCAGTGTCCACGTGGGTTTCCTCCTGCAGTCCAAAGATGCGTAGGTTAAGTAGATTGGGCAATTTAGTATAGCCATAGTGACCAGGGATGTGTAGGTTGGGTGGGCTAGCCATGGGAAATGCAAGGTTACAGGGATAGAGGAGAGGGTTGAGTCTGGGTGGGATGCTCTTTGCCGAGTCAGTGTGGACTTGTAGTCTTAGCAGCCTGTTTCCCACACTGGAGGGATTCTATGAAAATATTTGTGAGGTGAAGACAAGACCATAACCATAAAGCAGTGTAAACAAGGAATTGGAAAAGTGGAAGGTTACAGGAGACT
Source organism: Chiloscyllium plagiosum (assembly GCF_004010195.1). NCBI lineage: Eukaryota > Metazoa > Chordata > Chondrichthyes > Orectolobiformes > Hemiscylliidae > Chiloscyllium > Chiloscyllium plagiosum. The sequence goes on along the minus strand of NC_057710.1, from coordinate 57,417,280 downwards.
TGAGAAATGTCTAAAGATGCTACGAAGTGAGGACAGATAGCAATTTGAAAGCAAAGAATTTTAAAATGGGGAGTATTACGTTGATTGCCACACTAGGAGACAATGTAGTCAGCAAATGCAGGTTTGATGGAGTGAATGGGATTTGGTGTGGGGTTTAGACTTCAGAATTTTAGGTAAGCTCAATTTTATGGAGGTGGCTAGCCAGGAGAAGGCTAGGATAGCTTCTGTCTACTTCCCACACCCCTGCTGTGCCCTTAGACCACCTTCCTGTTTTTTAAAAAAAAGTTAAGTACCGAGATTAGAAGACCAGTCATTTTAGGGTCACAAATCTAAGCATTATCCTGACAGGACTAGAATGAAAAATCACATTAATATTTCCAAATTCAGTCAATTGTTTTCAAAGGCAGCTGAAGAAAGGAAACCTAGAAGTAGGAGTCTCTAGTTATTGCTGGAACATGGGAAGTGGGTGTTGAAGTGGAAAATATGTACTTGTGTGGCCAAGTGGTATGAATTGATGGTATCAATTTTGTAATTTCGGTAGAGAAGTTTTAAAAAAAACAATTTAACATGGAATTGTATGAATTACACAGGAATGTATGTTTACCAGATATAAATTTATATGTCGAAGCATGGTAGGAAGAGGAGCAACAGGATATACTGGTACTGACTTCAACAATTCAGCTGATGCTGAGCAGAATTCATCCCTGTTTTATTTGATCTGACTATCCTGAATGATACTCTATTATTAAATTCAACAGGGTCAGTTTGGTGTTGAGGAGGAAGAACTGTTAAAGTGCTTGATTTGCACAATGGCAGTAACTCGAGGCGAATCCATTCAACGGTATCACAGCAAGCAGCAAGCTGAAGGTAGGAACAAATGTTTTAAACTGGCAGCATTCGGCAGGGTTTTCAGCTGTAGTAAACTGCAGTTTAAATGTGGGTATTTTGATATGACACAGTCTGGTAATATCCTTGAATTAGATTACTGAATAAGTTTTTAATTCTGAAAAGCTGCTTCCTACTCAATTATTTAATCTTTTGAGCAAAGGAGAATGTAAGCCATGTAGAAGATAAAAGGACCTAGATTCAGTTATTGGCTTGTGTTGAAAGAAATGTCCTCAGATGAGTTCACTTTGTGTTAGGAAGCAGCCAAATGAAACAATATTGCTGCTTTTGTATCCTCTTCAGCAACTCTTTCACTGGCAAATAAGCATCAGCGGAGCTGTCTTTCTTGCTGTGGCTCTTGCCATGCCTTTTTGGACAACGAACTTGCCAGTGTTCAATGTGAGCTGGGGACGCCACAAATAATAATCCACCTCCTACCTCTTTTTATCCTATCTCCTAAGTATCAAGTAAAGGGATTGATTTAAACTCTCAACATCCCAGAAACCTGGCACCAACCTACTTAACCAAACAGCTCAGTTTATTGACATGTCTACCACTTCACATCCATTCTCATTACAACTTTTCATGGTAAGGATTGTACTGTCTTAATGCACTGCAACCATTTACTGAAGTCATTTTCACAGCATCACAAAACAAAAGCAAACTGTGGATGCTGGAAGTCTGACATTAAAAACAAAATGCTGGACGCACCCAGTAGGTCAGGCAGAGTTGACATTTCCACTTGATCTATTGTCAGAACTGAGAGAAGAAATGTAGCAGGTTTTAAATAACTACAGCAGCAAGAGAACAGCAACCTCTGCATCAGCTGCATGTATTTTGTGTTGAATAGAGGTCTTATGGTGCACTGGGTAATGCCCCTTGCTCTATGTCAGAAGCTCTGGGTTCACATCTTACTGAAAGCTTCATGGGTAAGGAAGGTGTCCATAATGCAGCCAGACTGGTGGAGTGCAAATTGTTCCTGCATGCGCTAATCGTAGGCAGTAAGAGGAGGGAGATTCCTGGTCAGCCATGTGATGGAAAGAAATTGGAAGGCTTTGCCATCAGAGTCCATTGCTCATGGCTCCAATAGGAAAGTAAAATTGTAAAAGTGCCAAGCTTTGACTCCATACAGGTCATTTGGCCAGATAGCTGGTGTGGATCAGTTTGATGCCAACAGCATAAAGTTCAGCCCCTGTACCAGCTGGGATGGCTCTCTGCCACACAGGAGTTTTCAGCTCTGAGTTTACCTGCTGCTCGGCAGAAAACTCAGAAGTAGTGTTTCTTTTTAATCATTCATGGGTTGTGGTGTCACTGGCTTGGCCAGTATTAATTGCCCCTGAGGTGTTGCTGAGCAGCCCTTTTGAATGGCTGCAGTCCAAGGAGATCTACATTGCCATTAAAGATGGAGTTCCAGTGACACTGAAGGAACGGCGATCTGTTTCCAAATCAGGATGTTGAGTGGCTTGGAGGGGAACTTGCAGACGTTCAGTGCAAACCAAGTCCAGGTTTTGTTGCGTTTGGACCTGTGACGACTCCGATTCTGAAGGATATCTGAATAGTGCTGAACATTGTGCAATCATCAACAAGCATCCCCACTTCTGACCTTTTATGATGGAGGAAGGTCACTGATGATAATGTTTGGGCCTAGGACACTACCCTGAGGAATTCCTGCAGAGATTTCCTGGAGATGAGATGACTGACCAAGAATGATTCCAGTTTTGCTGGAACTCATTGACACCACAGTCCGTCATATACACCCTTCGTACTGGCAGCAGTCACTCTCTCACCTCCCTTCTGGACTTTAATTTGTTCTTTGATGTTTGAGGTCAGGGGCTGTGTGGCCCTGGGATAACCCAAACTGGGCATTGCTGAGCAAGTGCTGCTTGATGGCACCTTCCATCACTTTACTGATGATTGACAGTAGACTGATTGGGAGGTAATTGGCAAGTTGGATTTGTCCTACTTTTTACCTGCGCAATTTTCAACATCGTCAGAAAATGTATCAGTGTTGTAACTTTAACATGGAAGGGTTTTTTCACGTTGCGTCACATTTTTTTTTAAAAACTGTGAACAAAGAGGCTGGCAGTAAGAAAAGGTTTAGTCAAAGAGCTGAATTTTGAAGAGGATAGGGAGTTGGGAAATGTGGAAGGTTTTAGGCAGAATTCAGGAGTTCAAGAGACAAAAACAAAAATTGCTAGAAAATCTCAGCAGGTCTGGTAGCATCTGTGGAGAGAAAGCAGAATTAACATTTCAGGTCCAGTGACCCTTCTTCAGAATCGATGAAAGAGCTGCATAAATAAAAGTTTCTGAATTCTATGTTGGATCTGTAATATCCTTGTAGATCAACACATTGATCAGTGAAATGGAAGTACAGACCATGATTTGGGACCACTGGCGATTGGTTATGTTTCTTTTTAATGTCTGTTTGGAATATGATTTCAGATGCCAGAGACTCTATTGCTAAAGTTGCTTATGGCCGAGTGTTTGGTTGGATAGTCAGCAAAGTCAACCAGCTTCTGGCTCCAAAGGAAGATGTGTGTACTACAGAACTCCAGGAGATAGGTATGTAATACTGTCTCTCATTTCTAAATCATGGTGGGTTAAACTGTATAGTGGAAATATTGTCCTATGCTTTCTAAAATTGCTGGTGCATGTGTCAATACCAGTTAAATCTGCCTGGCCATGAGCGAAGATGGTAGTGTCGTATTAATGTCACTTGACTAGTAATCCCAAACCCAAGGCTAATGTTCTGGGACATGGGTTCAAATGCCCCATGGTTCAAATTCAAAGATGGTGATGTTTGTATTCAATGAAAGTCTGGAATGCAAAACTAAACTACTTTGGCCATATAATCGCTATTGATTGTTGTAAAAACCCATTTGGCTCACTAATGGCCTTCAGGGAAGAAAACCTGTCATCCTTACCCAGTCTGGCCTGCATGTGACTCCTGACCCCCACAATGTGGTTAATTCTAAGTTGCCCTAAGGGCAATTAGGAATGGATTAAAAAATGCTGTCCTAGCCAGTGATGTCCATATGCCATGAATGAATAAAAAGAAAAGTCAGTGTTTTGCCGTTTTGAATGTTTTGCCCTTTTGTTTTTGGGAAAAGTAATAATGTAATTGGGAATGTGCATTTCTTGTGATACCACCTACTAAAAACACCTCCCTACATTTAAATTATCAATGTTGGTTGCAAAGTGTATTTTTGGATTTTTTTTTAGGTATACTAGATATTTTTGGATTTGAAAACTTTGCAGTGAACCGATATGAACAGATGTGTATTAACTTGGCAAATGAACAGCTTCAGTATTTCTTCAATCATGTAAGTAAACATCAATTTTAAAACGCAGCTACGAGAGGACATGTCTGGTTTTAAATACCTCAGCATGAAAAATAGAATTGCTTCTGGCCAGTTATTCCTACATATTAAAAATTGCAATACTCATGTCAAACTGCAAAAAGTCAATAAAATGGTTTCTAGAATTTTGTAAAGGAATTAATGATTTCTCATACACAATATGTCTGCCTTTCAAGAATGTTTTGGTGGCAGGAATGCCCCTATAGCTCATACTAAGAGCTCCTTTATTTCTCAGGAATGCAAAAGATCTTATAGAATTTATCACTTAACAAAACCATAAGAAATCAAGTATTGAGGTTTGCTTAAAAATTCTAGAATTATATGTGAGAAAGTAATACTACGAATGGGGAAAAATAAATAAGCTTCATTGCGTATTAAATTATAGCACATATAAAACAGGTTTATACAGTCATAAACTTGTGATGAAGCATTATGTTTGCTTGTAGTATACCCATGTTAATAGCTGCCATTATGGGCCAGATTTTGTAATAGTAATGATAGAGAAATTATCAGTGTCGCAATTAGTGATTCTACGATAATTCACAGAATGTACTGCAATCAGTGGGAAAGTAATTGAATTGATTTTACCGGTGTTACCTTTCAGATTGCCACATACACAAGATCCTAATAACAAGGTCACAAGTTAACACAGCCACCAAAATGCCAGTCACATGTTCCTGTGCTCTTCCCACACCCTCACTCCTGTCCATCACAAATCCTGTGCTAACTGACAATACTCTGAAATAAACAGATTTATACTGCCTTTAGAAGAAATTGTCATCAAAGAGATCACTAGGTCTTTCTGGGCTCCTGGAGCATTATGGATAATCCTTAGTGAAACATATCATACAAGATATTATGGTATCGTGGAAGTCTACCAGGGGGTTAGCAAATATGAGGAAGTTCAACTACAAAAGGCTGCATTTTACACTCCATTATGTACAATTTGAAGACAATCCAACGGGTGGCTTGTCTTGACCTGCCTTCAACTATCAACACTACTCCCAGTGTTAAATTGCTGTTGGGCAGGGCTCATGGGCAGGATCTCCTTATCACTTTAACCAAAGGTACAGGGAACATGGTGTCTTCTAACTCTCATCCCAAGGAGAGGTTGAATGGACTCTTATTTTTAGAATGGAGAAGGTTAGGAAGTGACCCAGGAGAGGTTTGCATGTTGATTGAAAGATTTTTGTGGAGGAAATGAGGGGCAGATGGATTATAAACTAAAGATCATTGATTCAAACATATTGGAGGGAAAAAAAACCTAAAAGGGATGATAAATATGTTTTCACTGAGTTGTTGGGATCTGGGGTGACCTACCTGAAAAGATGATGCAAGTTGATTCCGTTTTTAATGTTAAACGAGTTGGGCTCAGGCTCGAGGTTTAGGTTTTACAGGGTTAGGAGCATAAAGGGATGATGTAAAAGGCTTTCAGATTCTGAGATTTCAATTCTGTAACAAATGTGAAATGAAGACATTTAGGATTTAAGAGACAGGAAAAAAGAATTTTTGATTTTCTTGGGTTTAGGGGATTATCCCAGGATTGTCTAACTGGGAAAGATTATTAGATTAAAGCTGGGTCTGAACTCCGAGCTCAAAATAATAAGAGGTGATTTTATTGAAACAGAAGATAGAGATGTGGATCGGACAGGACAGATTCAGAGAGCTTGTCATCTCCTGTGGGAAAGTCAGGAATTAGAGAACGTATCTAAAAATAAGAGATCATAGAGGTCTACAGCACTGAAAAAAATCTCTCTGCTCAATGAGTCTGCATTGGTCAAAAATAACCAGGTATCTATTCTAATCCCAAGATCTCTCTTTTTGAGGTGGAAATAAGAATTTTGTCCTGATTGTTAGGGGTCCGTGGACCTTTATTCCCCAAAGATTGATGTGGACAAGGCTATTAATTATTTTTTAAAGGCAGAAATAATTTTGTTGACTAACAAAAGTCTGAGGACATTGGAGGTATGCAGAAAAGTGGGCTAAGGCTAAAATCAGATCAGCCATAGCGGGCATGGCAGGTTTAAGGAGCTAAATGGCCTGTTCCTCCTTACTCTTGAGTTCTGACATTACAGTAAAATAGTTTGTTTGGGGGGGGGGAGAGAGGGAAGGTGGAAAGAAACTTAATTAAATTTTGAAGGGGCCTACCTTTGTGAAGAGAAATCTTCTGTGTAGAGAGTTTGTTTGAGACTAATTATGACTAATCACACCATGACAATTTACTTACAACTGAATGCCCCAGCCCTACTTCATTATGTTTAATCAGTAACTTTTCATTGCCTTCCCCATGATGGATTTACTGCTGATGATGAAACAGAATTTTGTATATTGCTGCACCGAACAGGTTTCATTGTCTTGCTCATGTCTGATGGCACTGACCTTGACTTTGATTCTCCAGTGGCCACTTTATCCAATGACCTCAGTTCATAGATTCATTCTTCACCAGGTCTTGCCTTCACCACATGAAGCTCTTCTTGGAAATACTCAAACTCAATGGTCTTTTCACCATGCAAGCACTGTCAGTCTCTATTTGATTGGTCATGTTTGATCGGCAGGTTCTGTGCATCTGATCTACAACTAGCTTATGGGTCACCACTCCGTCCTTTGAATTCCATCAAATTCTGCTTAGCCTCCTTAGTTCTCTTCCTGGTTGATTGCTGCCCCACCTTGTCATTTGATTCCTAATTAATCTTGACAATACTGTCATGGATATACGATTCAGTAGCCACAACACACACGAGTATGTCACTCCATTCCAAGCACCAAATGTCAATTGCCTTGCATGAGATATTGGTTTGGAATATGAAATGTGGATATATGCAGGTGACTAGATACTTTTTGCCTTTTCTTTGAATTATGTGTGAGAGAGACTTTGGTCCTTCCTCTTTTATATTGTATCACAGTTCAGCAAAACTCTAACAGGACTTTACCCGTAAATGTTCTCGCCCTAATTTTCCTTTCCAAATTGCAGCACCTCACACTTGTCTAAATGAAATATCTAAATTAAACACCATCTGACAGTCCTCGACATCCGATCAAGATTCTGTTGTACTCTGAGGTAACCACCTTCACTGTCCAGTGCACCTCCTATTTTAGTGTCATCTGCAGATTACTAACCATACCTCCATATATAAATGACTTGGATATGAACATAGATGTTGAAAAGCAGTGGACCCAGCACTGATCTTTGTGGCCTACCACTGGTCACAGGTCTTCAGTCTGAAAAGCCTTGGAGTGCAGTTTCATAGTTCCTTGAAAGTGGTGTTCCAGGTAGACAGGATGGTAAAGAAGGTGTCTAGTATGCTTGCCTTTATTGGTCAGTACATTGAATCTAGTAGTTAGGAGGTCATGTTGTGGCTGTCCAGGACATTGGTTAGGCCAGTTTTGGAATACCGTGTGCAATTCTGGTCTCCTCTTATCGGAAGGATGTTGTGAAACCTGAAAGGGGTCAGAAAAGATTTACAAAGTAGTTGCCAGGGTTGGAGGGTTTGAGCTATAGGGAGAGGCTGAACAGGCTGGAGTGTCAGAGACTCAGTGGTGACTTCAGAGGTTTATAAAATCATGACTGGCGTTGCTAGGGTAAATAGACAAGGTCTTTACCCTAGGTTGGGAGAGTCCAAAGCTAGAAGGCAGAGGTTTAGGGTGAGAGGGGAAAGATTTAAAGGGACCTAAGGAGCAACTTTTTCAGAGGGTAGTGCGTTTATGGACTGAACTGCCACAGTAAGTGGTGGATGCTGGTACAATTACAACAGTTAAAAGGCATTTGGATAGATAGATGAATAGGAAGGGTTTAGAGGGATGTGGGCTAAATGCTGGCAAATGGGACTAGATGAATTTAGGATATCTGGTCAGCATGGACAAATTGGACGGAAGGGTCTATTTCCATGCTGTACATCCCCATGACTCTTCCTTTTAAATGAAAAACCTACATGAAATGTTTTTTTTTGCTCTGCAGCACATATTTATAATGCAGCAAAAGGAGTACAAGGAAGAAGGACTTGAGTGGGAAACTATAACTTATAAGGACAACAAATCAATATTGGTAAGAACAAAACAGACTGACATTTACAAATGTGTCTAGATTTATTGGCATTTGTGTTCTGTTCTGTTCTATTGATGTGTAAATTTCCTGTCCATAGGATCTTTTTTTAGCAAGACCCCTTGGTGTGTTTTCTCTGTTGGATGAACAAAGTGCATTTCCGCAGGTAAGCATTGAAAAGGTTTATTGGTAACATTTTAGACGCAGTAATTATTCTGGAGCAAAGTACTGCAGGTGCTGACAATCTGCAGTGCAGACAATAGCTTTAGGTACAGCTCTGGAGAGAAAAGCAGTGAAAAAGATCTGGATTAATGAGCTTTCATTAGATTTGAAGTTCAAAATTTAATCCCAAGATTTACAAAAGCCAGAATGAAGTCTCCTTTTCTTTTTACCAGCCCCCTCCCCAACTCCATTTTTTTTTCCTTCTGCTCAATATGTTTCTCCAGCTAAACCTTCCCATCATCACCCCTGCCCCCCACAAACACTGCTAACCACTGAGCCACTCTGCTGCCCTTAGTAAGAAACAAGATTATCCTTAACAAACCGATGCTGTAACATATCCACTCATCTGTTTTTTTTTTAACTTTGAACTGCACTCGGAGCTCAGTGTGTTTGTTCAAATGGCTCCTGGTCTTCCTCCTGTAAGTGCTGGAGCTTCTTGTTTACTGAGACTGCAGCTTTTGCCTTTGGAAGTCCTCCTTGTTTCTGTTGGGTGAGACCCTGTGAACTCTGGCATAATGCAGTCTGAGTTTTTGGAAATGTATCGGATCCCATTTAAGACATTAAATGAGTCGGTTTGATTTCTATATTAGCTAATGTGGTAGTATCAGATTAAAACTGAAGTTAAACAAATGTAACCACTCCAAAGCTTCCTACATTTCTTCCCTTTCTGTCCTTCCCCCTCAAAATTTCACTTGAAAATGGTGGAGGGTTTTGAGACGTGGATTGTTTAGGCTGCAAGAGTGAACCCTTCCTGCCTCCAGTCTGTCTTTCAGCTGTCAAGCTACCACCTGAGTTTTAATGAAAATTAAAAACCATGTAACGGTGGTTTCTTCAGAAAATCGATCTGTTTTATAAATTTTTCAAATATCGTAACTCGGTCCTTTTTACTCCCCTTGACCCTTTGGTGCACTTTGAGACGTTGTAAGGCATCTGGTTGAGATACCAAGGCAGGAATAAGGGAGCTTTGCACAGCTTCAGGACGAGCAGTGATGTTGTGGGGCCAGGCTGTTTTCCTTATTATTGTGCGTGTTTCACAATCATATCACCCATGTTGCCTGTTTTTTGTTTATCCCAAATTCCTCTGCATCCTTGGGGGTTAGGTATTTTGTAATTTGTTCAGAGGATATGGCTTCACTGGGTGGGCAAGTATGTATTGGCCATCCCTAATTGCCCTGGAGTGGGTTGTGGTGAATTGCCTTCCTGAACCATTGCAGTCTGCTTGGTGTTCAGGCACCCGCAGTGCTTTTAGGGATAAAGTCCCAAGACCATCACCAAGTAACTGTGAAGGAAGCAGTTGATTGGATGGAACTGCATTCTTTGACATGTTTTGGATTACATGCCTGATCTCAAAACTGGAAATGCCTAATTCAACCCTTGGGCTGTTGTTGGTTTTGAGTATTAGCTATAAAATATCATCTCACCTTATAAAACCTATTTTTGAAAGGATTAAACTTTCAGCTGCACTCTAGCATTGTTATGGCACACCCAAACACACACATACACTGCACGTCATTCTCACGTCTCTCCCAAGAGTGGTAAAGTATGCTGGAGTATGTGGTAAGATTTTCTGTTAAAGGAATTTGCACAGTGCCAACTCGTTATTTACCATCTGTTTAACTGACTGGTTAGAAACTCACCAGTGGAAGGGAGTGCAAATTTTTTGCTGTGTCCTCACTATGCTGAAACTGAGTCTCTCCAATAACTCAGTGGCTGCCAGTTCCTCTCTAGTACCTTGCTGAACAGATCATTCTTGATCATTGAGTTTAAACAATACGTTCCAGCATACTATTCAGTTATAAAGTCATCATAGCCAGTAACTATCCTATCGTGGCTTCATGCCTGTACAAAGCCATCTCCAACAGAGATTGAAATTCCGGGCTGGACAAGTGCCTTTTTGACACTTCAATAAGCCCAGGATTGGGGCAGTGCAGACTAGTGATTAAACACGGGATCTTCCTGTTCAAGTTGGAACTATCAGTGATGTTGCATCTGCATTTCATTGAAGTGGGTTCATTTTGATACAGAAACTGCGATTCTGGCTCAGCTGTTAAGCAGAATTAAGATGTTTAGTTTTCGCTGAAAGACAGGTTGTAATCATAGAATCATACAGTACAGAGAGGTCCTTTGCCCAAGCAAGGTTGCAATGGCAAAAGTTTACCTGAGATCTACCCAATCCCACTGACCGTCACTTGTCCCTTTAGCTTTGAACACTGTGATGTTTCAGAGCTCATTCAAGTTTGTTTCAAAGGTTGTGAGATTTTCCTCAACTACCCTCCCTTGCAGTGTATTCAACATTCCCACCACCCTCTAGTGAGTAGCCACAGAAATGAAGTGTTATGCATCTGGTTGACAGAATTGATATAACATCATTCAGGCATGACTCAGTTGATTTTTAGTCAAACCTTTTCTTCCCTTAGTAATCTGAACAGAGAGTTCTGAATCATTTTAAATGTGTGCGCAGACTTGAAATGAATTTAGATAACATTTAAATTCTTACTAATTCTCAAAAATTGTTTTGGAACATGTGTATTACATTTTGGTATGCTTTTCATGTACTATGACAGGCCACTGACAAGACTTTTGTGGACAAACTAAATAGCAGTTTCAAAGGGAATCCACACTTCAAAATAGATAGAAGTCGTACTCCAGGATTTACAGTGATACATTATGCTGGGAAGGTAAGTTTACTCTCCTTTCTATAAAGAAACCTTAATAGAAAAGGTTGGTTACTCAGTATAATACAATTTCACTGATAATTAAGAACACATATGTATGTTTTTCCTCTGGAATTACATGGTATGGTTGCTGCGGCTAGTGTTTTGTGTGTATTTTCAAAAAAATGAAGTCTACTGATGAACGTAAAAGGAATCCTAACAGGTCTGGAATGTCATGGGCAGAATTCAGCAATGCATTTCAACTTTGCTTGGTGAGTGTGTTGGTATTGACTCTGCCTCCACAGAAACAAATCACGACAACTTCATATGTTATTTTAAAGAAGAATGTTCCCATCATTCAGAATGAATACATATCACAATGTAATATTAATGAGGGAAATATTTAAAGAGCACCTAATAATCTTCATGTGTAGTATTCCAGGATAATAGGTACAGGAGCATCTTTGAATTTGAAAACCGTTTCAACTGCGTCAGCCCTTTTCTGAGAGAATGAAGGAAAGAGACCTAAGGGGCAACTTTTTCACGCAGAGGGTGGTACGTGTACGGAATGAGCTGCCAGAGGAAGTGGTGGAGGCTGGTGCAATTGCAACATTTAAGTGGCATTTGGATGGGTATATGAATAGGAAGGGTTTGGAGGGAAATGGGTCAGGTACTGGCAGGTGGGACTAGATTGGGTTGGGATATCTGGTCGGCATGGACGGGTTGGACCGATGGGTCTGTTTCCATGCTGTACATCTCTATGACTCTATACTAGATATGGCAAGTTACGTGAACCTTGGATGACCAGGGATGTTATGACCTTGGTCAAAAAGAGGAAGGATGCATACATAAGGTCTAGGAGGATGGGAACTGACTAAGTCCGTGAAATATGTAAGGAAAGTACTTAAACGAGGAATTAGAAGGGCTAAGAGAAGTCATGAAAAGTCATTAGCAAACCGGATTTGAGGAGAATCCCAAGGCTTGTTATACATATATAAAAAACAAGAGGGTAACCAGGGAAAGAATTGGCCCATCCAAGGACAAAGGGGGAGGGGGGGAATCTATGTGTGGAGCCAGAAGAGGTGGGTGACGTCTGAAATAAATGCTTTCTTTTGAATGTAGGTTTGCTCAATGAGCTGGAAAGTTTGTTTTCAGACATTTTGTCGCCATACCAGGTAACACCTTCAGTGAGCCTCCAAATGAAGCACTGGTGATGTAGCCTGCTTTCTATTAAATGTATGAGTTTCCTTAGGTTTGATGGCATTTCCTCTGGTGACATCATTTCCTCTGGTGATGTAATTTCCTGTTCTTTTTCTCAGGGGGTGGTAAATGGGATCCAAGTCGATGTGTTTGTTGATGGAGTTCCAATTGGAATGCCATACTTCTAGGAATTCTCATGTATGTCTCTGTTTGGTTTGTCCTAGGATGGATGTGTTGTCCCAGTCAAAATGGTGTCCTTCCTCATCCATATGTAAGGATACTAGTGAGAGAGGGTCATGGTGTTTTGTGGCTAATTGATGTTCATATATCCTGGTGGTTCTTGCAAGGTATTTTGTAAATGACATTAGTTTTGCTTGTTGCCTGTGTAGGGTCTTTCAGGTTCATTAGCTGATGTTTTAGCTAGTATCCTTACGTACAGATGAGGAAGGACACCAATTTGACTGGGACATCACATCCATCCTAGGACAAACCAAACGGAGACCCGCATGAGAATTCAGAGAAGCATGGCATTCCAACTGGAACTCTATCAACAAACACATTGACATGGATCCCATTTACCACCCCCTGAGAAAAAAGAACAGGAAATTACATCACCAGAGGAAATGATGTCACCACAGGAAATGCCATCACCAACCAAAGGAAACTCACACATATAAATAGAAAGCAGGCTACACCACCAATGCTTCATTTGGAGACTCACTGAAGATGTTACTTAATATGGTGATGAAATGTTTGAAATCAAACCTTCCAGCTCAGCGAGCAAACCTACATCCAGAACCTCAACCTGAGGTACAAATCTTCTCAAAACTCACTAATAAACACTTTGGTGAATACTGACACAAAGTGAAGGTATTAGTGGAGGATAATCTCTGGGAAGGGAGTGTCAAATTTCGAATTCAAATTAAAGGGAAGAGGTGTTTGCATCTTTAAAAAATATTAAGGTAGATAAGTCCCCCAGTCCTGATAGGATCCATCCCAGAATATTGAGGGCGGCACGGTGGCACAGTGGTTAGCACTACTGCCTCACAGCGCCAGAGACCCGGGTTCAATTCCCGGCTCAGGCGACTGTGCAAATTCCACACAGTCATTCTCCCCGTGTCTGCATGGGTTTCCTCCAGTTGCTCCGGTTTCCTCCCACAGTCCAAAAATGTGCAAGTTAGGTGAATTGGCCATGCTAAATTGCCCCTAGTGTTAGGTGAAGGGGTAAATGTAGGGGAGTGGGTCTGGGTGGGTTCCGCTTCGGCGGGTCGGTGTGGACTTGTTGGGCCGAAGGGCCTGTTTCCACACTGTAAGTAATCTAAAATCTAAACAAATTGTTGGAGCATTGACAGACATCTTTGTATCCTCTTTTTGAGGTCCCAAAGGACTGGAGAATAGTCAACGTTTGTCCCATTGTTTAAGAAGGGTAACAGGAATAATCCTGGAAATTACTGGCCTGTGAGCCTCCTGCTGGCGGGAGGGAAAGTATTAGAAAAGATTCTCAGGGGCAAGATCTATATGCATTTGGAAGCAAATGGGCTTATTCATGATAGACAGCATGGTTTTGCGTGGGGAGATCATGCCTCATTAACTTCGAGATTTTTGAGGAGGTGACGAAAATGATTGAGGGAAAAACACTTGATGTTGCCTTCAGTAAGGTCCATCATGGCAGTCTGGTACATGAGGTGAAGTCACATTGTATCGAGGTGAGCTGGCAAGATGGATACAGAACATAGGAGACAAAGGGTAGTGGTGAAAGGATGCTTTTTGGGATGGTGGGTTGTGACTAGTGACATTCCACAGGACTCCTTACTGGGACCTCTGATGTTCATGGTCTTTGACAAGGTTCTGCACTGTAGATCAATTACTGAAGTTTGGTCACATTGGATTCCAGGTGAGCTTGCCAATTGGATGCAAAAGTGGCTTAACGGCAGGCAACAGAGTAATGGTGGAGGATTTAGATCAGAGTGGTGCTGGAAAAGCACAGCAGGTCAGGGAGCAACCGAGGAGCAGGAAAATCTATGTTTCGGGGAAGGGCTTTTGCCCGAAACATCAATTTTCCTGCTCCCTTGATGCTGCCTGACCTGCTGTGCTTTTCCAGCATCTGCCATCCTCACTTTTGCCAAGTGGAGGGTTGCTTGTCAGTTTGGAGGCCTGTGACCAGCAGTGTTCCACAGGGATCGGTTCTGGGTCCTCTTTTGTTCATTAATTATATAAACGATTTGGATGAGAATATAGAATGCATGGCAGGGGGGTATAGTAGACAGCAAAGGAGGTTTTCTAAGATTACAAAGGGATCTTGATCAAATGGGTCAGTGGGCTGAAAAATGGACAGATGGAGTTCAATGTGGATAAATGCAAGATATTGCATTTTGGTACAACAAACAAGGGTAGGGTTTAGACAATTAACAGTAGGGCTTCAGGTAGTGTAGTAGAACAGAGGGACTTAGAGTGCAGGTATATGATTCTTTGAAGTTTGCGTCACATATAGACAGGGTGGTTTAAAAAGGCATTTGGCATGCTTACCGTCATTACTCAGTCCTTTGAGTAAAGAACTTGGGAAATCATGTTGCGGTTGTACAGGACATTGGTGAGGCCTCTTCTGGAATAGTGTGTCCAGTTATAGGAAGGGTATAATCAAGCTGAAGAGGGTTCAGAAGAGATTTACCAGGATGTTGCCGGGTCAAAGTTTGTGTAATAACGAAAGGCTGGATAGCTGGGACTTCTTTTTCACTGGAATGCAGGAGGTTAAGAAGCAATCTGATAGAAGTTTATTAAATAATGAGAGGCATAAATAGAGTTAATGGTAGTTGTCTTTTTCCTAAGATGGGACGTTTCAAGACTAGGGGGCACATCTTTAAAGTGACGAGAGATATTTTAAAAAAAACCTGAGGCAAATGTTTTACACAGAAGGTGGTTTGTGTGTGAAATGAACTTCCTGAGGAAGTGATGAATGCGGGCACAATTATAATGTTTCAAAGGCATTTGAATTGATACATGAATAGGAAAGGTTTGGAGTAATATGGGGAGAAAGTGAGGTCTGCAGATGCTGGAGATCAGAGCTGGAGATTAGAGCTGAAGAAGGGCTTATGCCCGAAACATCGATTCTCCTGTTCCCTGGATGCTGCCTGACCTGCTGCGCTTTTCCAGCAACACATCTCCAGCTTGGAGTAATATGGGCCAGGAACAGGCAGGTGGGACTAGTTTAGTTTGGGATTATGTTCAGCCTGGACTGGTTGGACCGAAGGGTCTGTTTCCATGCTGTATGTCTCTAAAGCTCTCTGGTCTACAAAAAAATGATTTGGAGGAAAACTTAGCTGGTCTAAAATTTGTGGATGATACAAAGTTTGGTGGAGTTATGAATAGTGAGAAGGATTGTCAGAGGATATAGATCAGTTGGAGACCTGGGTAGAAAAATGGCAGCTGGATTTTAATCTGAGCAAATGTGAGGTGACGCAGTTTGGAAGGCCAAGTACAGGCGGAAATTACACAGTGAATGGCAGAATCCTTAAGAGTATTGATTATATAGGAGGGATCTGGGTGTGCAGGTCCACAGGTCACTGAAGGTAGCAAGGCAGGTAGATAAGGGAGTAAAAAAGGCCTATGGCATGCTTGCCTTTATTGGAAGGGGCATTGAGTATAAGGATAGACAAATTATGCTGCAGCTTTATAGAACTTTGGTTTGGCCACACTTAAAATATTGTGTACAATTCTGGTCACCACACTACCAGATGGTTGTGGATGCTTTGGTGAAGGTACAGAAAACGTTTTCCAGGATGTTGCCTGGTATTGGGTTGGATAGATTGGGTTTGTTTTCACTGGAATGCAGGAGGTTGAGAGGAGACCTAATAAAAGTGTGACGCTTTTTTTTCCCAAGATGAAGGGGTCCATTATTAGTGGGCATAAGTTCAAGGTGCCGGATGGGGATGTTCTTTAAGAGATGTGCGAGGCAAGTTTTTCACACACCTGGAATATGCTGCCAGTGGAGATGGTGGAAGCAGACACAATAATAACATTTTAAGAAACACCTGGATGAATACATGAATATGAAGGGAGTAGAGGGATACAGATTCTGTAAATTCTAGAAAGTTTTAGTATAGAAGGGCAAACTGTGTCAGCACAGGCTTGGAGGCTGAAGGGCCTGTTCCTGTGCTGTATTGTTCTTTGCTCTATGCAAGCTAACAGGAAGTTTATTTTTCATTTATTTATAGGAGGCGTGTTAACCCTGTTGCAAGGTAGTTCCTATCCCTACCCCATCCTTCAGTAGGCAAATGGAAGTTCAGATCCACTCCAGATCTGTGCTGCTAAGAGTTTGAGGCTAGATCGTTGTTGTTGATATCTGTTGGTCCTTGTAAGACATGGAGTGACTGCAAGAGAACGATCCCTGATTAAAGAAAAGAGCTGTTTTATAAATATGTGTTTGTCCCTTTTTTGAAAATCCTAAAGCACTACGCAAGCAATTATTTACTTTTCAAGCGTGGCCAGTTAATGTTGCAAGTTGATACATCAGCTGGTTATTGTACAGCAAGGTTCATCGAATGGCAACAAGTAGCAGCCCAGGTGTTGTGTTTTGTGGTGTTGGGAGAATAGCAAGAGGCACCAAATGTCAGTTTGTGGAGGCCGCATTGAAGTATTCACATAGATTTATGTACTCAAGTGACATCAGGCTCTGGTCAGGATGCTGCCACTGAACCAGGCAGTTGTTAATAATGAAGGAGATCACTGGATTTCTACAGAAGAGGTATGGTTAATAAGTTTGCAAATGTCGCGAAAATAGGTGGTGTAGTGGCCAGTGAAGAAGCTTATCACAACCAATGGGACCTTGATCAGATGGGCCAATGGGCCAAGGGGTGTCCGATGGTGTTTAATTTAGATAAATGTGTGGTGCTGCATTTTAGACAGGCAAATCAGGCAGGACTTGTACAGTAAATGGTAGGTCCCTGGGGAGTGTTGCTAAACAAAGGGATGCAGGTTTGTAGATCCTTGAAGGTGGAGTCGCAGGTGGACAGGGTAGTGAAGAAGGCATTTGGTACACTTGCCTTAATTGGTCATTGCATTGAGTTTTGGAGTTGGGATATCATGTTGGGACATTGGTGAGGCCACTTTTAAGAATACTATGTACAATTCAGATCACCTTTCTGATAGGAAGGATGCTGTTAAAGTTGAGAGGATGCAGAAAACATTTACAAGAATGTTGCTAGGACTGGAGAGTTTCAGTTATGGGGAGAGACTGAGTGGGCTAGGGCGTCTTCACTGGAGCATTGGAGGCTGAGAGGTGATCTTTATAGAGGTTTATAAAATCATGAGCAGCATGGATAGGGTGAATAGCCAAGATCTTTGTGCAGTGGGATATGCCCAAAACTAGAGGGCATAGGTTTAAGGTGAGAGATTTAAAAAGGACCTATGGGGTCGGGGGGGGGGGGTGTAAACCTTTTTTCACGCAGAGGATGGTATGTGTATGGAATGAGCTGCCAGAGGAAGTGCTACAGGCTGTTACAATTACACTTAAAAGGCATCTGGATGGGTATATGAATAGGAAGGGTTTTGAGGGGTATGGAACAAATGCTGGCAAATGGTACTAGGTCAGATTGGGATAGAGTTGGACTGAAGGGTCTGTTTCCATGCTATCTTACTGTTACTGTATGTCAGCTTGTATAGGATGGCAGGTGAGAAGAGTCTGATTGAATGGGAAAGAGCAAAGGGAAAGAAGGCCTAGGGCAAAACAGTAGAGATTGGAGAAGAGCGTATCTCTGCGAAACTGTGAGGAGTTCTTCTGGTGAATTCATGCTTTAAGCGTTGTTATTAAAGGAGATTGTCTGCTCATTTGGCAAATCATTATTTGTGGGTCACATTGCACAACTCCTAACCGTGAGTACATTCCAAAAATACTTCACTGACATCTGGAAACGCTAAAGTCAGAAAGTGTGGAGTATTTCTGAGATTCTGTGTAACCTGGATTAGTTTCGCAACGATTGCTAGAAACCAGACTTTCAAGGAAGTGTCCCACTATCAGGCAGCTAGGAATTGGCAGTGACTGCATCAGCCAAATGCTGAGAACATTTTTTTTTTAAATAAAAAGGATCATTTTCCCACCCTTCCTGTTTGAGATAATAATTTTATACTATTAAATGTTTAACCAATTTGATCCTTTTTTTGAGGTTGCCTAAGGTCTTTGATTTATTTATCTCCATGCCTGATCAAAGTTATGCTATTAAAGTTCCAGGCTGTGTAGCTGTTGAGTGTTTTGCTTCTGGCACACTCTCTTTTTGTGTTCACAATGATCACTGCACATTTCCCTCCTTGCAGCAAATCTTGGACTTCAGCAAGTGCTGTTTTATCAAGTGAGAAAGGGGAAATAAATCTTATCAAAATTACTTTGTACTCCACCTTCGACGTGGAGAACAAAGTTTCCAAATTAACTTGGTTTAAAATCTATTCACTGATTACTTTCCCGTGACATTTTTCTAAACTTCAAAGGTCCTGTTATTGTATATCTCTACATTGCTAGCTCCTTTAAACATTCCTTAGTTTATTGAAAGCATTGGATCAGAGAAATGTAGAAAACTGAAACAGGAGTAGGCCATTCGGAGCTTTTTAATCCTGCGCCACCCTTCAGTATGATCATGGCTGATCATCCAACTCAGTACCCTGTTCCTGCTTTCTCCCCATAACTTAAGAATTATATCGAACTCCTCCTTCCTGAAAACATTCAGTGTTTTACCTCAACTGCATTTTGCGACAGAGAATTTCTTCAAACACCAGTCTCTGCTGAAGAATTTCTCTCCGTCTCAGTCCACCCCTTAGCCTTACACTGTGACGCCAGGTCATTGGGAACATCTGTCCTGTGTTTACCATGTCGAGTTCCATAGGTTAGAGTTGGCTCTGGTGTTTTGCCCAATTTGTACCTGAATGAGGGAGGCCAGAAGGTTGTATGCAGTATTACAGCCCAATTGCACCCTCTCCTGACCCTTCTGAGTAGGGAATCACTAAGAGCCATCAATAGTGAATCCCTGATGTTGCCAAAACAGAGCTTTTGTCTAAAGAGCAAACTTAAAAGTATTAGTACACCAGAATTGTCTCAACTGGAATCAGTGAACTCCGAATATGAATTGAACATGGAAACTTCCTCATATTTAGCCTGGGATGGAAATTTCTGAATAATTTCCATCACCAGCAGGACATACTTGAATCAATTCAAAAACTAAATTGTAGTGAATATTAAATAAAATCATTTGAGTTTTAATGTTGTAGTCTGTCCTATTTAATTGCACCTGTTTTTAGCTTGAACTTTTGCTTTATCCTTGGATGTTTTGTTTAATTGTTAGATTGTATTTTGTGAAAACATAATAAATCCTAAAGGAATAGTTGACATTTTTTTCAGTGACTTTTAAGGAGAGAGGAAGAAACCGGGGTGAGGGGAAACCTTCAGAGCATTTTTTTTTTAACAAAGTGACTGGCTTTGTTTAATACCAAACCTTCAACTGTTTTTAGTTTTTTTTATTAATAATTTTCTATTTGTTTCTAATTAGTTAACTGATACGCTTCCTCCACAGATCCAGTACAATGCATCTGGGTTTCTGGAGAAAAACAGAGACACCATCCCAGCAAGTATTCGAGGGCTGTTCATTAATAGTATAACTCCACTGCTAAGTGTACTTTTTGCAGGTAAATATTATGGTATACAACTCTATATGGGAAGTGCATTGGCCAGCACTGCCTCCATGATGTGGTTTTAGAGTTGTGTATCTCTACATATTGGATATTAGAAAGTTGCAGCAATATGAATTGATTTCAAAAACAATATAAATGTCTTTTGATCAATGTAAACCAACCGCTTGCTCTTGTATAAAACCTTGAATGTATAAAATTATCCTGAGAAAGCAAACAAAAATAACTGCATGGTTAAAGCAAGAGGTTATCAGGAGATATGACTAAAAGCTTGCAGGTATAGATGGCTAAACGTATGGGTATTGCTTGTGGGGGAAACGGAACATGAAAGCACAAGAAGATAGTTACTGTTCTTGTGGTTCTAGGGGTCATAGAAGACCGTACTCAATGTGACTTTACCATCTGAGGTAGCTGAGCTGACTCTCTGGAAGAGCAATTTAACGTGTCCCACCATTCTGCTGCTTCCTCGTAGTGGCCCAATTTTTGACCTTCAACTGCTTATCCAACTCTGATTTTAAAAGCCACAATTGAAACTGCCTCTATCATTCTCTCAGGCAGTACCTTGTGGACCTTAACCACTTGTGTAAACAAAAATGTTTTTTTCTTGCATCACCATTGCCCATTTGCCAATCACCTTTGATCTGTGTCCTCTTTTTTTTCGGCTGATTGAGACAGACTTTTTTTCCATTTAGTCTATCTAGATTCTTCTTAATTTTGAATACATATTACAACAGCAGCCCAGGTGAGTAAGGCTGTTTTTTAAAAAAAAAACAAACTGAACACTGCGATTCACTGTGAGTGGAATTTAAGAAGTATAGAACTTGCATTAAACATCTGTCACATTTTGGATAGACTACAAGGCATTATTTCCTTGTCCTATTTGACCTCCTTGTGTGTTTGGTATGACGCTGTGACTTGAACTCCACACGCATCTGATCTCCATATTTTAAGAAATGGAGTAGTATAAAGCTGCAAAGATAATCTTCACAAGCCCGTTACCAGAATGGAAACAGGACAGCCACAGTCAAACAACCCTGTCCTCTAGAAAAGTGAACACTTGATCAACACAAGAGGTTTTAAATTGGTGAAATGATTACACTAGAAGGAGAGAAGGGTGAGACAGTGGCTCAGTGGTTAGCACTGCTGCCTCACAGCGCCAGGACCCTGAGTTAGATTCTGCCCTTGGCAACTGTTTGTGTGGAGTTTGCGCGTTCTCCCTGTATCTGCGTGGGTTTCTACCAGGTGTTAAGGTTTCCTCCCACAGTCCAAAGGTGTACAGATTAGTTGGATTGACCATGCTAAATTGCCCATAACATCAAGAGATGTGCAGGCTTAGGTGGGTTGGCCATGGGAAATGCAGGGTGGGTCTTCGGAGGATCATTGTGGATTCAATGGGCCAAATGGCCTGCTTCCACACTATGAATATCCATCCACTTGTAGGGGGCAGTCCCAAACCAAGAGACCATTAAAGTATGTAAGCTCATCTGTAAAAACCATCCAATCCCATTTCTATCTGGAAGGACAAGGGCAGCAGATACATGGGAATACCACCACCTGCCAGTTTCGCGCCCCCCAAGCCACTTACCATCCTGACTGGGGAATATATTGCCGTTCCTTCAGTGTCGCTGGGTCAAAATCCTGGAATTCTCTTCCTAATGACATTGTGAGTGTTCCTACAGCATATAGACTGCTGTGATTCATGATGGCACTACCTTCTCGGGGTAACTAGGGACAGGCAATAAATATTGGCCTCCCCAGTGATGCCCACCTCTGGTGATTCAATTAACAAAATTTCAATTTGAGAGAAACCTCTTGACTCAAAAGAGTGGCAGGAATGTGGAATTTGCCACCAGGAATAGTATTTGAAACCAATCAAATGGATGCAATTGAGAGAGAGCTGGCTAAGCAGGATGGAGAAACAAATAGAAGGGTGTACTTATGGGGTTAGATGAGGTAATGTGCAAGGGAGCTTACGTGGAGCATAAACACACTACTGAAAGTGGGCCACACGAGCTCCCTGTGCTGTACACGCTGGGTAATTCAGCACAGAACCCGTCCATTCCAACCAAGTTCCCAAACTAAACTGCATTTGACCCATTACCTTTATACCATTCCTATTCATGTACCTGACCAAATAGACAATAATCAGTAGGTGCAGGAGTAGGCCACTCTGCCCTTCGAGCCTGCACTACCATTCAATATGACCATGGCTGATCATCCTTAATCAGTATCCTGTTCCTGCCTTATCTCCATAACCCTTGATTCCACTATCTTTGAGAGCTCAATCCAACTCTTTCTTAAATGAATCCAGAGACTGGGCCTCCACTGCACTCTGGGGAAGAGCATTCCACACAGCCACCACTCTCTGGGTGAAGAAGTTTCTCCTCATCTCTGTCCTAAATGGCCAATCCCTTGTTTCCTGCCTCCAGAGTGTCCAATTCTTTAATAATCTTATATGTCTCAATCAGATCCCCTCTCAGTCTTCTAAACTCAAGGGTATACAAGCCCAGTCGCTGCAGTCTTCAGCGTAAGGTAGTCCCGCCATTCCAGGAATTGACCTCGTGAACCTACGCTGCACTCCCTCAATAGCCAGAATGTCTTTCCTCAAATTTGGAGACCAGAACTGCACACAATACTCCAGGTGCGGTCTCACCAGGGCCCTGTACAGCTGCAGAAGAACGTCTTTTCTTCTATACTTAATCGCTTTGGGCATGCTATTAGCCTTCTTCACTACCTGCTGTACATGCATGCTTACCTTCATTGACTGGTGTACAAGAACACCCAGATCTCTCTGTACTGCCCCTTTACTACCTAAATGGAATCAAGTTAGATTATCTGCCTTCCTGTTCTTGCCACCAAAGTGGATAACCATACATTTATCCACATTAAACTGCATCTGCCATGCATCTGACCACTCGCCTAACCTGTCCAGATCACCCTGTAATCTCCTAATATCGTCCTCACATTTCACCCTGCCACCAAGCTTAGTATCATTAGCAAATTTGCTAATGTATATATTGTAAAAAGCTGCGGTCCCTGCGATATCCCACTGGTCACTGCCTGCCATTCCGAAATGGAGCTGTTTATCACTACTCTTTGTTTCCTGTCAGCCAACTAACTTTCAATCCAAGTTAGTACTCTGCCCCCAATACCATGCGCCCTAATTTTGCTCACTAACCTCCTATGTGGGAATTTATCAAAAGCTTTTTGAAAGTCCAGGTACACTACATCTACAGAGTTACATCCTCAAAAAATTCCAGAAGATTAGTCAAGCATGATTTCCCCTTCATAAATCCATGCTGACTCTGACTTATCCCGTTACTGCTATCTAGATGTGTCGTAATTTCATCCTTTATAATAGACTCCAGCATCTTTCCCACCACTGAGGTCAGACTAACTGTCTATAATTTCCTGTTTTTCCCTCTCCCACCTTTCTTAAAAAGTGGTACCACAGTAGCCACCCTCCAATCCACAGGAACTGATCCCGAATCTATCGAAGTCTGGAAAATAATCACCAATGCATCCACGATTTCTCGAGCCATCTTCTTCAGTACCCTGGGATGTAGACTATCAGGCCCCGGGGACTTATCAACCTTCAGACCTAACTCTCTCCAACACCAATTCCTGGCAAATATAAATTCCCTTAAGTTCAGGTCCTTCAGCCGCTGTTACCTCAGGGAGATTGCTTGTGTCTTCCCCAGTGAACACAGATCTGAAGGACCAATTCAATTCTTCTGCCATTTCTTTGGTCTCCATAATATATTCCCGTTTCTGTCTTCAAGGGCCCAATTTTAGTCTTAACCATTTTTTTCCCTTTCACATACCTAAAAAAGCTTTTACTATCCTCCTTTATATTTTTGGTCAGTTTACCTTCATACTTCATTTTTTCTGTTTATTTCCTTCTTAGTAATCCTCTGTTCTTTAAAAGCTTCCCAATCCTCCGTTTTCCCACTTATCTTTGCTATGTTATACTTTTTCTCTTTTAACTTTATAGGTTTCTTAACTTCCCTCGTCAGCCACGGCCACCCATGCCTCCTCCTAGGATCTTTCTTCCTTTTTCGAATGAACTGATCCTGCATCTTCTGCATTATACACAGAAATATCCGCCATTGTTCCTCCACTGTCATCCCTGCTAAGGTATTGCACCATTGAACTTTGGCCAGCTCCTCCATCATAGGTCCATAGTTCCCTTTATTCAACAGAAATATTGTCACTTCCGATTGTACCCTCTCCCTCTCAAATTGCAGATTGAAGCTTATTGTATTATGGTCACTACTTCCCAATGGCTCCTTCACTTCGGGGTCCCTGATCAATTCTGGCTCATTGCACAATACCAGATCCAGAATTGCCTTCTCTCTGGTAGGCTCCAGCACCAGCTGTTCTAAGAATCCATCTCGGAGGCACTCCACAAAGTCTCTTTCTTGAGGTCCAATACCATCCTAATCCCCCATAACAACTGTAGTAACATCTTTGCGATAGGTCAATTTCAGCTCCTGATTCAACTTGCATCCGACATCCAGACTACTGTTTGGGGGCCTGTAGATAACTCCCAAGAGGGTCTTTTTACCCTTAGAATTTCTCAGCTCTATCCATACTGATTCTACATCCCCTGATTCTAGGTCCCCCCTGCGCAAGGGACTGAATATCATCCCTTACCAACATGGCCACCCCACCCCCTCTGCCCGTCAGTCTGTCCTTACGATAGCATATGTAGCCTTGAATATTCATTTCCCAGGCCCTGTCCACTTGAAGCCACGTCTCAGTTATTGGAGATTATAATTACCCTGTCCTTGATTAAACACCTCAAAAATGCTCAGTTAATCAGGGAGAGCCAGCATGGATTCGTGATTGGTAGGTCATGCCTGGCATGAATTTTTTGAAAAGGTAGTGGGCAATGTTTATGGATATTATGGATATGGACTTCCAGAGGCATAAAGTCCCACATAAGAGATGGCTAACTAAGGTAGAATCCCACGGAATTAAGGACAAATTACTGACATTGCTGGGAAATTACCTGAATGGCGGGTGACAAAGTCGGGGTAAGGGATACGTACTCAAACTGGCAGGATGTGACCTGTGATGTCCCACAAGGATCTCCATTATTCAGATTCATTATTAATGACTTGGTTAAGCATACAGATGATGATGTAAAATTACAAAGGGATATAGATAGACCAGGTGAATAGGCAAAACTCTGACAGATTGGTTTCAACATAAGCAAGTATGAAGTGATCTATTTTTGTTGGATAAAGAATTGAGCAGGGTACTTTGGAGCTGGTATGATGTTAAACACAGTGAATGTCCAGAGAATTGGGGCTTCGGATGCAAAGGTCTTTAAGATGCCATGAAAAGATGCAGAAAATAATGAGGAAATGGGATGCCGGCCTTTATATCTAGAGTACTGGAATATAAGGATGCAAAAGTTGTGCTACCGTTATACAAAACCCAAGTTAAACCCCATATGGGGTACTGAGAGCAGATCTTAGGAAGGATATATTGGCCTTAGAGTATATTGTAGATTTACAAGAATTATACATGGAATTCAGGGGTTAAGTTCTGAGGAGTGATTAGACAAATTAAGCTTGCTTTCTCTAGACCTTAAAAGGTTAAGGGGTGATCTGATCAAAGTCTTCATGGCGTTAACAGGAAAAGACTGTGTAAATAAAGATAAACTGATTCCAAAGGTTGGGATTCTAGATGTGGGCACCACTCCCTCCGCGACTCCCTCATCAGGTCCACACCCCCCACCAACTCAACCTCCACTCCCGGCACCTTCCCCTGCAACCGCAAGAAATGCAAAAGTTGCGCCTATACTTCCCTCCAAGGCCCCAAGGGATCCTTCCATATCTGTCGCAAATTCACCTGCACCTCCACACACATCATTTACTGCATCCGCTGCACCTGAAGTGGCCTCTTCTATATTGGGGAGACAGGCCGCCTACTTGCGGAACAGTTCAGAGAACACCTCTGGGACAACCAACCCATCCGCCCCGTGGCTGAACACTTTAACTCCCCCTCCCACTCCGCCAAGGACATGCAGGTCCTTGGCCTCCTTCATCGCCAGACTATGGCAACATGACGCCTGGAGGAAGAGCGCCTCATCCTTCCACCTATTGCATTCCCAATGCCCCTCCCCCAAGTCCCTCCTCCCTACCTTTTAAATTAGCCTGCTTGGCACACCTTCCCCATTCCTAAAAAAGGGCTTATGCCCGAAACGTCGATTCTCCTGTTCCTTGGATGCTGCCTGACCTGCGCTTTTCCAGCAACACATTTTTCAGCTCTGATCTCCAGCATCTGCAGTCCTCACTTTATTCTAGAAGTGGGGGCATAGTCTAAGAATTAGGACCAGGCCGTTCAACAGAGATGTCAGGAAACACTACTACGCAGAGGGTAGCAGATGTTTGAACCACTCTCTTCAGTTGTTTGTTTTAAATTTGAGGTAGATTAATTTTTGACAAGCAAAGGCATTACAGAATATGGGCCAAAGGCAGGTATGAAGTTAGGCTATTGGATCAGCCGTGAATGGGATGATTGAACGGTAGAACAGGTTCAAGGAACTGAATGGCTACTCCTGTTCCTGTGTAAATTTGAAGCATTAGCAAAATACAAAGCCTGTGTAGGGCAACAAGGACATGACAGGACTGGGCATTAAATCAACTGAAGTTTTATTGGTGGGGAGCTGTTGAGGATTGAACCCACCCTCTCCTCCCTGACCTATCACCTTCATTCCCTCCCCCACTCACCCATTGTACTCTATGCTACTTTCTCCCACCCTCCTCTAGCTTATCTCTCCGTGCTTCAGGCTCACTGCCTTTATTCCTGATGAAGGGCTTTTGCCCGAAACGTCGATTTCGAAGCTCCTTGGATGCTGCCTGAACTGCTGTGCTGTTCCAGCACCACTAATCCAGAATCTGGTTTCCAGCATCTGCAGTCATTGTTTTTACCTCGTTGAGGATTGAAAGTCCAGCCAGGAGAGCACGGGAATAGCGAATCTGGAAGTTTGTGAGATTCACAAAAACATGTTAAATTGAATCACTTTGACACAGCACTGCCGAATACAGCATGGAGCTTGCTATCCCCAGCCCCTGCTGAGCTCCCATGTGTTATTTGTGGGAAGATCTGTGTGTCAGAGATGTTGGAGGGAAATTTCATAGTGTAAACCAGCTAGGCATAGCCTGATGAACTACCAGGAAAGGAGAAAAACAAAAGGAGGAAAGGGCAAAACAGAAAATGTATTTTCCTGGAAAATAAACTTGTTTTCACTGTTTGTATGTGAATAATTATTTTTCCAGTTAATTTTAATGGCACTGACCACCTTTTTTTTAACCGTTCTAGCTACAGTCTCAAGAACAGGAACCTTAATGGCTCAGCAAAGACCAAAAGTAAGTTATTCTAAGACTTTTTGCAGAATGGTATCAGTTTGCAGTAAGATCATTTACTCTGAATTCTTTGTGAGCCAGGGATACTGAATCTCTACAGCAAGTGTTTGTGTGCGCGTGCGCTATGGAGATGTACCAACATCATATTGGAGTTTAATGCAGAAAAGTGTGAGGTAGTTAACTTCGGAAGAAGTAACAGGAATGCAGAGTACTGGGCTAATGGTAAAATTCTTGGCAGTGTAAATGAACAGAGAGATATGTGTTCAGGTGCATAAATCCCTGAAAGTTGCCACCCAGGTTGATAGGGTTGTTAAGGCATATGGTGTGTTGGTGTTTATTGGTAGAGGGATTGAGTTTCGGAGCCACGGGGTCATATTTCAGCTTTACAAGATATTGGTAAGGCCGTACCTGGAGTATTCTGTACAGTTCTGATCACCACATTATAGGAAGGATGTGAAAGCTTTGGAAAGGGTTCAGGGGAGATTTACTAGGATGTTGCTTGGTATGGAAGCACAGTCTTAAGAGGAAAGGCTGAGGGAACTGAGGCAGTTTTCTTTAGAAGGTTGAGAGGTGACTTAATTGAGATCTATGATGATCAGAGGGTTAGATAGGGTGAACAATGAGAGCCTTTTTCCTTGGATGGTGAATGCTAGCACAAAGGGACATAGCTTTAAATTGAGGGGTGATAGATTATGACAAGGCATAGTAAGGGCATGGGATGGCCTGCCTACAACAATAGTAGACTCACTGAAGGGCATTGTACATACATATGGATAATAATGGAACAGTGTAGGTTAGATCAGCGTCAGATTAATTTCACAGGTTGGCACAACATTAAGGGCCAAAGGGCCTGTACTACGCTGTGACTTTCTACGTTCTATGTTCTACAAAAGGGTTCCAACTAGCTGTAGTTGAAACTCAACTGTGTCTGAAATATTGTGTCAGTAAATGCCCACTATCCTTGCAGCAGCTAGGGTGCTTTCATCCTGACAGAATGAGCTGTTTCCACTATTTTCGGGCGGTTTGGAAGAACCAGGTTGTGGTGTTGGAGATGAGGAATGGATTATGCATGTGACTCGTGATAGATCTCTACCAGCTGACCATTCGAGGGCAACGTGTGTGCATTGGGAGCCTCGTTACCTCCAGAACATTGTGATGCATTGTGGAGGTTGCCTGAGACCATCTGGACTGGGGTGAAGGGGAGCTGTCTAATACTCCCTGGAGAGTGTCTCCAAAACATAGACACAACTTCATGAAGCAGAGGAGGACATCGAAGCATTCAGGACAGATCAGTGTCTGTGCTTCTTAGTTGAAGATTAGGTAGAGTTCTTTATCTGCCTTCTGGACCCACAGGGAAATACTTAGGTATCTGAAAACAAACATTCAGAAAGAGGTAGAGGTGAGGGTAAAGGGAGAGATTGGAAAGTAATCCGACCCATGGTCTGACCATGTAGGCTTTGTACCTTGTGCCTGTCAGTAGGTTCAGAGCGAAGTGGGGTTTGAGAAGGACCATAAGGCTAGAATGCAACCTCCTGGATACACCAGCCTTGGTGATAGTGGCATCATTTCCTACAGCAGGTTTGAATGATTGAGTTGTAGCTTTCCCCCTGCACTGATGTTCTGTTGTTTGTGGTCATGGACCATGTTATTTTGCATATGGGGTGGGGGAGAAGAGAGAGAGAAACACATAACAGAAATGAGCATGTTACAGTGTGCCTGGCACAGCTGAATAATTGGAAGATGTGGAGTCTGTGAGCAATGGCTAAGGGGTTGGTAGCATTGAAAGAGTGAGATGGCACATCTCTATATTAGCCCCTAGCAGGCACATCTCTGGCCTGTTGCTGAGTGGCTAGTGAAATGTGATTCTCTGGGAAGCATGCAAGGTTATTAGTTAGAAGATATCCTTTGAAGATGCATACTCTAAACTTGGGCGTTTTTCACTACTCTCTTCCTGTGACCCTCTGGATAAAAAGGTCACTGATCTACAATGTCCACCCTCTTTTGCTCCATTTGTTGTCCTTCTTACAGCCTTTTCCACTGCAGATAGTCAGCAGTAGTTTTGGTGAATGAATGCAACTCCCATATAAGAGGGGCAAGCAAACTGAAGCTCTTACTGACCGACCATGCAGAGTGTTGGAACCATTGTTGTGCATTTTGGCAGCCAGTAGCATGGATCACACTCATCTCAATGTTACACTGATTTAAATGAGGAGACCTGCATACTGCCTGCTTCGATGGCACTGGCCATGAGCTAACCATGAGGCTGACCAGCCAGTGGTGTTCAAATCCTGGAGCGAATTTTTAAAAAATCTAGGTCCATAAATGCATGCATTAACAATTTTAAGCCTGGGGGGTGTACAGATTTTCAAGGGTAGGCATTCAAACCATATTTATCTTTGTTTTTTTGAAGTATTGTGTTCAAAATTGAACAGTACTGCTCTGGATTGGTTTTGTGTGTGTGTGTGCGTGCGTGTGTGTGTGTTGCATGTCATGTGGAAAGCAGGAGGAAAAACAGTTTGTCAAGGCATGGAGGTGAAATTTGGGACGAGCTGATATTTGCTCTCCAATTGAGTTATTTTCATGACTGTGATGCAAATTGCAGCAAGATGAACCATTAGAACAAGGTAAAAGACAGCATGTGTATACAGAAAGGAAGACAGCAATGTTGGTTAAAAATCTGAGGCAACAAAATCAATACCAAGCTTTACATTTAAAACCCAAACCTAAAACTAAGTGAGCAGGAAGTGAAAAATACAAAACTTTGCTTACCATAAAGCCACTTTTGGTAATGCTGTGGCTCCTTCAAAGTGCTTTACAGCCAGATAACTCTTTTCGAAGCTTCATCATCTGTATTTATTTAGACTTGCTAAAATACTAGACAGTATGTGAAGAAATGCTAAGTGCATTTAATCAGCCCTGATTTGAGACTAATGTGTGCGTTCTTTGTTTTTCTGGTTGGTACAGAAAACAGAAGACAACTTTAACAGCACCAGGAAACAATCTGTTGGAGCACAGTTCAAAGTATGTATCAATGTTAAATTCTATCCGTTAGTTACCAAGGTTACCAAAATAAGTTTGTATTTGAATTCCTAGTCTTTGAGAGGAAACCATTCAGGATGCTGATCTATTGCACAATACTCTACAGGAAATGTCTGGCCAAGTTGGTTGGGTTTTTTCACTTGATACAGAGTCCTTTCTGTCAACATGCAGACCCCTCTACAGCACTCCTAGATCCTACAATATTGGTTTCTTTGGCTTAAAGGTCATTGCAGGTACCAATTAGCATCAGTGAAAGTCAGCAACAGAAGTGTGCGTGTTGCAACCCATGTCGGTTGAAGGTGCAACTTAGACCATCGATATGTGCAATAATTAGAAGAAAGATTTTGACAAGTTTATTGAAAGTTGAGGCTTTCTACTAAGTGTGAGAAATACATGCACGTCCATCAAATAAGACTGCGAGATGTCTGCAGTGTGAGGGTAACCACAGGATCGCAGCATTAGTTTATCACGGAAGAAGGCAATTCAGCCCACCCTGTCCTCACCCTTAATGAGCAATTAGCTTTGTTCCATTCTCCCACATTCTCTCTATAATGCTGTACAGTCTTCCATTGCAGAGAACTGTCTAAACCATGTTCTAATAATGTGATTAATTTATTGCGGTTCTTAAGGAAACTGATTCATTTGAAGATGACAGTTTTTGCATACTCAGATTTTAATGTGGTCACTTCAAAATCAAAGAATTGTGAACAGTTGCAGCTTGGAGGGAGACCATCCAGATTGTTGTCACTAGCTTAAAAACACTTCTTAGGTCGGCTTTGCCTCTTTTCACCGTTGCTTTCAATTGGAGTCCCCTGACCCTCCGCTCTACTGCTATTATTGTAACTGAGTCAGGCCTCCAGGCCACTTGTGATCCTGGTGAATCCAATGATGGTTCATTTGGCTCACAAACAGATCAACAGGCCAACTTTAAAATGGTCAACTATTTCCATGTAAGACAGCATTGGGCCAGATCTCATAACACTTTGAAGGCAGGAAAAAAATGAGCAAGATGGTAGTACAATTAGAGTCTTAGAGTCATACAGAACAGATACAAACACTTCGGTCTAACCAGTCCATGCCAAACACAATCCCAAACAAAACTAATCCCACTTGTCTGTGCTTGGCCCATATCCCACCAATCCTTTCCTATTCATGTACTTATCTAAGGGGCTTTAAACATTGTAATTGTACCCACATCCACCATTTCCACAGGAAGTTCATTCCACAAGTTTACACCCTGTGTGTAATTAAATCTCTCTCCCTTCACCTTAAAACATATGCCACCGAGACTTGAAATTCCCCATTCTAGGGAAAAGACACCTACCATTAACTCTATCGATGCCCCTCCTGATTTTATAAACTGCTGTAAGATCACCTCTCAACTTCCCACATTCCAGTGAAAAAGGTCGCAACCTATCGAGCCTTTCTTTATGTTCCATAGGAGCCAATCAGCAGCATCGCCGCCCAGCCACTCCCAGGGCAGAAACTAAGTCCCTCACCTAGAGTACACCCCACATCTGCGCCATCCCTGGCACTGCCCCCAAGTGCTGCCCAATAAAGGGAAAGTATATGGCTTAAAGAATTTATGTCTCAAAATGTTTTGGATTTTAAATCAGGTTCCAGTTCTGTTAACTGGAAAATTTCACCTTGCAGCACATGCTCAGTAAAAGTACTTATTTTTAAAAAGAAGTTGAATATGTTGCTTCTCCAGTGCACTCTGTATCAACATTTAGATATATCATAGAATCATACAGTACAAAAGAGGCAATAGAGTCATAGAGCTGTACAGCACAGAAACAGATCCTTCAGTCCAATTTGTCCATGCTGACCAGATGAACTACAATAATCTAGTCCCATTTTACATCCCTCTAAACCCTTACTATTCATCTACCTATCCAGATGCATTTTAAATGTATTTTTACCAGCTCCCACCACTTCCTCTGACAGCTCATTCCATACACTCACCACCTTCTGCATGGAAAAGTTGCCCCTCGGGTCCCTTTAAATCTTTCTCCCTCCTCTTAAGTCTATGCCCTCTAGTTTTGGTCTTCTCTCCCCTGGGGAAAAGACTTTGGCTAATTACCCTATCCATGTCCCTCATGATTTGGAGTGCTGGAATTGGACTGTCACATAACACGACAACAATCGCACAACAGCTGTTGGACTATAACCTGGTGTTGTGCGATTTATAACTTCATGCCCCTCGTGATTTTATAAACTTCCATAAGGTCACCTCTCCATCTCCGCTCCAGGGAAATCCGCCCCAGCCTATTCAGCATCTCCCTATAGCTCAAACCCTCCAACCCCGGCAACATCCTTGTAAATCTTTTCTGAATCCCTTTGATTTTCACAACTACAGCAGAGACCAGAAATGAATGCAATAGTCCAAAAGTAGCCTAACCAATGTCCTGTACAGCCTCAACCTGATGACCCAACTCCTTTACTTGATGGTAATATACAATGGTCCTCTGGTCCATCGAGTCTGTATTGACAAAAACTATTACAAATATTTTTGTGTAAAAAACCAAATGTGATGTTGAAACCCAACATCTTGTTTGAGTTGCAAAACTGGCCTGCATATTATTCTATTGCTTATGTTTTCAAGCATTCTTTAGCAGTGCTGATGGAGAAAATGTTTGCAGCAAACCCACATTTCATTCGTTGTGTCAAGCCAAACATCAATAAGTTGCCTGATCATCTGGACAGTAAACTTTTCATGGATCAGGTGAGTCTTGCAGCCTTTAGTTTATGGCAATAAATTATAGATCAAGGTCAGTTTATTTCTTGAGCTGGTGATGTGTATCCATGATCGATCATACGTGCATCACTTGTTCCATACTGATCCTAGTACCACAAATCACTACAAATCTTCAGAAAGTTAGGATTTTGCTATAGATTTACAAGGATGTTGCCGGGGTTGGAGGGTTTGAGCTATATATTTAGGGTGATAACATTTTTTTCTATTCTTGCATTGTATATGGGCATCACTGGCCAAGCCAGCAATTATTGCTCACCGCTAACTGCCCAGAGGGTAGTTAACAGGCAACTATGTTGCTGTGGGTCTGGAGTCATATGCTTTATTAACTGCACAATCCACCTATTCTGTCACCTTTAAGACATAAGCTTTGATGTCTCCCTGCTCATATGCACCATTTTGAGTAACACCTTTACTTATTACTCGCTCCATGTTCTTTCTATCAAAATGCATTGCCTCCACTTCACTTCTCTGCATTGAACTTCAACTGACACAAATACACTCACTCCACTAACTTCCCAATGTCTGTTTGAAGTTTTACATTGTCCTGCTCGTGGTTTACAGTACTTACCAGTTTTGTATCAGGTGCAAACTTTGAAATTGTCCCCCTGCACATCACAATCTAAATCATTGATATATGAGGAACACTTCCTTGGGGAATTGCATGATGCATCTTCCTCCAGTCCAAACAAATACCCATTTATCTTTATTCTTTGATTTTTATTATTTAGTCAATTTTGTATCGATGTTGCTACTGGCCCTTTATTTCATGAGCTCTAAATTTGCTCTCAGATCTGTGGTGTGATATTATGTCCAGTGTCTTTAGTCCATCTACTCTATCAACAGCATCACCCTAATCAATTTTCTGTGTTACCTCTTCAATCAACTCCAAGTTAGTTGGATACAATTTCTCTTCAGAAATCTGTGTTGGCTGTCCTTTTATTAGCACTAATCATTTGAACAAATTGGTGCTATCTCCCATTACTGTTTCTACAAGTTTCCCCATTGCTGAAGTTAAACTGACTGGTCAGTAATAGCTACACCACTTACATGCTTTTTTCAGAGAAGGACATTGCAATTCTCCATTCTTCTGGCCCCATCCCTGAGTCTAAGGAAAATAATAATTATAGTCAATGTCTTCACAATTCCCATTCATGTCCTTCAATATCCTTGGATGCATCTCATCCAGACCCAATGCCTTATCAAACTTAAATACTGATCGCTTTTAAAAGATGATTTCTTTATCAATTTTGAATCTTTGTGGAGACTCTGTTTCCCTTTGTCACCATGAGCTGGGTAGCATCTGCTTCCTGAAAACAGATGCAAAGTATTAAGTAATTTAAGCCATACCCTTTGGTTCCATGTGGTATTCCCCTTTTTGATGCCTAGTCTGGGCTTTTCCTTTTACCAACCTTTTACTAGTTGCTATCTCTTTTTTCGTAATTCCTCTTTGCTTGCATTCTTTTTTATCCACCTTTTGAACTTTCTATATTCAGTTTGGTTCTTGATTGTATTTTCTATCTAATACCTGTCATAAACACTTCTATCTTAATTTCTCTATCCTTTTTAGTATATTTTTCGTGCATGGTAAATGAAAAAGCAGTTTGATTTTATGTAATATTTTAGCGTTGGTGGTTGTGTTATAATCCCAATTGCTGGTAGTACTGGACAAGTCAGATCCTAGTGATTTGCTAGATCGTAAGTTTCATTTTTGTTATTTATCGACTTTGGTGGTCAATCACAACATATTTATTAGATACTGTCAATGCACTTTTAACAAAAGAATATCAAAATTTATTACATAAGGAAAATTAAAGGAACTATTTTGTACTGTAAAAGAACTATTTGAAGTAATCTTAATACAAAAGTTAGAAATAAAGACTTCCCCCTTTTAGCCCCAGCTTCAATCTTACAGGATCTCAAACCTTAGTGAAGAGTCAGCCTGTCTTCATTTAAAATTTCTTGTTCTGTTTGCATGACTGTAATTGTGCTCTGGAGATTTCTTCTCACTTATTTTGAAATGGTTTAAGAGCAAACTTGTCGATTTTGTTTTTTGTTTTGTAATTTTTTTTTCTCTTCATATCCTCCACTTTCAGCAGTTCTTTGCTTCAGGAGTTTTCTTTGAAGCCACTCAAGACTTTTCATTTCTTAAAAAAAAAAGCTAAATTAACAGGCTTTTTTTGCTTTTACTGACCAGGCACTAATAGCCTGACCCATCTATTTTCTAACTCCTGGGAGGGCACCCGGTTGCCAAGCCACAGTAGTTCTTTTTCTATCCTTGTTTCTGATGCACTGAATTGTTCACCTAAAGCTCCACTCCAATGCTAGAAACCCTCATTTGTAACGCATATTTTGGGAATCTTCAAATACCATGACAGCATT
Organism: Chiloscyllium plagiosum; assembly: GCF_004010195.1. NCBI lineage: Eukaryota > Metazoa > Chordata > Chondrichthyes > Orectolobiformes > Hemiscylliidae > Chiloscyllium > Chiloscyllium plagiosum. Next base: position 57,381,698 of record NC_057710.1, on the reverse strand, counting down.
CAGAACAAATCTAACATAGAACTAAAACCACATCTCCCCTCCTTAACACATATAATATAGAAATACAAAGCAAGCTTGAAGCTCAAGCTTCCAAATAATTGTAGTTACATATCATGAATCTTCATTGTAATTACTTTTTGTCTCATCTACATTGGTTTCACTTCATTTTAGCTACGATATAATGGATTATTGGAAACCATCCGAATTCGTAAAGATGGATATTCGTGGAGACCATTCTTTAAGGAATTTGCAGAAAGGTACAACATCTTTCACTTAATGTGGTAAATATCCCGAGAGCAAGATGAGAGAAAAATGTAAATAGAAAAGCATGTCCAAAAGCATGGTAATGGGAAGGCTTTGCAAGACAGTGTAATAGTGGAAAGATTTCGAGAAACCGAGAGTAAGGCTGAAGCAGCTGGTGGTGGAGGGGAGGAGGTACAGCATTTTTGTAAATGTCTGAAGTTGTAATGAATAGAATCTTACAGTTTGACTTAAAAAGCAAGATTTTTAATTTGAAAACCACATTGAAATCAAGCATCAAAACGAGGTGTCCAAAAACTTTATATATAATGTAGTGAAAGGCATAGTCTTAATTTGTAATTTTCTTCTTGCAGATATGGGATACTGCTTATTACACCCAATATATCACTTACTAAAGAAAGGTAAAATGCAATTGAAATCTCTTTTGAGACTGTAACATTTTAAACTGAAAACTGCTTTGATCATTTAGTTATGAAATCATTTTTGTTAAAAAGTTAAGTTTTTAAAGGTAGTTGTGCAGGCTAAGTTCACTTTAAGATTCATAACTTAAATAAGATTTAAAAGATTCACTGAAAAGTAAGTGAGAGTTTACTTCAGATTTGGATGAGTAATCAATATATTACTAATGAAGATGATAAACAATAATATGAAAGAAGTTAATATCTTAATCCATTCTCTATCACTGCCTGAGAATGTAGTGATATTGTCACTCTTGATTTCCAGATCTCTCTCTCAGACTGTGGCTGAAGACAAAAAAAAGTGAGCTCATGCAGTAGAAGTGATTCTGAAGCAGCTGTATTCTGCAAGCTTTAGTCCTGTGCAAGATGTAGCTTTCCTTGTTGCTGCTTCAATTTTCACCTGTATGAGCCGGAATGTAATTTATGACAGCTAAATGGAATCTGTAGAAATACATCTTAAACAGAACCAAGGGAGTGAGTTTTCATGGGGGTGTTCCCATTGCACAGTTGATACTGTAGCAAATGTTTGGTGTAAACCTTACCTCCCCATTTAAGTGAAACTTCTGCCAAAACTGTAATGGAATAGTGAGACACCATGGGAACTACCCATGGGCTTAAATGGTGAAAGTACGTACGAGCAAGTTTTATAAGCATTCTGCTTGTTCAGAAGAGGCAATTGTTTTTTTTTAATTTTGAAGATCTGCCTTCAGCCTCATCTGCAAACTGTGTCAGAAGCAGGTTCAGTCAAGTTAGATTGTGAACATGCAGCCCTACATATTGACAACAAAGCAATGGCACTGACAGAAAGCAGGACAGTCTCCAAGCTGGATCATTAGCAAACTGAGAGTATAGATTCAGTTGCCAATATGAGATCAGTTTAGAGAGATAGGTGACAATAAAGACATTGAAATTGGCTTAGAAAGGAAAGGAGGAGGAGGAGGAGGAGAATCAGCCTGACTGTACGTGGCTATCCAGTGATCCCTCCTAGAAAATACGCATGTCCTGTTTGACTAGGCCATTAAACAGACTCACAGGATTTGCTGTGAAGCCTTGCCCATAAAAGACAGGTTACTTGAACAAAGAACCAGACACTGAGGATTTAGTCTCTCTCTCTCTCTCTCTCTCTCGCCCATCCATCTCCAAACTCTGACCAAGCTGGAAGTAATTTTTTTGTCATCTCTGTACAAAGATTAATAAGAAAAATTTGAAAATCCCAAGTGATACACTCTAACATTTCACGTTACTGTCAAGTGCCAACTATGCTCAGTTGGTAACACACTAGGTTAACACGCAAACTTGGCAATAGGAAGTGATCACAGTATTTACAATGCAAAGTTGAGGGAGAGCTGCAGTGTTTGAAGAAGTTATCCTTCAAGTGCAATGTTTAAGATCTGTCTGAACAAATGAATGTGGCCTTAGTTTGAGGGCTGAGCATTCTGCTGCATTTATACCTCCTCAAGACAGAATTAAGGACTCCTATTGTTTGCTGGAGCTTGTATAACACAGGAGAGCTGTGTTTATTTACAGTAACAGTGATTTCAAAATGAAATACTACAAACCATTTCTTTTGAGATGTTATAATGCAAACCTAAGTTTGTTATCGTGATTCATTTTTCTTGTCTTTTCATAGTTGCTTAGCTATTCTTCAAACCACAGGCCTGAAGGACTGGAAGTCTGGGTAAGTTTGAATGAATCTAAAGGTGGCATTGTTGAGGAAAAAGGGTGAATAAGCCTGATATTTGTAAAGATTTCATTCTCAGCTCATTAATTCAGACTTAACTGGAAGTATGGATTGGAGGTAATTGCTGATTCTCAACAGTTTGAACACAACAGATTGCTTATCATTGGAAAGGGAAAGAATGTGAAATTGAGTGGGGACCCACATCTACCCTGATGAAATGTTCAATCTCAGTAGTAGCACGTGCTTTCTCCACAGCTGTATCATAGATTGCAGCATCTTTTACTCTATAGAAACATTGTCATTCTTTTTCCTTCTCAGTTTTTAATTCAAATCAGTTTTCGGAATATCCTTCAGTTAAAAACTGCAAGGTATCTTTTTTTTTAATAAATAAAATTCCCATACACTCTTCTGTCTGCGTAGCCAGCCTGATTGACAAGTCAGGTGGCCAATCCTGAAATAGAAGCTAGACTAGGCTGAAGGTCTCAGGAGGCTGGAGAGAGATGGTGGTGGATGAGTCAGCAGTGTACTGGGAGCTTTTTAAGAGTCAGAAGGGAATTAGTCCAGCTCCTCCTGGCCCAGAAGCAGTGCTGTAAAAAGAAATGGGCCATTCGGCTCAACAATTCCACACCAATCCTGTGAAGAGCATCCCACCCAGACTCATTCCCCATACCCTTTCCCTGTAACCCTACATTTCCCATGGCTAACCTATACATCCCTGAACACTATTGGCAATTTAGCATGGTCAATCCACTTCACCTGCATATTTTTGGGCTGTGGGAGGAAACCGGAGCACCTAGAGGAAACGCACACAGACACCGAGAGCATGGTGGAATCGAACAGGATCCCTAGCGCTGTGAGGCAGCAGTGTTAACCAGTGAGCCACCATGCCGCCCTACTACGTATCTAAAAGATCTAGCACTTTTCATCTCCTTTCATATGCCAGGTTTCCAGCGACTCTGGTTAAAAATAGAATCATTCTTAAGATGAGGCAGCCTGTTAGTGTTTGAATGGTTAGCTTACTTGCTGCAAATGGATTAATCATTAAGCATTTTAAGACATGATGAGTTAGGAGCAGGAGGAAGCCTTACAGCTCGACAATCCTGCCCCACCATTTAATAAAATCATCACTTATCCTCAATGCAACTATCTGGACAGCCCCAATTTCCCCTGATTCTCTTGGGCTCCAAATATTGATTGATCTCAGCTTTAAATACACTAATGATATAAGAAGTGATTTCTTACCTGAACAAAACGTACCTATATTTGAGGGTTAAAATAACCTGTACCGCAACTTCTGGTTGGTGAGTTGACAACCAGAGTATGTAAATTTAACTGTCCCATCCAAAGAACAAAGCCATATTTTAGCATTATTTATTTTAACATAGAGGGATTATTGGGACTTGCAATATTGACCTGAACCATGCTGGAAGCACAGTCCATAATGCATAAAAACACATGGTGAAACAGCTAACTCTGAGCAATTGATCTGTGAAAACCAGGCTGAATGATGCATTCTGTGCAATAAAATTCAAATTCCCTTCACCGCTACCTGTAAAGTCATTGAATACTTATTTTGTGACAATGATGGTCTTTTGGTACTTTTGCCTATTAGCTTTCAACAGGGTACATCATAGCTTGTCTCAATATTGATCTTGTCCCTTTCTCTGTCTGTGTCCAGCTAGTAATCAATATGGCAAAACCTAATATGGGGCCTGACTACAGAAGGCATTTTCAGATCAAATAATTCCTCACACACTGTGGAGTCAAACCTAGGAATATTCTGTTCAGTGTAGCTCAGACCATTGGGTGAAGCTGTTCTTTCAGTTTGCATAATCTGTTCGCCTAGAATCACAGAATCTCAACAATGCAGAAAGAGGCAGTTCGGCCCATCAAGTCTGCACTGACCCTCTGAAGAGCATCCCAACCATGCCTCTACCTAATATTGTAACGCTACATTTACCACAGTCTACACATCCCTGGACACTATATGGGCAATTTACCATGGCTAATCCACCTAACCTGCCCACCTTTTGGTGTGTGGGAGGAAACCAGAGCACCAGCGGAAACCTATACAGAAGAGAACAGGGAGAATGTGCAAACTCCACACACAGCCTGGGTCACTGGCAGCAGTGCCAACCACTGAGCCACTTTGATGCCAACACAACAACATCAGAAGCAGCAAAGTTCAGTTAGTATCTGTGGTTCCCTGACATTTATATGGATAATGCCAGATAAACCCAGGTATGATCATAGTCATACAGTACAGAAGTAGTGCTTCGGGTCCATTGAGTCTGTACTGCCAAAGCTACTCAATCTACACCAGTCCCACTTTCCTGCACAGGGGCCCATAGTCTTGAATGTTATAATACTTCAAGTGCTCATCCAAATACATTTTAAAGGTTGTGAAGTTACCCATCTCTGGTACCCACCCCCAGGCAGTGCACTCCAGACCCCTACCACCCTCTGGGTGAAAAAGCTTTCCTCAAGACCCCTAAAACTTGCTATCTTTCACTTTAAAATTATGCCCCTGTGTGATTGACCATTTGCTGACATGTCCTGATCATAAAAATGTTTAAATCAAAATAATCTGAAGATGCATTTTGAAGATTTTACGTGTAGGGCTGTGATTATTTCCTTTGGCATCTTGTTTTGTTGAGGGTTGACCTGGTGAGGAAAGGTGGTTGAATCACTGTGTAAGATGAACATTCCTCTAGCTGTAAGTGTTGATCATTCATATAGCTTCACTAGGAACTTTGGTATGTCTCTTTCTGGGGCTAATAAAGAAGTCTATGTGCATTAAGCAAGAAATTATAGTTCTATTTATACTGTTTTTAGACCATTAATGCACAGCCATCACAATGTAACTAGTAAAAATATATCCTTGGTTAATCAGTGAAATCTGAACACTGAGTCATTTTAAACTACACTACAATAGTAACAGATTATATCAAACATAAAATATTGCATATTTACCTGAAGGTAATCTGTGATTTCCAAAATATAGAGCGTTCAGATTCCGTACTTTTGTTCATGCTAATGCGGTCATGTTGTAACAAAATAATCATTATTACAATTCACCTAAATTTAACAAATCAGTCAGTCCAAAGCTGCCTTACCGGTGAACCAGGAATACTGGTAATGCTAAGTTCTTGATTATGTTTTGTCCTTTTGCAGAAAATCCCGTTTATTCTTTAAATACTGGCATCAGGATGAGTTGGCAAAGTGCATAGAAAAACTTGAAAAGGCGGCAATAATTATCCAGAAAAGTAAGCAAGAACTGATCACTTTGATTTTGAAGAATGCTGTTCTACTTGGTGGGAAATTATTGTTTTATTGAAATATGAAAGACTTAATATTTTATCTTTGTAATAAAAACAAGAATTGATAAATAGCAATTTTTTGATTGATTGTATTAGGCACAATCCTTGAAGATTTAAATTTAATTCCAGTCCCATGTCATTCAAACTGACCTCTCAAAATAACTCCGACCAATTTATTTTAACAATACGCATTGATAGGGGTCAAAATCTTCAGCCTGACTTCCAAGTAATGACAGGACATTGTGCACTAATCCTTTTCCCACAAGCACTCAGTACAATTTCCTTTCTGACTTTATAAATGGTTGCACCTGAAGACATCCACTAATGCAGTTTGCATAAAGTAAGTGTCACAGTCCAGTGTAATGTGACTTTTACTTAGCATAAGCACAGTTTGATTTCTGCAGAGCTCCACTTGCCTTTCTTTCATGAGTGAATCAGTTTACAGAAGCCTCCTGGAGGACCTAGAATAACATCCAAATAACTGTTAACATCCGTGCACCGTAAATACCAAACGATATCCCTCCAAACCCAACCTTTTAATGGGGTCATTCAGCAACTGTGACCAGCAAGATCTTGATTGTTTGTTAGCCAGAGGTTTACCTGGTCAGCAAAACTGACATCAAGGTTCAAGAGTTAGACGTAGCTATTTGGAATTCAGAAAGCAAGCAGATCTGCCATGATCTTGATGAAAGGCAGAGGCAGGCCTACTTTTGTTTCTAGTTCATATGCTTGCATGTTACTTTTCAATGAGTGTTCAATTCCTCCCCACCATCAACAAGGCTTAAGTTAGAAGACCGTCCTTAACCTTCTCCACTTAAGTGTAGCCATTGCAACACTAAATGCTGAATGCAGTCCAGGACTTAGCATATTTCATTGGATTTGAATGTCCACCTTCTACATCACCAGGACACTTTTGTCCACCACTTTGGTTATCAGTGAACTGCCCTGCAGTGTGGGTTTTCTCCTCTAGGGCATTGGTACCCAAAACGGCAATGTTTATGTTATTCCTCTAACACCCAAATTAGACAGGATTAATGGAGTCTGGAAGATTCAATAGGTATTACTTAAAGCTCCAGATACAGACATTTTATACAAGCATTTCAGTATCTAGGCTAATATTAAATTATTTGGTTACGAGGAGTAGCACGCTTTTATCTGCATGTCATGCTTCAAGTAGCCTCAGTTAAGCTGAAGTCTGATACCTTTATACCCTCAGGTAACATGCAATTATACAGGGGTAATATCGGGAGCATGTCTATTAAAGGAGTTCAGCCTGTGATATTACACAGCACAGCCGGATGCACTGCAGCAGCTCACCAGGGTTACAGGACAGCACATCCTATCTATTAGTAGCCAGTAGCACAGAAGAGTAGCAGTTAATGCCGTGGGAACTGTTGTATAAGACAATGCCTAGAAAGACTTGCTGACATCAGGAGATTAGCTACTTCCAGCCGGATGAAAGGGTCTGCTGTTGCCAGGAGCTAACTGATGTGTTCAGAATGTGGTGTGGGGTTCAGGTTGGCTAGTTGTATACAGAATGTTTCAGTAGCAGCAAAATGAACTTACACTCAAGTTGAACTTGGTCTCTCACAAGAGAATGACATGTATTTCAAAAGTACCGACCAGCTATCCTTAGCCACACACGCAGATGACAAGCAACATGAATTCGACTGGGACAACACTACTATTATAGGACAAGCCAAACAGAGAACAGCCAGGGAATTCCTAGAGGCATGGCACTCATCCACAGATTCAATCAATAAGCACATCGACCTGGACCCAATATACCGACCACTGCAGCGGACAGCTGGAACTGACAACCGGAAGCGGCAGATACAAATCACTATAAATGTCGGAGGAAACATCACAGAAGCGCTTCTCAGGAGGCTCCGAAGCACTGAGGATGTCACCTAGACAGGGGTCTGCAACACAAATTCCCAGCTCGGCAAACAGAACCACAACAACGAGCACCCGAGCTACAAATCTTCTCCTAAACTTTGAATACTAATTTTTATTTTAATGAGGGTGAGGAGTGTATTTATTCCACTACTGTCAATGTGAAATAGAAGAAACAAGACACAAAGGGGCAGCAGAGCCACCTCTGACTTCATTCCGTTCATGCGTTGTTTGTTCTGTAAGTTATCCCTATGGCATGAACAATACAGAGCTTCAGTCAGGGCAGCTGGAAGCAGTGCTCCCTTTTTTATTGGAGTCTCTGCCTCTCGAGCTGGCTCCCACATTCTTGAACATTTCTGTCTCAGCTGGAGGTGTGCTCACTCTCCGGCTCTGTGCCGGTGGGAAATGAACAGGCAGGGTGATATAAGCCACAGGTTTGATGTGAGGCTGCAATGTAAACATTGCATGTCACCCAGCGGTGCCTCCACAGGAATGTTGCCTACAAATACAGTAACATGAACTGTAATTCATATTCAATGAACTATGCAGCCTCCAGGACTCTGTTCATAGCAACCAGTTGTTTTAAAATTTCTTGAAAATAATGGCTGTGAGATTGAGGCTGAATCCCTGTAGTCTCTGGGCTATACCAAGTGTGTTGACAGCCTACATTGGGGCATAAATATTGAAATATCTTGGTTGAGCCATCTAATCCCATGTAAAAGATTTTTCCTATATACAATGCGAAGAGCACTTGCAATTTCACATCTTCATTCTCTTCTGGAGTGTTGTTTTATCTTTGTGAAAATGCATCTCATGTAGTCGAGCAAGGGGACAGAGTGGCAAGACCCAGCAGACTGCATTATTGTGCTGAAATCACAAAGACATTCTTGTTTTCCATTTGTACTTGTTGCTTGTTACATTTCTGAAAAGTAAATATACTTATTTGCCAAAACAAATACTTTGTCAAAGTGAATTGGTCCATGGAATTAATTTCTTTGTTCTTCAGGCTACAAAAGGTTTCACTGTCAAAGCAAATATAAAATTTTATTGGCTGAGCTACAAAACCAGCGTCAGTTGGAATTGGAAAGACAGATTGAAGAAAGACGGCAAATGGAATTGGAACAAGAAATGGAGAGAAAGAAACAGGAAATGGAATGGAAGAATGAAAGTAGGTGTGGTTTAGGCTGTAACCATTTTTGCTAACATTCTGGCAAAATCCCAATGTTGATCAATCCATCAAATTTTGACCATTCCAAAGACTATTCCCTAAAAATTGCAGACCTTGAAGCCGGTGTTGGAAATTCATGCAACATGTGGGTCAGGAAGAGGTTTAAATTTGAATCAGGAAATGGAGCTATCTGCCTTTCACACCTGTCCTTCACGTGCCAGCCTGGAAGAGGCACCACTTAGTTAGTGTCCCTTGTTTGGGATACTGCAAGGTGTAAATCTGCAAAAGTAATCAATCCCAGATCAGTTATTTTCACATTGTTAGACAGAACTCATCTGCAAGGGAGAAGTGAGCGAACAACGGTTTACTTTAATCCTGGAGTTGTCCATGTTATGTTTCTATACATACTATAACCCTCAGGATGCCCTGCTACAATTTCAGCAGCACAGTAGAGTGAACAACTATTTTCCTCCTGTACTGACCTGACTCCTCCCAATTATACTCATGATCTTTGCTGTTTGGAGGTCAGGGTTGAGAAGAATTTGTTTATTGTCTCTCCACCTGCCTACGTGTGGAGAAATCTTGAAATTTTAGTAAAACAAAGAACTCCGAATGTTGGAAATCTGGAACAAAAACTAAAGTGAATTTCCCCACCACTCCCTTCTCTATCTCATTCCAACTTCCTGACCAGTTCCCTCCAAAACACAAAGCAGTGTACAGTTTAGGCGAGTGTTCCACTGGTTACACCTAGTAAATGTATAATATACCAACATAATAAACATCATCTTATAGCAGTCCAAGAATATTATTGAAATGAAGTCTCTGAATGGTTTGGGTTGTTAAGTAGACTGTATAAACTCAAAAATAAGTGATGTTGCATGGAGAATGATGCTTTGTTAAGCAAAGTCTTTACCATATAGGAACAACAACTCCTCCAATTCCACTCCCAAGGAAGAAGAAGCCTCTCCCACGACCTCGTTCTGTAGCTGTGGATAAATTTCGAAATGCTGTCCAGCCTCCTGTTCCCAGACCCCGGAGTAAGTTGGTGGAGGTATGACTTGCTTTCTGAACCATTTTTCTATTTCTGAAACTAAATTGCACATTATTTTCTGTTACAATCCACAAAGAGATTGAGAACTTTTTAAAGAGATTTGATTTTCAGACTCTGTGCATCAGGTGACACAATTTCACATTTGAAACTTTTATTATTCGCAAGCATACTAAAAGCAACAGCAATTATACATTAAAAAAACTGCAGAAAGGGTATTTCCTCTTTATGTTCTGAAGTGACCTGAAATTCAAAAGCTGCATTTTATATTGTATATCAGACTCTTCGACAAATTGCAGACTTTACAAGATCTGCTTCCAATGGGCTTGCTTCGTCCCACTTTCAGCCATGACGTGTGATGTCTATCAAAAGTTCCCTTCCGTCTTTTTGAAATTCCAATTTCCAGGAGCACTGCTTGTTCCGATGATTCCTTTCTCCCAGCCACACCAAGACACATCTTCCAGTCTCCTTAAATTTTTACTGGTCCCATTTCTTCAACCAGAAAGCTTGTTCCTACCTGCATTCTGCCTGATGGCTAACAGAAATCCACTCTTTCCCCAACTGTCTGCAACAGCTGCTGCTCTTGTCTTGTTCAGACACATTAATTCTTTCTCTCGGGTGTTTGCTCTCGTTCACTCGCTGTCTCTTGCTTTCTCTCACTCTGTGACCTGGGTACCTTTGACACTTGATCCACAGTAATGAGACACTATCTCTTTTGTGTTTAAGTGTTAAACCTGACATGCAGCAACAGAACTTAAGCAGGTCCTCATGGTAATTAGGCCACATTGGCTTATTTCCAAGTAGTACCATGCTCCATTTTACCTTGGATTAAAGCAAGAGTTTAAAACATAACCACTGTATAAATCCTTAGATTTGTAATGCTCTCAATTAAGATTGAATCCTTTCCTCACTTTCTAGATCAAACGTGAACAGCATGATGTGGGTAACTCTTAATATTTATATTGAAAAATGATAAATTTAAATAGGGCTTACCTTACTTTTTAAAAGTGCCGGGTCTCTAGCCTTTGGTCTCTATCACTGCTGATTTGATCATGTCTAAGTTTTGAGCTTTATAGCTTAGTTGCTGCCTGGAACAATAATGCATGCTGCATCAGCAAAAGAGCAAAGATTTTGGGAGTAATGAGGTGACCTGATCAATTATTTGGAGCAGCAGGTGTAGTGACAAGTTATTGGGAAGGGCTAGGAAAGGAGATAGAGAATGGGAGGAACATATATTTAAAAAGGGCAGTATGTGGTTTGTAAGATGCCTATTCAAGTTATCTTTGTTTCTTTTGAGTATATTCTTCTTGACAGGAAGCAAAGGGGCGATAATGTTGGCAATACCGGTTTGGGGAGGATGATCCGCTCGGAGAGGCGTTGCATTGTTAACTTGAGTTTTTCCATGTCTCAGCAAATTTTAATTTGCATGATTTCAGACCTAAAGAAAAGACACTTTACACATTTTAATATGTAATCAACACTATATGATAAAGATGGAGGGCTCTTGTGGTGCAATGGTAGCACTCCTGCCTCTGGGTAGGAGGCCTGGGTTTGAGTCTCCCCTGCTCTAGAGTTGTCTGAAGAGGTCGATTTAAAGATATCCAGGATATAAATGGGGCTGCTGGACACATAAGTGACAAAACTGTGTATAAGAAAATTAATAGTAATTATCATAAATACGCTTCATTGTATTCTTTTTGTTCAAATGATCAGAATTTTTAAAAATTTCAAATCTGTAAGAAGAAACCTATTTTTTTCTAAAAGCTCTGACTTAAAATTATTATATTTCATAGAGATGTACAGCATGGAAACAGACCCTTCAGTCCAACCTGTCCATGCCGACCAGATATCCCAACCTAATCTATTCCCACCTGCCAGCACTCAGCCCATATCCCTCCAAACCCTTTCTATTCATATACCCATCCAAATGTTCCTATTTCCAATAGGAAGGAGACCAGAATTGCATGCAATATTCCAACAGTGGCCTAACCAATGTCCTGTATAGCCACAACATGACC
>NC_057710.1:57311093-57369096 GCF_004010195.1 Chiloscyllium plagiosum | reverse complement strand
CTACTTTCTCCCCAACCCCATCCTCCTCTCATTTTTCTCTCCACCCTTCAGGCTCTCTGCCTGTATTCCTGATGAAGGGCTTTTGCCCGAAACGTTGATTTTACTGCTCCTGAACTGCTGTGCTCTTCCAGCACGACTAATCCAGAATCTGGTTTCCAGCATCTGCAGTCATCATCCTGATGCCTTTTCAAATGTTGTAATTGTACTAACCTTCACCACTTCCTGTGGCAGCCATTTCCCACACGCACCACCCTCTGAGTGAAAAAGTTACCCCTTAGGTCTCTTATATATCTTTCCCCTCTCACCCTAAACCGATGCCCTCTAGTTCTGGACTCGCCCACCCCAGGGAAAAGACCTTGTCTATTTACCCTATCCATGCCCTTCATAATTTTATAAACCTCCAAAAGGTCACCCCTCAGCCTCTGACGCTGCAGGGAAAACAACCCCAGCCTGTTCAGCCTCTCCCTATAGCTCAAATCCTCCTTGTAAATCTTTTCTGAACCCTTTCAAGTTTCACAACATCCTCCTGATAGGAAGGAGACCAGAGTTGCACGCAATATTCCAAAACTAGCCTAACCAATGTCCTGTACAGCCGCAACATGACCTCCCAAATGTTGTAATTGTTTCTCTTGTACTCAGTAACTCTTGTACTCCGTATTCTGACCTTTCGAGGAAAGCATACCAAACATCGCCTCCACTCTTCTAACTAACTGCAAAAACTGAATCATTTTTATGTATGCTCTAAAACTTATTTTGATGCAAAGAAATTTCAATTTACTTCAATCATTTTACATCTGTGGGAATTACTGTGATATTTCTATTTTTTTTCAATATTTTTGACCCTTGTTGTCATCCATACGAGGGTTTCATTCTGTTTTGAATTGTGCAGTAACTAGGATCCCGAGTTGGGTGATGGGACATTCCGACAGAGTGGAAGAATCCAGCAAACATGTCGCATGGAAAGAAACTTTTCTCGTTTTTGCGGGTAGCGCCCACCTAAATTGACAATCTCATTGGATGCTGGGAGTAAAAACTAGGGTTAGGAGTTTACCCACAATTGTGATATAGGCAAGGATGGTCCTTGGGCCTTGGAGAGCCAGCTGCAGTGGTGGCAGAGCCCAGAGTGACCATGCTGTGCGCTTTTGAGTGAGAGGCTATGAGGGAGGGGGTGGGGGAGAGTGATCACTATCAGCTGAAGGCACCTGATGGTGCCAGGGTTTGGGGAGTTAGGGTGTTGGATGATGGGAAAAGGTGTTGAGAGGAAGGAGTCCTGTTTTCTCCTGACCTATACAAGATGCTGTAAGTAACAGTTCCCCTATAGAGTGAAAGAGTTCCTATCATTGTTTTACTGCTGGGATTTTCTGGTAAGCCGATGCAGCAAATGTAAAATTTGAATTGACTTCCCTTCTGTAATCTGGGAAATTGAATTTAATATATTAGTAAAGTGCTGCACTGTTGAATGGCTTAAAATTCTGTAATACCAGTAATGGGCAAGTTGGAATTCCATTCCTTGCTTTTCCATTCTCCATGAGCATTTCTCTCCCACTGCACCACAATGTTTCAATGATGTTTCAGTCCAGCCTTCCTGATCCTTGTGGTCAGGAATGGTCAACAGGCAGCAACTGACAACAACAACTTGCACTATAGCACCTACAACATTTACAGGAGAGCTATCAAACAGAGCTTGACACTGAGCCACATTAGGAGGCATTGAGAGAGATAAGCAAAGTAGCTTTAAAGTAGCATCTTAAAGGAGAAAAGGGAGATGAAGAACCTTAGCAAAGGAATTCTGGTTTAGGGCCTTGGCAAAAGCAGAGTGATTAAAATGAGGAATGATCTCGGGCAGAATTAGGAAAGCACTGATATCTGAGTTGTAGAACAAAAGGAGATGGTGGATGCGAGGAGGAAATATGTATGGGTTTGGAAATTTAGCATTTTAAAATGCAAGTGTTGCTTGTGCTTGGATTGTCTTTTAATGAGGATTCTCTGAATAAAAATGAGGTAGTATTAAGTGTGTAATCACTCCCTGGCTGTGGTACCCTACTTCTGTTGTTGACTGTAATACCTTGATAAAAAGCGCTCGTTGATTTGCGATGGAGACTCGGCTGCTGGTTGTAACTTCTGCCAATGTTTCAGGCAACACCGTTTGATAATTCTCGAGACCACATGAACAGCAGCTGGTCACAGGAACAAGCCGATAAGGAGCACCAAATCAACCAGAAAAGAGCCACAATTCGTTGGTTCAAAGAGACTCAAGCTCGAAAAGTCATTCAGAATGGTACTTTCCCATGCTGGTTCCATGGGATGATTACACGGAGGTGAGTCATTTGGATATGCTTAGATTTTGCTGTAGCAACTCTGTGCTCAGGTTTGCTGTTTGGAATCACAATGAAGGGGAATAACTTGACGTTAAAGACCAGATATTCATTATTGAGTTATGTAGCTCAAGTTGGAACATTTCCTGTCTCAGCACACCCACCTTGATCAAATGTGACCTTTTAAACCAGGAATGGCATAGAATCGGGCCAGCCAATCCCAGACGTAGATTTGAGACATGGAAGGGAGTGCGCAAGTGCTGAGACTGATTAATGAGAAGGGCCCACCTTTGTTCTCTTGGACTTTGCTTCAGTTCATTTAGAAGCTGGTCAGCCACCTTGCCTTCAACGCATACCCCAATACCAGCCCCTATGTCAACACATGCCTCCAACTCTCAACCCACAAGAGTTTCTCTTCCCCCATGCCATCCCACAATTGCTTTCCCTCCCGTTCCCCCATCCTAACATGCCTCCACAACTGTTCCTCCCCACCCCATGCTCCTCCAACCATTCTCAGTTCAAATAAAGCTAATCCTTAAATAGAATCTTTAAACTGCCAATAAAATCATGGGCTCAGACTCTTCACCCCTCCAGAGGTCATGCTTTTGTAACCTTTACCAAAGACGTTGGCTGTATAATCAATTTTGAGGAAATGTCAGCAAATATCTTTAAAGTTGCAGAACAGATGGTCATGCTCACTTCTAACTTAACGTAGGTAGCTGGTTGTTCAAAACGCACCATGTTTATTTGTTTCATTCTTCTACCTTGAATGTTTAAAGTTTTAAGAGCAGGGGATTTAACAAATGTCTGATAATGACATTCATCTAAACCTTACCTGCTCTCGCCAAGTATATTCATTGACTCGATCAATTGGTGACTCTCGCTGTGGGCTATGGCCCCTGAAGCAGCCAAATGGCTGAACTCCTGTCCCTGTGCTTCATGGACAACTCCCATCTGGCAAAAAAAAGGAATGGTTAGAAATTGGAGTTAGATGTTGGATCCTACATTTTTTTAAAGTCTCCCGGAGACTGTCAGTATTCCAAGGAAATACAGCTCTGCAAGTTCTTTCAAAAAGACAAAAAGGAAATGAGGTCATATAAATTGGAACAATTATAAGGAAATTCAAATGAAATATTTGATCAGGAAATACTCAATACTTACCAAACCTGTAAAAACAAGATAAACCAAACCCATGAGAAATAGAGATGCACTAATAATCTTCAGACTAATATCTTCAAAATGAAATTGAAAATTAGAATCACATTTTAATTCCAAAGGTAATAAAAAGAAAACCTTCCAGAGGTAAATAGTGAGACTACATTCCAGCGGCATGATTTGGCTATAACGTCGCTGTAGAATTAGGGGACGGTATTTTCGAAAATACTTACCTCTGTTCGCAATAGTCTGATTCCAGTGGGGATGGTTTGCAGGCTTCATTCTGCGCATGTGCCAATGTCAGCTACTGACAGAGCAGCTTTCTGTGAGAGGTGCTGTACAGAAAGCAGTTTGTTTCATTAATAAATATGATTTCAACCATGATTTAAATATAATTTAGACTATGTTGTACTATGTCTTAGCCTTTGGGTGATTGTTGAGTGATTATGAGTGAGATTTTTTGCTGGTCTGCCCCTGCCCCATTTTTCCCATAGGCCCCACTGTTTCTATTAAGCAAATTTCTGTCAAGCGAGGGTTCACTGGAATGCAACTACCATATTATAGGAGAAGTATCTACTCCTCTTTTCTATATATGTTATACACCAATGATCTCCACTTAGATTTGATGGCACAAGGGGCAAGTGAATGGTTAGCTATAGAATCATTTGAAACCCTACAGCATGGAAGTAGGCCATTCAGCCCTCTGACAAGCATCACACCCAAACCCCCTCCCCCACCCCTCCCATCCCCTTAACCCTGCATTTCCCATGGCTAATCCACCTGGCCTCCACATCCCTGGACACCGTGGGGTAATTTAACATGGCCAGTCCATCCAATCTGCACAACTTTTGGATTGTGCGAGGAAACTGGTGCACCCGGAGGAAACCCATGCAGACATGGGAAGAATATGCAAACTCCACACAGACCGTTCCCTGGGTGGGGAAAGTGGGGGAAGGTGGCTGGTTTTCCAGTTGGGAAACCATGGCAACCTGCCTGCCAAGCTGAGTGGTGGGGGGGGGGCACCAATTGCCCCAGTATGGGGAGGGCAAGGGAGTATTGTCTGACATCAACACTTCTGTCTTTGTCTCCAGCTCCCTAATCCCTTCTCCACCATTCTCCCTAATTGGGAGAGGTGAGGCCTGTAGTATGTGAATGCAAAGTGTTTTGCAAAATGAGGAATAATACTGATTGAGCAAAATTTCAAAGGAATTATTCCTCCCTGCCTCCCCATCATCCTATTTTCAGCAATCATTATATTTTTATTGTTCCTTTAGATCCTCTTAAAGGTCATTGACCTCTTCTGAGGACTTTACGGAGTGCATAAGGCGGGTATGTGTTCAAGGAATACAAGATAAAAAACTGGTACAAATCAACTCTGCCCTGTAAAATTTATTTTAAATATCTTCCCTTCTCACAGCTGCCTGTATTTAACCACTGTTTCTGTTTTTTAGGCATGTGTGCCAAAGTAATATATTTTTATACTCTGTTTTACAGAGAAAGTGAAGATTTGTTGGCAAACCAGCCTTTAGGCTGCTTCCTTATTCGTGTCAGTGGAAGTAGAGAAGGATACACACTGACATTTCGGTAAAATTTCTTCTTTTTTTTTCAATTTAAAAGGTTACTGATGTAGAAATCTGACCTTAATTAAGCATCTGATATGTACTAAATTCAAGAAAAATATTAAAGATTGTAATAACAATCCAAATGGAAATAATCTTATTGCGAAGAAAGCTGATGAAATCAATAAGTAGTTAATCATCATCTACAACTAAAGCAGTCATAAGACTGCAAGGCTAGTTTCAGTATGCTAATGCAATATCTCAGAGTCATCAAGTCATACAGCCTTCCTCCGGGTCCTCCAAAGATATGCAGGTTAGATGAATTGGCCGTGCTAAATTGCCTATAGTGTTCAGGGATTTGTAAGTTTGATGCATTAGTCAGGGGTAAATGTAGGGAAATGATTTTGGGTGGGAAACTCTTCAGAGGGTCAGTGTGGATTTCTTGGGCTGAAGGGCCCATTTCCACAGGGATTCTAAGATTCTAAAGCATGGAAACAGACCCTTCAGTCCAATGAGTCTAAACCAATCTCATTCCCAAACTACACTTACCTGTGTTTGGCCCATATCCCTCTAAACCTTTCATATTCATGAACCTCTCCAAATGTCTTTGAAATGTTGTAATTGTACCTGCATCCAACACTTTCTGGAAGTTCATTCCACACATGAACCAGTCTCTGTGTTTTTAAAAAACAAAAGTTGCATATTGTGTCCTTTCTAAATCTTTCTCATCTCAGCTTAAAGATATGCCCCCTTGTTTTGAATTTAACCACCTTAGAGGAAAACCCCTTGTCATTCACCTTATCTTTTCCCCTATGATTTTATAAACCTCTACAACCTCCTTTGCTCCAGTGAACTAAGTCCCAACCTCTTTATATAACACAACCCTCCATTCCCAACAACATCCTGGTAAGTATTTTTTTGAGCCCTCTCCAATTTAATAATATAGCAGGGTGACCAGAACAGCACACTACTCCAGAACAGGCCTCGCCAACGTCCTGTACAACCTCAGCATGACATCTCAACTTCTATACTCAATGCTCTGAGCAATGAAGGCAAGTGAGCTAAATGCCTTCTTAACCATCATATCTACCCTTGAGGTAAATTTCAAAGAATTATGTATCTGAACCCTTAGGTCACTCTATCCTACAACATTCCCCAATGCCCTGCCATTAATTGTATAAGTCCTGTCCTTGTTTGTGATACCAAAATGCAATACCTCGGGTTTATCCAAATTAAACTCCACCTGCCACTCCTCAGATAATTGTCCCAAGACAGTGGATAATGGTGTCTTCTGCGAACTTAAATGATGACTCCTATATTCTCATCCAAACTGTTTATATAAATGACAAAACAAAAATGAACCTATTACCTATTCTTGTGGAACCTCTCTGGTCACAGGCCTCCAGTCCAAAAAAAAACAACCTTCCACTGTCACGCTCTGTCTCCTACTGTCAAGCCAAACATGTATCCAGTTGGCAAGTTCTCCCTGAATCCCATGTGATCTAACTTTACCAAATCGTCTACTATGCAGAACCTTGTCAAAGGCTTTACTAAAGTCCATGTAAACAACATCTACTGCTCTGTCCTCATCGGTCTTTTTGGTTACTTTGTCAAAAGTCTCAATCAAGTCTGAGAGACACTATTTCCCTCAAAGCAATGCTGACTATCCCTAATCAGTCCTTGCCTCTCCAAATGCATGTGAATCCTAACTTTCAGGATCACCTCCAACAACTGATCCACCACCGATGTCAGGCTCACAGGTCTGTAGTTTCCCAGCTTCTCTTTATGTCCCTTCTTAAATATTAGCCACCCTCCAGTCCTCTGGTATCTCAACTCTAGTAATAGACAACGCAAATATTTCTTCCCTAACTTCCCACAATATCCTAGGATACGCTTGATCAGGTCATGGAGATTTATCCACCTTTTTATGTTTTCTAAGACCTCCAGCACTTCCTATTCTGTTAAGCAAACTGTGTTTAAAACATCAATCTGCAAATTCTCTAGTCTCCATTTCTTTCTCTACAGTAAAAACTGATGGGAGATATTAGTTTAGTATCTCTCCCAACTCCAGAGGTTCAACACATAGATGACCTTGTTGATCTTTTAAGGGGACCTACTGTCTTTTGCTTTTAATGTACTTGTAGAATCTCTTTAGAATATCCTTAATCTTATCTGCCAAGGCTATCACGCATCCCCTCTTTTTTCCCCTCCTAATTTCACTCTTAAGTGTCCCAACATTATTTGTACTCTTCAAGAGATTCATTTGATTGCAGTTTTCTGTATCTAATGTATGATTCTTTCTTACTTTTGACTAGAACTTCAATATCTCATCCTGGCCAATCAGAATGTGTAGCAAATTTATCATAACTCTAAACTTTATTTTCGCTATCCTGAAAATTCCCAGAATTCCCTTTGACTTGGCATACTTTACATGGTTTTATTCCCTTCTGTTCTCATGTGCTCTCTGCCCACATCAGAAAACTGAATTCTGATTCTTTAATATGATAGCAGAAGATGCTGGAAATACTCAGCAAACGTGATGCATCTGTGGAGAGAGAGCGATACATAGAGTTAATGTTTCAGCTTGATACCTAATAAAGGTCCATGCAAAAGTCCATGGAGCAAATTTGGACTCCAAACATTGTGGCATCAAAAGCTCTTGCTATTTCTCTTTAACAAATCTGTATTGAAATTCATTTAACTCATGTATTTCCAAGTGAATCATTTTGTGTGTCATTCTTTTTAACAGTATCCTCCCCACTGATTTCATGCTGACTGATCTATTATTGTTAGACTTACCCTTCACCACTCCTTTTCAGTAACAGTGGAGTATTTGCAATCCATCAGTCCTCTGCTCCTATATCTATGGAGAATTGTAAGACTGTAATATGAGCCTCCCTTACCTCCAGTCTTTCTTTTCTCAACAATATAAGATGCAGCATATCCAGACTGCATAGTTTCTACTTTAAATGCTCCCATTCCTGACTCCTAGGTAAAGAGGAGCTGAGTATTGTTTAAAATGAGGAAAGACTTCAGAAAGCTGGAGGACCGAGGGATTTGGAAGTCCTGGTGCATGAATCAAAGAAAGCTAACATCAGAATTCAGTAGGTAACGGGGAAGGCAATTGGCCTGTTGGCTTTTACTTCAGAGGAAACAGACAATAAAATAGGGAAGTCATGCTAAAACAATATAAGGCAGACCACACCTGGAATACTTCTACTTTAAATGCTCCTACCCTGGACTCACTTAAATACCACTTCCTCTAATTTATTGCTATCCAGTTTCTGTATTAACTCAGCTACAATTTCTGTTCCTATTTTTACTGTGGCACTGGCAATACCCTTTAGTGAATGCATTCAAATGCACACCTTCAGACATATCTAAGACCATAAGATAGAGGAGCAGAAGCAGGCCATTCAGCCTGTTGAGGCTGTTCTGCCAGTTGGGGAGGTCATGGCTGATGGTCCTCACCACCATTTTCCCAGTAATCCTTTATTCCCTTACTGAATAAAATCCATCTGTCACAGCCTTGAAATTCTTAATGACCCAGCCTTGACAACTCTGTGCTAAAGAGTTCCACAGATTCACCAGCCTCTGAGAAAAGATATTCTTCCTCATCTCTGTCTTAAATGGGTGACACCTTATTTGAGATTATGCCCTTTGGTCTTTGTTTCATCTTTCAATAAGATCAACTTCTATTTTTCTAAATATACAAGTCCAACCTATTCAACCCCTCCTCGTGACAAATCCCTGCCCATCTGGAATCAATCTAATGAAATTTCTCCGGGCTACCTCTAATGTCAGGACATCTTTCCATAGGTAGGGGGACTAAGCCTATTCTCAGTATTCCAGGTGTAATCTGCCTTGTATAGTTTTAGCTCAACTTCCCTATTTTATAGTCCATTCCCATTGAAGTAAAAGCCAACGGGCCATTTGCCTTCCCCATTACCTACTGAATTTTGGTGTTAGCTTTCTTTTGATTCATGCACGAGGATCTCCAAATTCCTGGATCCTCCAGCTTTTTACAGTCTTTCCTCATTTTAAACAATACTCAGCCCCTCTGTACCTGTCAAATTGCATAACTTCCTGTTTTCCCACATTATATTCCATTTGCTGTGTTTTTATACCCACTCACTTAAATAGGCTATATCCTTCTGTAGATGTTTTCTGTCATCCTCACCACTTGTCTTCCCATCCATTTTTCTGTCATCTACAAACTGTTTGCACAAGATCATCTTTTTAATCTCTATTTGGTTTGTGTCTCCCTCATTCCATGTGCTTACCATTTTACTTTGTAGGCTTATGCATTTATTATATTATCCATGATATCTTCTCATGCTCTGTCTTTGACACTCTTGTTTGGTCTCCCTGAATGTCATGCCATTTTTAGCATTATCTACACCCATCTCTTTCAAGATCGTGGGTTTGTGAAGTTAGAATAGAGAGTTTGAACGCTATTCAGCCAATCAGAGCTCAGACTGTTCTCATCTTAAAACAAGATCAGATTAATTAACCTCAGCAAAGATGCCCTAGGTAGTAGTGATCATAGTATGTTTGAATTTTACTTTTGGTTTAAGGGAGACAAGTGTGCATCCAAGACGAGTGTTTTAACTTTGTGATTTGTTTCATTGCTCTGTCAGAATTAATGGAGACAGCACACATTTTTTTTTTTTTGTTGCACTGTTCTAGTTCAGAACATGTAAGTCATTCACGTTTAAGACCGGTATCTGTAGTCACAGGTGAATTTGAACCTCCACAGGCCATTTTCTAGCCGGTCAATGTCGTTGAGGATGGTAACCAGTTGATGGTTGGCTTGTCATCTTTGTTTTGTTTTTTAGGAGATAAAGAAAAATGTTTGATTTATGTCTATTTTTTAAAATGCCCTTGGGGCTTTCCAAATTTCTAAAAGCATATTCACCGTAAGCCTATAAACAAAGAGTAAAAGATAAAGTCACCATAGTCCTACCAGACCATCTGGCTACACTCTCATTAGAGAAGATGGGTGGCGGTGGTTTAACCTGAGAATCACCACATCTCAGGTGAGATGAGAGATTGAGAAAGAGGGTCCTTCATTGTAACCTCAGCTAGTTTGGGAATTGAACCCATGCTGTTGCTGTCATCCTGAATTGCTAACCAGCCATCCAGCCAGCTGAGCTAACCAACCCCCAACATATGCATATAGCAAAGCACCACTGACTGACCCTTAAAAGAATTTAGTTCAAAACTTCATGCGGTTTTGAAAAAGAGTTGAATTATCTTTTACATTTACCTGAAAAGACCTGAATCTCTCAGGATAGAACTGAAGAGTCAACCTTGATTTATCCTCTCCTGTGAATCAGAAGGGGGGAGATTTAACTCTTATTCTGTGTTGAACTCTCTAAAGTTCACACTTAAGCAGAAAATTGAAAATGCTGCTTTGTTACAAGTGTCACCTTTACCAATGAAACTGGCTGATGCTATGGTTTAGATGGCTTTAGATGGGATCTGCTCATTTCTTCATGATATAAATTTTTCCTGAGTGTATACACTCTGTGCCAAGATGGTGACAACTTTGTGCTATGAGTGACTGTTTTATTTAGAAACAAGTCTTTGAGGAAATGGAAAAATTGTTAAACTTTTGTGCTTTTGAGTTGGGCATTAGTATAATGTTGAGCAGCGTAAAGGGAGCCTTACTCATTGTAAATGGAATAAAAATGAAGTGTTGGAGAGCAGATCTGACATCTGGAGCAAGAAACTTAGTTAAGGGTTTAAATCCAATATGACTGTTCATCCAAACTGGGTCTTACATGATTCTTGATTATCTTCTACCTGATCTAGGGCTATTTGGTAGAGATTTGAATTAGAAAGCACTCCATTTGAGAGATGGTGTAGGAGGGAGGGGTTCAGATTTGTTGGACATTGGGACCGATTCTGGGGAAGATGGGACTATTACAAAAGGGACGGTCTACATCTGAGCCAGGGCGGAACCAATGTCCTTGGGAGAGTTTTTGCTACTGCTGTTGGGGAGGTTTTAAACTAATGTGGCAGGGGACTGGGAACCAGAAGAGAAAATAAGTAGGCAGCGAGTTGGAGACTAGAAACTGTAAGAATTATGAAGATAACATTAATAAAGGGAAGAATAGGCAGAGAGCAGATGAGTGCAAAAGAATCTGGTGGCCTGAAATGCATCTACTTTAAATGCAAGGAGTTAGTGTGTAAGGCAGATGAACTTAGGGCTTGCATTGGTGCCTGGGAGTATGACATTATTGCCATCACAGAGACTTGGTTGAAAGAAGGGCATGATGATTGGCAACTAAATGTTCCAGGATATAGACACTTCAGACAGGACAGGGAGGGAAGTAAAAGAGGGGTGGAGCTGCATTGCTGGTCAGGGACAATATCACGGCTGTGCTAAAGGAGGGCACTATGGAGGTCTTGGGTAGTGAGACATGTTGGGTGGAGCTGAGAAGTAAAAAAGGTGCAGTTACATTGTTGGGGCTGTATTACAGACCTCCCAACAGTGAGCATGAGGTAAAAGAACAAATAGGTAAACAGATTATGATTAGATGTAAAGGCAATAGGGTAGTGGTGATTGGAGATTTTAATTTTCCCTACATTGACTGGGATACACTTAGTGTCAGAGGTCTGGATAGTAGAATTTGTACGGAGCTTCCAGGAGAGTTTTCTAGAGCAGTATATAATAGTCTGACAAGGGAAGGGGCCATATTGGACCTGGTACTGGGGAACGAGCCAGGACAGGTGGTAGAAGTTGCGGTGGGGGATTCCTTTCGGAACAGTGACCACAATTTTGGAAGTTTTAGAATACTCAAGAGGGTGGTCCTAAGGGAAGAGTACTAAACTGAGCCAAAGCCAATTATATCAAAATAGGCAGGAGCTGGGAAATGTGGATTGGACACAGCTATTTGAAGGGAAGTCCACATTTGAGATGTGGGAGGCTTTCAAAGATAGTGCAGGATAGGCAAGTCCCGTTGAAGGCAAAGGATGGGAAGGGCAAGATTTGTGAACCATGGATGACAGGAGAAATTGTATGACTAGCCAAGAGGAAAAGGGAAGCGTACATAAGTTCTAGGCAGCTAAGAACAGAATGGGCCCTGAAGGAATATCGGAAGAGTAGGACAAGTCTTAAATAAGGAATCAAGCGGGCTAAAAGGGGTCATGAAATAGCTTTAACAAGCAGAATTAAGGAAAATCCCAAAGCATTTTATTCTTATATAAGAAGCAAGCGGGTAACTAGAGAAAGGATTGGTCCATTAAAAGATAATGAAGGAAGGCTGGCTGTGTGTCGATCCTGAGAGAATGGATGAGATTCTGAATGATTACTTTGCATCAGTGTTCACTGAGGAGAGGAACATGATGAATGTTGAGATTAGAGATAGAAGTTTGATTAGTCTGGATCACATTGGTATAAGTAGGGAAGATGTGTTGAGTATGCTAGAGGTTATTAAGGTGGACAAATCCCGAGGACTGGATGAGATCTGTCCCAGGTTGCTGAGGGAGGCAAGAGAGGAAATAGCTGGGGCCCTGACAGATGTCTTTGTGGCATCCTTAAACACAGGTGAGGTACCGGAGAACTGGAGGGTTGCTCATGTTGTCCCCCTGTACAAGAAGGGTACTAGGGATATTCCGGGTAAATACAGACCAGTGAGCCTGACGTCAGTGGTGGAAAAGTTGCTGGAGAAGGTACTGAGAGATAGGATCTATTTATATTTTTAAAAGAATTGGCTTATCAGTGATAGGCAACATGGTTTTGTGTGGGAGATATCGTGCCTTACCAACTGAATAAAGTTCTTCGAGGAAATGACTAAGTTGACAGATGAAGGAAGGGCTGTTGATGTCATATATATGGATGTTAGTAAGGCATTTTGATAAGGTTCCCCATGGTAAACTATTGGAGAAAGTGAAGTCACATGGTGTGCAGGGTGTTCTAGCTAGGTGGATAAAGAACTGGTTGAGCAACAGGAGACAGAGTAGTAGTTGAAGGGAGTTTCTCAAAATGGAGAAAGGTGACCAGTGGTGTTTCACAGGGGTCAGTGTTGGGGCCACTGTTGTTTGTAATATACATAAATGATCTGGAAGAGGACACTGTTGGTATGATCAGCAAAAGCCTTGGGAAAAGTTGATGGGCAGAGAGATCTGTGAGTGCAGGTCCATTGTTACCCTGAAGGTTGCTGCACAGGTGGATAGAGTGGTCCAGAAGGCATATAGTATGCTTGCCTTCATTGGACGGTCATTCAGTATAAGAGCTGGCAAGTCATGTTAGAATTGTACAAGACATTGGTTTGGCTGCATTTTGAATACTGTGTACAGTTCTGGTCGCCACATTACCAAAAGGATGTGGGCACTTTGGAGAGGGTGCAGAGAAGGTTTACAAGGATGTTGCCTGGTATGGAAGGTGCTAGCTATGAAGAGAGGTTGAGTGTAGGTTAGGTTTATTTTCATTAGAAAAAAAGAGATTGAGGGGGGACCTGATTGAGGTTTACAAAATCATGAAGGGCATAGACAGGGTGGATAGAGACGAGCTTTTTCCCAGGGTGAAGGATTCAATAACAAGAGGTCATGCTTTCAAGGTGAGAGGTGGAAAGTCTAAGGGGGATACACGCAGCAAGTACTTCACACACAGGGTGGTGGGTGTTTGGAATGCGTTGCCAGCAGAGGTGGTAAAGGCAGGCTCGGTAGATTCATTTAAAATGTGTCTGGACAAATGCATGAGTAGGTGGGGAGCAGAAGGCTACAGATGCTTAGGAATTGACTGACAGTTTTTGACAGTATATTTGGATCAGCTCAGGCTTGAGGGGTCGAAGGGCCTGTTCCTGGGCTGTAAATTTTCTTTGTTCTTTATTTCTTAATACTAGTACATAACAAATTTATGAACACAAACTTTGAGAAGTGTGAACCTGAATCTGAGACATTCAGATATTTGAATCAGGAGCAGCAGTAGGCCATTCGGCCCCTCAAACCTGTCCCTGAAATTTGAAATAAACGTGGCTGATCTCATTTGTAATCTCATACCCACATTCTCACCTCCCTCGGTGTATCCCGATCTCAGCAAATTTTCTTTCATATAATCTAACTGATTTCCTTGCCATTCATTTTCCCACAGGGCTGTGTTAATGATTTTGATGTGGGGAGACAGTTCAAGGGAAGCTGGAGAGGCTGAGTGGGTGGGCAAAACATTGGCAGATGGAATACAATGTGAAGAAATGAGAGATTATCCATTTTTGGAAGACCAAAGTATAGAGTATTTCCTAACTGGTGAGCAGGCTGGGAAAGATTGCACTTCATAGAGGCTGAGTGTCCTTGTTGATGAGTTGCTGAGGGTTAATATGCAGGTACAATGAGCAAGAAAGAATGCAAATGTTATGCTAGCCTTTCTTACAAGAGGATTTGTGTCTGGAAGCAAAGATGTTTTACTGCAATTAAGAAATTAATATTATACTGAGCTTTGGTAAGATAACATTTCATGTACAGTGTTTTTGCCTGCTTACCCAACGTAATATATAATTGGTATAGAGAGAATGCCTTAATGTTCACTAGACTGGTTACTGGGATGGGAGAGCATTGTCCTATGAGGAAATATTAAATCATCTGAGCCTACATTCTCTGGAGTTTGGGCAAGAGTAAGCTAATCTCATTCAGATATACATAATTCCTGCAGGGATTAACAGGATAGATGTAAGAAGGATGTTTTCCCTGGCTGGGGATTGTCTACAACCAAGGGACATGGTTTCAGAATGAAAGAGTCGGTCACTTAGGACTAAACGATGAGAAGAATGTCTTCTTTCAGAGGATGGTGAACTTTTGGAGGTTTACGTTCAGATCAATAGATTTCAACATGTAAAAAAACATCAAGGCCCAATATCAATGAATGGGAGAAAGAGGTCAAGGGGCTGAATTGTCTGTTCTTCCTATTATTTATGTTCTTCTGTTCTTGGGTATATTAACAACTAAAACCCTTTAGTGATAGAAACTGACAGACATCCTCAATCCACACCCACAGCAATGTGGTTGGTTCTGAACTGCCCTCAGATATGATCTGTTAAGCAACTTGATTGTATGAAAGAAGAGAGCTCAATCTCATAGCCTTTTATACCCAGAATAATGTCTATGATGGAGAGACTGTATTACAAAGAACACAGTTTTCATGTTTAACCATTTCTAGAGGGGAAAGGCTCTGCAGAAGAATCTTTAAGAATCAGAGCTTTATTATGATTGAGCAATTGCGAGTGTAAAATTTGGTTAAAAGAATGGGCCATATCTATTTATGTTTTATGGAGACACTTTTTTTAATACAGTGTCTATTACATCCCAAACGTAGCCATTGCTTGGGATGAATAGCTTTCCATTTTATCTGCCTATCTTGCAAAGTGGTAAAAGAGCTTGAATGTATTTACTAACCTGGTGAACCATGTTACTACTTTAACCTGACATGAAAGGTGGTTCTGCTTCCACAATTCTGTCAAAACGTAAGAATTAAAATTCCAATTGTTCAGTTGTATCTATCAATCAAAAACAAGACTATTCACCTCTGGTCACTCGTCATGTTATTACTGTGTTTTTATTTCCAGAGGTATAGATCGGTGCCGACACTATATGATTGAAATGCAACCTAATGGGAGGTATGTCATACTGGGAGAAGATAAGGCCCACCCATCACTACCAGACTTAGTGGACTATTATAAAACTGTTGGAATTCAGCCATTTATGGAAGTTCTCACTATGCCTTGTGGTCAAGTAAGTAATCTGCTTCTGTACATTCCTTTGGAATCTAGGGATGGTGTGGCCACATTATTCAAGCTTTTCTGGTTTTTGAAGCTTATTATTTTGTTACACTTGTACATCTGAGTGTGTTCAGAGGACCTGATTCTTGCCATCTGTATCCTGCCTCTCCACTCTGCTGTATTGTTCCCAGCTCTCCTTCATCTTCAGGCATCACCAGCAAGCCTTCTGATGACTTATATATCTTCCTTTTTCACTGCTTTCCTGGAACTGAGCAAGGAAACAGGCTGGTAATGTTCAAAACATGTTTTGTGCTTTGACTAGGGAGCCAGTGTGTGTGGCAAAAATATTAGATATCAGATATCATGGGGAGCATGTTGGGGGCAAAGTAAGTGACAGTGAAGTTAAAGATATGAAAACGTTTAGGAAGAGGGCGCAGACTGGGGCATCAAGAATTGAGAATGTGGTGTACACACAGGAGTATGATTTAGCCCTAAATGCAGACAGTATCCAACTCCATTATGATGATCTTCCTGACTGTTGACATTGTGTGGTTAATGCTAAGAAATTTGAAACCTGGATAAATTACTGGAATACTATTGGAAGTTTTCCAGATACAGCAGAGCCAATGTGAAAGCTTTTGTAAAGCAAGCAGGTACATGAACAGATAAGTAAATGTCTGCTTTCTTCAAAGAATTTGTTACATTACCCAATATATCCCTTCAAAAGCAAATCATGATTGTGATACCGTCTCTTCAGTAGATTCTGCAGTCAATCAACCTTGTTACATACTTGCCTGGGCTGCTGATCTGACTTGCTTCTAGAATCTAGAAAAGGATGTGGAGGCAAGTGAGAATACAGCGATAGGTTACAAAGACACCACCTAGGTTTATGTTCTAACCCAACTTCACACAAATAACAATATGAGCAAAAATAGATGCAAATTGACCTTTAAGAGCATTTAGTTTTGTTGTTCCAACGCCGAGGGGAAAAAGGTGACGTAGCAGTAATGTTACATGACATGTAATCTAAAGGGAATTGGTTTAACTTGTATACTGGCAGTTATTGGAATTTACATTCAATTGATAAATCTGTAAAACAAAAATAGTTGTCATTCCTGAGACTAGCATCAATTGTCACAAAAGAATATCAGGTTCTCTAATGTCTTTTTAAGGTTAAAAAAAAAATCTGGCAACCTTTCCTGGTCTGGTCTGCATGTAACTCCAGATTGACAGCAAGGTAATTAGCCGGAAACCTGCTGAGTTCAAGGGAAGTTGGGGATTAGCAGCAACATCAGGCCTTGTCCATGACATCTGGATTTATGAAAGAATTAAAAACAAAACACCACTAAAATTTTCATTTCTAAATTTCAAGTCCAAGACTTTGCAATTATCATATCATATAGCTACCCTATTTGTCCCTTTCCCCTGCTTCATTTCCATATCTCTGCAGTTTCCTCTCCTTTGAGAATATGTTCAGTTTTCTTTTAAAGTCTACTATTGAATCTATTTCGATCATCCTATGCATTAAAAATTTATTCATTTAACTAGTCACTCTAATCCTCTGGTTTTGACCATTCAGTTAGAGCCATAGCGATGTCTAGCATGGAAACAAACCCTTCGATCCAACTCGTCCATGCCAACCAGCTATCCTAAATTAATCTGTCCCATTTGCCAGCATTTAGCCCATGTTCCTCTTAAACCCTTCCTATTCATAAACCCATCCAGATGCCTTTTGAAATGTTGTAACTATCAGCTTCCACCACTTCCTCTGGCCCACGCACCACCCTCTGTGTGAAAAAGTTACCGCTTAGGTCCTGTTTTAAACCTTTCCTCTCTCACCTTAAGTTATTGGAAGTTGTTTCTCTTTATTTCTCTTCACGTTTGTTCTTGAAGTGTGACTATCACTGGCAAGGAAGCATGTAATTCCCATCCTTTATTGCCCAAGGGAAGAGGGTGCTGAGCCACCATCTTGAACCACTGCAGTCCATTTGCTGTTAGTACTCTGGTGTTGGTAGTCCTGTTAAGAAGGGAATGCAGTAATAGCAAAGGAGCAGCAAAAGTTCATCTAATGTGTGGCTTGGAGTTGAACTTGTAGTTGTGTATGATTCCCATGTTTCTGCTGCCTTTGTTCGCCTAAAGGGTAAAGGTGGTAGGCTTTGAAGATACTGCTAAAGGAGTCTTGGTGAGTTGCTGCTTTGTATCTGCTGCCACCAAGTGGTGGAGGAAGTTAATGTTTAAGGTGATGGATGGAATGAATGGTGTTTTGAAGAGTCTGTCTAGCTTATGAACTCAATTTACAATGTTGCTTAAGTCTCCAACTTTATAGACTCGAGTGAAGATACATCTAACTTGCACTTAAAAGGTATTATGATATTATGATATATCGACATAATATTGGGTTAATTTAACTCCCTTGTGATTTAAATGTGATAATGCAACATTTTTCCCTTCTAGAAATGTGACCATGAGACAGATTATGAAGAGCTTAGAAACTTTTCAGTGAAAACCAACCCACAAGAAAAATTAAGTTCTGGTACTGCAGCTGATGGCTCAACTCATGACCGAGTGCACAATGAGCTGTCTAAGCTTTTTGTACCACCTGACTTGCCGTTGTCACTCCAACCTGAAATGTCTCCGGTGATGAGAAAGATCACAGACAGAAAGCTTCAAGCTGCTTCTTCAGGCAGATCGGCTGCGATTAATTCCGAGAATGGGATTGAGGATGAGCACCAAGGAGGCAAACGCACATTCCCAAGGCTGTACCCTTCAATACGCTTGGCAATGAGGGAGATTCAGCAAGTTCATGAGGTATGTATATCTATTGTGTTGGCTTTTTGTTAGCTGGAAGGTAGGATTTCAAAGATTTATTTTAGTAAAGCATTGTATTCAGAACTAGTTATTATAATGTGCTTTTTACTTTTAAAGTTGTTACTGCATTTTTTAGAATTCTATTTGGTATATTTAGTACATATCACCCTGGATACCTTTTATGCAATTTAATGATCACCCTGAGATTTTAACATTGCTAGAAATTGGGTGCATAAGAAACGAGGTAGTGCTCAGCATGGAAACAGACCCTTCGGTCCAACCCAGACATCCCAACCCAATCTAGTCCCACCTGTCAGCACCTGGCCCATATGCCTCCAAACTCTTCCTATTCACATACCCATCCAGATGCCTTTTGAATGTTGCAATTGTACTAGCCTCCACCACTTCCTCTAGCAGTTCATTCCATACACGTACCCCCTCTGTGTGAATAAGTTGCCCCTTAGATCTCTCTTATATCTTTCCCCTCTTACATCTTCCCCCTCTTACCTTAAACCTATACCCTCTAGTTCTGAACTCCTCACCCCAGGGGGAAAACTTTTGTCTATTTATCCTATCCACGCCCCTCATGATTTCATTATTTGTGAATTTCTGACTATCTTCCAGTTCTCACACTGTTATTTCTGGTATTCCCCCAACAATTTATCCCTGCCACTCCTGTCCCCTACTATTCTTCATTTTATGCTGCCCGTTGATGACAATATCGAAGACGTGCCAGATTCTCCATGTGACACAAAGACATCCAGCTGTATCTCCCCAGCAGCTCTTTGGATCTTTCCACTATATCTGATTTGTTAGGCTGCCTATTCATCATCCAGGCCTGGATGAGCAGGCATGTCCTCCGTGGGAAGACAGCAACCATTGTTTTCAGCCCCCATCACAAAGTCACAGCCTTTTTGCTGATTCCATCCCTCCATCTGGTAATTTGACTGAGGTGACCTTTTTCAGCCACAAACCCTCCATCATAAAGACCACCTATTTTTTAATTCCATAACATTGCTCCACCCCTAGCTCAACTAATCCATTGCTGAATCCCTCCTCCAAGCCTCAGTTGGACTTAACTATTGTAATGTTAAGTCTACCCTCCTTCATCATGCCACCCATAACCGTGAAGTGTACCAAATGCCATTCGCTCATTAGTCCTCTGTTCACTGTTCTACACTGGTGTTTTTTTAAATTCTCATGTCTTTTTACAACCTTACGTGGCCCCTGACCCTTCTTTCTCTCTAATCTCCACCAGCTGTACCACCATCCAAGATACTATATTTGCACTCCTGTAATTCTGCTCTTTTGAGCCTCCCCAGTTTTAATGACTAGTATTGGTGACTGCACCATCATCTGAAGGTCTGGAATTCATTCCATAAGCCACAAGTCACTTTACCTTGCATTCCTTCTTTGAGGCGCTCCTGAAACTCTGCCTCTTTGGGCAAGCATTTTGGCCACCTGTCTTAATACCTCTTTGCATCGCTCATTCACCGTATTTTATAATGCTTATGTGAAGTAATTTGGACCGTTCGATTATTTTAAATGTTCTAAATAAGTTGTTTTTCCAATTCCTAGTAACAGATATTTTCAGAAATGACTAACTAGTGTCTGAAAAAAAGACTTAAATCATTTGGCTATAGGGTATTTGACCATAAATCTAACTTGGATCTCCTGCCTTTTAACTGAGTTAATCTTTAAAAAAGGTAATTTTATGAACTTTGGGGGAAAGGGGGGAATAATCCTTTCAAGAACCTTTTTCAATATGACACTGTTAAAGTAGTAATTAGTTGGCATTTATATTTTTATGTATCTTCATATTATTTGTTCCTGGGTTTGATTTTTGAATTTGCATTTGTGGCATATGGGTTTTCTGAGTCTGTGAATAAGTATTTCTGTAGCTATGGTAATTTCTTTTAAAACCGTGTGAGAGAGATTTCCTGGAAAGTAAGGAAGTAATCCAGTGAGTCATCTTTGAAAATGTTGAGTTTCTCCAGCAATTTGTTTACATTGGGAGAATCATAGAATCCCTACAGTGTGGAAACAGGCCCTTCAGCCCAACAAGTCCACACCAACCGTCTGAAGAGTAATATATCCAGACCCATTCCCCTACTGCTCTACATTTACCCCTGACAAATGCACCTAACCTATGTGCATTAGGCTACAACTTAGAAAGTCAAGGATTTAATATTTTTTCCTTTTCATTAAGGGAAACATCCAAAACAAGGAGAAAATAATTTTTTTTCTAGTTTGTTCGGCAATTCTGCAAGGTTCTCAGCTAAAGCTGGTTGTAGAAAGCAGTTGCTCCTGAGAAAGGGAAAAGATAGTTTAGAATTGTTAAAAACATGTTACCTTGGTGTAAGTAGTTTAGTCAAGGTTCCAAGATGCTTTTGAAGTTTTACCAGAAATTCTTTGCTTTAAACCCTGAAGGGATTATTTGAAGCTGAGAATGTATAAACTCAGTTGCCTCAGGAAGAGGCTATCACATTCTTAAGACTAAGAGTTGAAGTCACAGTAGGGTTAAAATCAATGAAGTAAAAACAATGAGTGCAGATGCTGGAAACCAGATTGTGGATTAGTGGTGCTGGAAGAGCACAGCAGTTCAGGCAGCATCCAAGGAGCTTCAAAATCGACGTTTCGGGCAAAAGCCCTTCATCAGGAATAAAGGCAGTGAGCCTGAAGCGTGGAGAGATAAGCTAGAGGAGAGTGGGGGTGGGGAGAAAGTAGCATAGAGTACAATGGGTGAGTGGGGGAGGGGATGAAGGTGATAGGTCAGGGAGGAGAGGGTGGAGTGGATAGGTGGAAAAGGAGATAGGCAGGTAGGACAAGTCCGGACAAGTCATGGGGACAGTGCTGAGCTGCAAGTTAACCCTCCGAAGAGTAACTCACTCAGACCCATTCCCCTACCCTATATTTACCCCCTGACTAATGCACCTCACACTATGGGCAATTTAGTATGGCCAATTCACCTGGCCTGCTTATCTTTGTGACTGTGGGAGGAAACCGAAGCACCCAGAGGAAACCCACGCAGATACGGGGAGAATGTGCAAACTCCACACAGACAGTCGCCCAAGGTTGGAATTGAACCTGGGTCCCCGGTGCTGTGAGGCCACAGTGCTAACCACTGAGCCACCTTGCCGCGCCAACGTTAAGAAAATAAAACGCGAGGAACAGCAATCCCTCCTGATCTTAGTCTGAAATGGGAGACTCCTTATTTTCAAAATGTGCCCAAACTTCTAGATTCCTTTGCAAGAGGTTTGTACTCTCTCAGCATCTATCCTGTCAAACCCACTTAGGATTTTACATATTTCAATAAGACCACCTCTCATTCTTCAAAATTCCAATGGGTGCAGCTCAAACCTATTTAACTTTTCATTAGGCAATCCCATTGTCCTGGCCATGAGCTAGTGAAGGTTCTCAGAACAGTTCTAACACAAGTATATCTCCCCTTAAATAAGGAGACCAAACACGGTATTCCAAGTGTGTGCTTACCGATG
Organism: Chiloscyllium plagiosum; assembly: GCF_004010195.1. Lineage (NCBI taxonomy): Eukaryota > Metazoa > Chordata > Chondrichthyes > Orectolobiformes > Hemiscylliidae > Chiloscyllium > Chiloscyllium plagiosum. Next base: position 57,347,044 of record NC_057710.1, on the reverse strand, counting down.
TCCTGTAGAATGTTCAATCCCCCATACAATAAAAGCAAACATTCCATTTCCATTCCTAATTACTTGCTATACCTGCATGTCAACATTTTGTGATTCATGTACAAGGATTCCTCTGTCATGCCATATCTGGAATCTCTCTCCCACTAAACAATATCCTGCTTTCTGTCCTGCAAAACAGAACATCATCTCATTTTCCCTTAATTTATTTGTATTCCTTGGCAAAATCTTTGTATTCACCTCACAACTTATTTACCTAACTATCTATGTGGCTGCAGCAAATTTGGCACCAATCGTAGCCAATAAAGAGACAGGCATAGCTGGGGCCCATATGTGTGCCCATGGCTACCCCTTTGGTCTGGAGGATGTGGGAGGATTCAAAGGAGAAATTGTTAAGGGTGAGGACCAGTTCGGCCAAACGAATGAGTGTCGGTGGAAGGGTACTGTTGGGGACGTCTGGAGAGGAAAAAACGGAGGGCTTGGAGGCCCTGGTCATGGCGGATGGAGGTGTAGAGGGATTGGATATTGAAGTCACAGTTAAAGTGATACACACAAGATGATAGGAATTCTCTCTAGTGTGAATACCATAAAGGAATGCTTTTGGGATCAATGGGATTATATTTTTATTGTCATTTGAAATTTTTAAATGTGTATGCGTAAATAATTTGTTTTTTGCTTCTATTTCATCGCATTCCTCTTGCATAATTTATTTCTGTTTTATTGTTGAACCTGAATCTGCAGCATTACATGTTTGTGTTTCAATGAAAATCCTCTTTGTAAAACAAAAACATAATCTGAAGATCTGTTGTTGCATAAATCAGTATGGTGACCCTTTATTACTCTATTGGTACTCTATTTACAGTTTCTGGTCTTTTTTTTTGTTCAGCTAGATGTGCCTCATTCGAGGAGAATTGTAATTCCTTGTGATCTAATCCCATTTACTAAGATTTGCACAGCCCAAATCTCTCCAGAATTGGGTGAATTTTTTTGTGAACTATCTAATTTGTCAGAGTTAAATGGAAGTAGTGCTCCATGAATAAATTTCTCCCTGTTTAGCTGACTAGTGTGTATACGGTACAATTTCTCCATACCACAGGGTTCAGTCACTCCCTAAATCATTTTATCATTTACTCAGTTTCCAAAATACTTAGTTTCTTCTCCCAAGTATTTTTTGTTGAATGCCCCTTTGAAGCTGACTTTTGTCGACTTGTGAATGAAAAACAACAATTCAGAAAGGCATCAGTACATGATCAGTTTCTGTAGGATGCTGCTGGTCAGGTGATGAAGACAAAGCTCAAGGAAATGCCAACATTAAAATTAAAATGAACTGCAGAGGCTGGAGGTACTGAGGCAGCAGGCACTGAGGAAAGCTAACGGCATGCTGACTTTCACAGCGAGAGGAATGGAGTATCAGAGTTGGAATGTTTTGCTGCAGTTGTTCAGGGCCTTTGTGAGGCCACACCTTGAGTATTTGTGTGCGGTTTTGGTCTCTTAGTCTGAGGAAGGACATTCTTGCTCTTGAGAGAGTCCATGAAAGGCTTCATCAGACTGATTTCCGAGATGGCAGGACTGACATATTAGGTAAAACTGGATCGACTGGGCATGTACTGACTGGAAATTTGAAGAGCGGGCGGTGGGGAATCTCCAAGTAACACAAGGTCCTGATGGGACTGGACAGGTTAGAAGTGAGAAGAATGTTCCTGATTTTGGGGAAATCCAGAACTAGGGGTCACAGTCTAAGAGTAAGGGATAAGCCATTCAGGACTGACCAGAGGAAGAATTCCCTCACTCAGTTGTGAACATGCAGAATTCTCTGCCACTGAAAGCTGTTGGCACCAGTTCATTAGATACATTCAAGAGGGAGCTGGCATAGCTGCTGCAGCTAAAGGGATCAAGGGGGACGGAGAGAAAATGGGAATGGGGATACTGAGATTGCACGATCAACCTTGATCGTATTAAATAGTGGCGCAGGCTCGAAGGGCGGAATGGCCTATTCCTGCACTTATTTTCTATGTTTCAATCTGAAGCAAAAGCAGAAATTGCTGACAAAACTCAGCAGGTCTGGCCGCATCTGTGGAAAGAAAGCAGATCCGCTTCAAAATTGTTGAGTTTCTCCAGCAGTTTGCTTTTGTTGTTAATGTGGACATTAACCCTGTTTCTTTCCATTAGTTAAGTTGCTTCTGAACGTTTCTGATAGTATGGCTTTCATTGAGGTATTCTGATTTCAAAGCATAACGAACAGTCAAGTATTTGAAGTTTTAACCATTTTGTCTTGACAGCAACAGTCTACACTTCATGGCCCTAACAGTGGCGAGGAATTTGTACCAGAGCTCCCTCCCAAGCAGTTTAAGGAGCATCACAGAACTCCATTACCAGGATCAGAACACTACAATAAGAAATAAATGGTTTGTAAGATGTGGATTGTAGACCTACATTATGCTGATATTCAGATTATAAAGTGCCTGAGCAAAAAAACCTGCAGGTTGCTGACCCATAATATTTTTATGTGTGACACAGGTATATGTTCTGCTTCATGATCAACTCAGAGGCATAGCAAATAGGAGCAGGAGTAGGCCCTTTGAGCCTGCTCCACCACGCAATACGACCAGGACTTATCATCCAGCCCTGTACCCTATTCCTGCTTTCTCCCAATACCCTTTGACCCATTTAGTCCCAACAACTTTATCTAACTCCTTCTTGAAAACATTCAATGTTTTTGCCTAAATCATTTTCTGTGGCAGAGAATTCCATAGGCTCACCACTCTCTGGATGAGAAATTTTCTCTTCATTTCTGTTATAAATAGCCTACTTCATATCCTTAAACTGTGACTGCTGGTTCTGGAATTCGCAGTCATCGGGATCCTCCTACATTTACCCAGCCTCGTCCTGTTAGAATTGTTTAGGTTTCCATGAGAGTTCTCCCTCATTCTCATAAACTCCAGTAAATATAGCCCTAATCAATCCAGTCTGTCTTCATGTGCCAGTCCTGTCATTCCAGGAATCTGGTAAATCTTCATTGCACTCCCCTGATAACAAGACAAATCTTTTCTTGGATAAGGAAACCAAAACAGAGTGCACTATTCCTGGCGTGGTCACAACAGCCCTGTGAAATTCCAGCAAGACATCCTTGCTTCCTGTACTCCAATCCTCTCCCTATGAAGGCTAATATACCATTTGCTTTTTTTCCATCACCAATTGCCCTATGTCCTCACTTTCAGTGACTGGTGTACAAGGATGCATCCCCCTTTCTCAACCTATTATCATTCAGATAATAACCTGCCTTCCTGTTTTGTTACAAAAGTGGATAACCTCACATTTATCCACATTATATTTCATCTGCCAAGCTTTTGCCCAGTCAGCTTGTCCAAATCACACTGAACCATCTCTGTATCCTTCTCCCATCGGTTTCATGTCCTCTGCAAACCTGGATAGATTACATTTGAGTTTCCTCATCTCCATTATTAATGTGATTATTAAATCATAATGGATACTATTTTTAAACCTATTTCATGATAGTGTGACGAAAAGCCTGCAGGAATGCTATAGTGAGTTGGTTTTGAATGATGCACTATGTTACTGAGTGATATAATGATGGAAATTAGATGTTTCTACATTTTGTTTCTTGGCAAATAAACTAATTACAATAGGAAATTGATGAATCATGATTTCAATGGAGAATGTATCAAAGAGGGATGCAAAAACTATAGTAGGTGAGGGAAATTCTGAGAAAGACCTTTCCTGTTAAGTGGGGAACTGCACTCCTGTGGAGTACTGTTTTATAGCCCTCTCTTTGACTCCAGGTTCCATGCAAGTGCAGCTGTTTTGCTAGGAGAGTGGAATGATGTGACTTGATTTATCAGTAAAAAGCGAGGGCAAGACAATAAAGATTGCAATGAGGATAGAACAGCTTTATCGGAAGGCTACTGCTTTCACTATCTACAGGGATGAAAAGGTGGTGCTGACCTCATTTGACATGGAGAGTAGTTAATGATTTGCTAATGTGTTTTTGCACAGTTCAGGCAAATATCTCCAGTAATGATGGAGCTGTTCCTATTTCACTTGAAATTGGAAGAGATGGTGAGGCCAGACATGTTCACTGATAAAGAATGGTTTCATTTTGAATCTATCACTGGTAATGAGATGACATGTGGATTAGACGAGGGAATTTTTGAAAAGCACCACTGATACAGAGCTTTCTGTTGAAAATACATGAGTGAGTTGAGCTTCAACCCCTTCTCTTTTCATCCAGTCATATTAATTTAGCTTATGGGGTATCTATGCCTGTGAAGGAGGTAACAGAAGAAAAATGTGTATTACTTCAATAAAAATCTAGAGGAAATAGAGAGGAAGTGATTCACTGCCATTGCACTGAGGAATGGAGGTTATTTGCACTGATGTGTATTGTGAGGCTACTGTGGAGGACTCTCCTTGACTTCTATCCTAGCCTGAGGTGTTAGATCCCCAGGTTAAACCATCACCACTCCCCTTCCCCCCAATGAGAGAGCAGCCCCAAAACCCTGTTATGAAGAAAGTTGATGAATATGGAGTAGGGGTTTCATACAAAGAAATGGATGGGACAAGTGAGTGAAAGAGGTCATTGAGGTGAGGAAGCAGCAAATTGCACTTTGCTTTGTCTGCCCTCGCACTAAATGAATGGAAACCAAGTCAGATGATGATACACTATTGATAGTGATTTGAACAACAAACAACTTCAGGTACAGCTTTATTATTGATAAGGTGTTTATAAATACATTAATTATTTTGAGATCTGATGTCTCTCGATTTCTATACAGGAGAAAATTGTAGAGGGTACATTGCACCTTGGCCCAGAATTAACTGAAATGGCAATATTGGCAGCCATAAATTAAACTGGCATGCTTTCTGATTTGCTAGTGTAAAATTTATGCCACAAGTTACTCAAGAGCTGGTTGGTATATGGCACAATGACTATTTCAAAGAGTTTGGCCAAAGTGCCAAAGATCCCAATCACCTTTGTAACTAATAACTCACTGATAATTCCAGTTTCTCCAAATTATGTGACCAACTATTTGCAGCTGTTTATATTACTATCAATGATCAAAGTTCCTTTTTAATTTTCCTCCAATCTGAAGGGTCAAAAAGCTTACTTTCTAGTTGCAGCTGATAGGCCACCTAAAAATGTTTATTTTCTCCAGATGTAAAATTTAATCCTCTGAATCTTTGCAAATAACATTGTCATCAAATCAGCCATTATCTCAATTATGACAGAGCAGACTTGATGAATGGAATAGTGCATTTTGGCTCCTATGTCTTGCGGTCGTATGGTTGTCAATTGTAGCATTTATAAAAACAAAGATATCTCCTGACTGTCTATGAAGTGTTATTGAATAGAATTTTGTCCTAAACATTAATATCATCACTAAGCTATGAAAAGCAGCCTCTAATTTCATTTGAATTTTAACAGAATGAGCCAGTAAACTTAGCATAAATTGTGTGGAATTTCAGATGTTGCAATTGACGCAATTGTCTTTCAGGCTGAAGACTTCGTGTGTGTGTCAGCATGTGGCCGAAGAGAGATGATACTTCTGACGTGCTTAACGCTACAAAATAAAACCCTTCTATTTCTCTAAGATAATAAGATATCTTGACCTATGTGTGCAGGGTAAATGTTGTACTGTCTCCAATGACTATTTTGCACAATTTTATTTTTGAATAGTTTTTTCACATTACAAGATATTGTCAATAATTGCAAAAAAGCTGCCAATTATGAAATGTTTATATTTTCACTCCATTCATGTTCTGTAATTAGCTTTTTTTTTGTACACCAGTGATCTGTTTTCTAATATGTATGCAGGAAAATAATTTGTACAACTATTAAAAATGATTGTGAGAATCAAGGCTGTCTCTTGAGAGCGTATTTTTCCTTTATCATTAACTGAGAGGTTATGCTGTGGATGTTGGAAGTCTGAACTATAAATCAAAAGTACTGGAAACATCTGTAGTGAGAGAAACAGAAGTAACCCATTTTAGGTGCATGATCTTTTGTCAAAACTGCAAAATGTTGCAGATGTAATGGGTTTTAAGTGAATTCAAATGTTAGAGAAAGCAGAGGAAGAGCTGGGCTGGAACAAGTGACAAATTGATGATGGTGTCAGCGTCAAGTGATATTAAATAACAAAAGGGGATGATTATACAATACATATAGATTGATCATGGGATAAGTTATTAACATTATTTGACCTGTTCATTCCAAAGGGTAAATGGGAAAAACAATAGCACAATGAGAAAATATTCAAATGGGAATAGTTGTAACATGTATCATCTGCTGATTGGAAAACAATGGAAACAGTGATTATGATATGGAATCTTGACCAGAAACTGAATTGGGCCAGTTATATAAGTCAAGTCAAGATAAGAGATCAGAATTAGGCCATTCAATCATGGCTGATATGTTTCTCAAACCCATTTTCATGCCTTCTCCCCATAACCCTTGATCCGCTCACTCACAAAGAATCTATCTGTCTCTGTCTTAAATGCACTCAATGTCTTGGCCTCCATGGCCCACTGCAGCAATGAGTTCCACTAAGTCACTACCTTTCAGAATTGAGATGAGGAGAAATTTCTTCAGCCAAAAGGTTGACCTTTCACTCTGAGGCTGTGCCGTCAGATTCTAGTCTCTACTGCATCTTCTCCATGTCCACTCTATCAAGGCCACTTTGTCATCTGTTAGTTTCAATCAGATCTCCTGTCATCCTTCTAAACCTCAAGTACAGGTACAGGTCCAGAGTCCTCTACCTCTCCTCAAGTCATTCATCCCTGGGATCATTCTCGTAAACCTCTTCTGGGCCCTCTCTAACGTCTGCACATCCTTCCTTAGATATGGGGCTGGAAACTGCTCACAATATTCCAAATGCAGTCTGACCAGAGCCTTATACAGTCTCAGGAATACATCACAGCTCTTGTATTCTAGCCCTCTTGCATTTGCTGCCTTAACTGCCAACTGAGCCTGTATGTTAACCTGAACTCGGATTCCCAACTCCTTTGTGCTTCAGATTGCCAAAGACTTTCCCCATTTAGAAAATAGTCCACACCTCTCTTCTTGCTGTCAAAATGCATTATCACTGTTTCCCCACATTTGTACTCCATCTGTCACTTCTTTGTCACTTTCCTATCCTATGCAATCCTTCTGCAGCCTCCCTGCTTCCTCAATACTACCTGTCCCTCCATGCACCTTTGTGTCATCTGCAAACTTAACAACAATGGTCTCCGTTCCTTCATCCAGATCATTGATATATTATGTAAAGGGTTGTGGTCCCCACACTGATCTCAGTGGAACTCTTAGTGAAAAAAGACCCTTGTCATCCACACTCTGCCTTCTGTCATTCAGCAAATTCTCTATCCATATCAGTAATTTGCCCCTAATACCATGGGCTGTCATCTTATTGAACAGCCTCCTCTGTAGCACTTTGTCAAAGGTGTTCTGGAAATACTGGTTTTCCTTTGTCTAACTTGCTTGTTGCTTACTAAAAGAATTCAAATAGATTTGTCAGGCTGTGCTGACTTGGTTATTCAGTTCCTCTGCCATTTTTGTTCCCCATTACTACCTCTCCAGCTTCCTTTTCCAGTGGTTCAATGTCCACTCTCGCCTCCCTCTTACCTTTTATAAATCTTTTTTTTTTAAAACTTGCAATCTTCGTTTATACTACTAGCAAGCATACTCTCATTCATCTTCTCCCCACTTTTTGCTTATTTTGATTATCATCTGGTTTTTAAAAGCTTCCCATTTATCTTCACCCCTTTCTCTTTCACTTTTATGCTGTCCCTGACTTGTCAGCCATGATTGCATCATCTTCCCTTTAGCATATTTCTTCTTCCTTGTGATGAATTTCTGCTGTGCTCCCCAAATTGCACCCAGAAACTCCTGCCATTGCTGCTCCAGAATTTTCCCTGCTAGTCTTCCCTCCAGTCAGCTCTGGGCAGCTTTCCTCTCATGTCTTTGTAGTTATCTTTACTCAGTAGTAATACTGGTACATCTGATTCCAGTGGATTCTTCCTCCCAAACTGCAAGGTGAATTCTATCGTATTATGGTCACTGTCTCCTAGAGGATCCTTCAGCCCTAATCATTGTCGTCTTCATTACATATCACCCAATCCAGAACTGCCAGTTCCTTAATGTGCTGTACCACAAGCTGCTCCTAAATCTTGGCAGTGTGGAGGAACAGAGGGCTCTTGGTGTGCAAGTACATAGATCCCTCAAAATTGCCACCCAAGTGGATAGGGTTGTTAAGAAAGCATATGGTGTTTTGGCTTTCATTAACAGGGCGATTGAGTTTAAGAGCTGTGAGGTTTTGCCACAGTTCTGCAAATCCCTGGTGAGACCACACTTGGATCATTGTGTCCAGTTCTGGTCGCCCTACTATAAGAAAGATAGAAGCATTGAAGAGGGTGCAAAGAAGGTTTACCAGGAAGTACATAGATCCCTCAAAATTGCCACCCAAGTGGATAGGGTTGTTAAGAAAGCATATGGTGTTTTGGCTTTCATTAACAGGGAGATTGAGTTTAAGAGATGTGAGGTTTTGCCACAGTTCTGCAAATCCCTGGTGAGACCACACTTGGAATATTGTGTCCAGTTCTGGTCACTCTACTATAAGAAAGATAGAAGCATTGAAGAGGGTGCAAAGAAGGTTTCCCAGGTTGCTGCCTGGACTGGAGGGCTTGCCTTATGAAGAGAAGTTGACTAAGCTTGGACTTTTCTCTCTGGAGAGGAGGAAGAGGAAGACAGGTGATCTGATTGAGGTATACAAGATAATGAGAGGAATGGGTAGAGTCAATAGCCAAAGACTTTTCCCCAGGGCAGGATTGACTGGCACGAGGGGTTGTAGTTTTAAGATATTAGGGGCAAGGTATAGAGGGGATGTCAGAGGTGGGCTCTTTACGCAGAGAGTTGTGAATGCTTTGAATGCATTGCCAGGTGGTGGAAACAGCGTCATTAGGGATGTTTAAGTGACTGCTGGAAATGCACATGGATAGCAGTGAGTTGAGGGTGCATAGGTTAAGTTATTTTATTTTACATTAGAATTAAACCTTGGCACAACATCATGGGCCAAAGGGCCTGTTATGTGCTGTACTTTTCTATGTTCTAAATACCACCTCAATGTTATTAATCAGTCCTTACCAACTGTCTCTCAGGGCCACTGTCCCTTTTACTGTCAAAACATTTCTGGGAAATTGCATGAATGAATGAAACACACACCTGCTAATAGTAAACAAACCTCATGACCTAACTGCAATAATCAGTTGAATATCCTTTATTCTTTTATTAAGTACATGTATAGAAGTATCGAACAAAACAGCACAGTACAGGCTCTTCGGCCCTCAATGTCGTGCTGACCTTTTATCCTACTCCAAGATCAAACTAACTTACATACCCTTCATCTTACTGTTGTCCATGTGCCTATTCAAGTGTGGCTTTAATATCCCTAGCGTCTCTAACTCTACTACCACTGCTGGTAGTGTATTCTGCCCATTTACCACTCTGTAAAGAACTTACCTTTGACATCTCCCTAAACCTTCCTCCGATGATCTTAAAATTCTGCCCCCTTGTGTTAGACATTTCCGCCCTGGGAAAAAGTCTCTGACTATGCACTCTATATATGCCTCTCATCATCTTGTACACCTCTATCAAGTCACCTCTGATCCTTCTTTGCTCCAGTGAGAAAAGCCCGAGCACCTTTCTCCATAACAAATGCCCTCCAGTCCAGGCAGCATCTTGGTAAATCTCCTCTACACTCTCTCCAGAGCTTACACATCCTTCCTATACTGAGGCAACCAGACTGAACACAATATTCCAAGTGTGGCCTAACCAGGGCTTTAATCTCACTGCTTTTAAACTCAATTCCTCTGCAAATGAAAACCAACACATCATATGCCTTCTTAACAACCCTATCAACGTGGGCAACTTTGAGGGATCTGTGGACATGGACCCCAAGATCCCTCTGGTCCTCCACACTGCCAAGAATCCTGCCTTTAATTATGTATTCTACATTCAAATTTGACCTTCCAAAATGAATCACTTTACACTTTTCCAGGTTGAATTCCATCTGCCACTTCTCAGCCAAGTTCTGTATCCTGTCAATGTCCCGTTGCAACCTACAACAGCCCTCCAGACTACCCACCACTCCACTAATCTTCGTGTCATTGGCAAGCTTATTAACCCACCCTTCCACTTCCTCATCCAAGTCATTTATCGAAATCGCAAACGGCAGAGGTCCCAGAACAGATCCCTGCCACGCAACACTGATTACCGAGCTTTAGGCTGAATACTTGCCATCAACTACCACCCACTGTGTCTATGGGCCAGCCAATTTTGTATCCAAGCTGCCAGATTTCCCAGTATCCCATGCCTCCCTATTTTCTGAATAAGCCCACCATGGAGAACTGTCTCAAATACCTTGCGAAAATCCATGTATACCACATCCACTGCTCTACCTTCATTAATGTATTTTGTCACATCCTCAAAGAATTCAATAAGGTTTGTGAGGCACGACCTGCCTTTCTCAAAGCCATGCTAACTGTCTCTAATCAAGCTATGGTTTTCCAAGTAATCACAAATTGTGTCTCTCAGAATCTTCTCCAATAATTTTCCCACCACTGACATAAGACTGACTGGTCTTTAATTCCCAGGGTTATCCCTATTGCTTTTCTTGAACAAGGGAATAATGTTTGCCATCTGGCACTACACCAGTGGACAGTGTGGACACAACAATCATTGCCAAAGGCACAGGAATCTCTTCCCTCACTTCCCTTGGAAACCTTGGGTATATCCCATCTGGCCCAGGGACGTATCTATTGTCATGTTTTTCAAAATTTCCAGCCATCCTCCTTCCTAACATCAAATAGTTTGAGAGTATCAGCCTGTTTCATGCTGTCCTCACAAATGGAAAGGTTCAGTAGTGAATACTGAAGCAAAGTATTCATTAAGAACCTCCCCTACCTTCTCTGACTCCAGGCACAAGATCCCCCATTATCCCTGATCGGCCCTACCCACACTCTGGCTATCTTCTTGTTCCTTACATAAAGTGCTTTGGGGATTTCCTTAATCCTTAATATTTTCTCATGCCCCCTTCTAACTCTTATTTCATTCTTCAGTTCCTTCCTGGCTACCTTGTAATCTTCGAGAGCCCAGTCTGATCCTTGCTTCCTCAACCTTATTCCTCCTTCCTCTTGACTAGGTGTTCTGCATTTCTTGTCATCCAAGGTTTCCTCACCCTACCATCCCTTCCTTGCCTCAGTGGGACAAACCTTTTCAGCACTCACAGCAAGTGCTCCCTAAACAACCTCCATATTTCTGTCATGTATTTCCCTGAGAATATTTGTTCCCAATTTACGCTCCACAGTTCCAGATAATAGCATTGTAATTTCCCCTCCCCCAATTAGATACTATGCCATACTATCTGCTCCTATTCCTCTCATAACTATAGTAAAGATCAGAGTATAATTTCTAACTTAGTTAGAACTCGTAGGTCTCGTACTCTTACTAATATTTACTAACTTAACATCTGCTTTGGCTTGCATAATTATGTTGGTCCTTTTATCTTTTAAGTTCTTAATCGCATCAGAAGTAACAACCACCATTTAACAGATTTTTAAACCATCTGTTTCCTCAGGACAGAAGCCACCCAAACCTTTGTGTAAAACAGCTAAAGCAATGTAACACCATACTGATAGAATTTTAATGTTTGGAAGAACTGTGCATAAAGAAGCTACTCTAAGAACTTATTTGGGGATTTCATTGCCACCTTGAACTTGTGCTTTTTCGGTTGCTGAATAAAGAGGTTGTTTTTGCCACTCACCGATTTTGGTCGTTATTTGAACACGATCCTACAACTTGGTGTAGTCTGCAGGATCACTGAGGACACTGTCTAAACTGACTGGTCACTGACAGTTCTTCGAGGGTAAGAAGCTTCCTTTTTAGAGTTGTGATCTAGTTCCTGAACACGATCCCAAACCTTTCACGAGTTGGCCATTTTACCACATCCTTTGAGCGCTCCAAATCGGATGAAAATCAGCTTATTGCAGGACAGGAAACTGCCCAAAAAAGTGAATGTTCAGATGACCCTGAGTGACCCCAGGAAACTACCAATAACCTCAAAAGGCGGGCTAGCCCCTCCTGATATAACCAAGGAAGAAATGCTGAGGCAGTTGCAGAACTACCTTGAGATACAGTTCTTGTTAGGGAAGACCCTAACCAAAATCAGGCCAAAGTATAATATGCCTCAAGTTGACATGAGGTGGGTCTGGGGAAAAATCACACAACAGTGAGATAAAGACAGAATTAAATAGTCCATTGCATTAGTAGGACAAATTCGCCAGAGAAATAAAGTCATGTCCCGATCAGACGATGTTCATGAAGTAATTAATTTAAACAGCAATTAAAAGCATTGCACAAACAGCTGCAGAAAGAAAGATCAAAGTGGGAAAACGCTGGCCTTACAAATCAGGAGCTTGGAAAAGAGAACAAAAGAAACTGAAGGACAAGATAACAGTCCTGTCAGTTTTTTTCCCTGGTGCCCAAGTCTGTACAGAATTGGTACCCAACTACCCGAGTAATCCAGGAAGTGGTTCAACAAAACCAAGCTCTCACCCTTGGGAAACAAAAAGAAACTGAAGGACAAGATAACAGTCCTGTCAGTTTTTTCCCTGGTGCCCAAGTCTGTACAGAATTGGTACCCAACTACCCAAGTCATCCAGGAAGTGGTTCAACAAAACCAAGCTCTCACCCTTGGGAAACAGAGGGATGAAGGTGATGGGTCCTCTAGCAGTGAAAGCGCCACTTTTACAGCCCCATCAAACCAAGAAAGTAAAGATAGAGAAAGTGGTCAGGCAGAGATTAGAGGATGGCACTGAGGTGGATGTTCCAGTACTACGGACTAAAATGCACACCATGCATGGACATGTGACCCCTGAGAATATAGACAGGTGGTCTAAAGAAATGTCTCACCCAAAGATAGAGCCAATGAAGACATGGGAAAGCCTAGAACGGTTAGGGAGGAGATGGGGTCGGGGAGTCCAGAACTAGAGGGCGTAGGTTTAGGGTGAGAGGGGAAAGATATAAAAGAGACCTAAGGGGCAACTTTTTCACACAGAGGATGGTACGTGTATGGAATGAGCTGCCAGAGGAAGTGGTGGAGGCTGGTACAATTGCAAAATTTAAGAGGCATTTGGATGGGTATATGAATAGGAAGGGATTGGAGGGATATGGGCAGGTTGCTGGCAGGTGGGACTAGATTGGGTTGGGATATCTGGTTGGCATGGACGGGTTGGACCGAAGGGTCTGTTTCCGTGCTGTACATCTCTATGACTCTATATGCTCCAACCCTGGGATGGGCTACAAAATCTGAATGTGATTGTTACCAAAAGAGAAGGATGCAGTCTCCATGAGGCAGTCAAAGGTGCTGTGGGAGAGCAGAAGCTGCAAATTGGTTGGACAGCAATAAAACAGGAGTTACAGGGATACCTGTCCCACCATGCTGTCAAAAACTCACGGAGGAAGTCACAGAATATGAGGAAAGCTTTCGGACAACCTGGAAATAATAGACAGGACTCACAAATATGCAGGATGACAGGGATTTTGCAGGGTGTGTTTAGGCTCATTGAAGTCTGCTTTTGTGGCCAGACTTAAACCTGACCTCACTAAAATGTTAAAGCTCACCAAACGGACTGGGACCTAATCACTATGAATTGGTGGACTGCGCCCACCAGCTCAACAGAGATATGGTGCTAAATTGTGAGTCCTACAGGGAAGGCAAATGGGACAGACCCCTGGCAATCCTGGGAAGACCCAAGACAAATGCTCAGGGAAGTATCACTTCTGTGAGAAGGAAGGTCCTTGGGCAAGGAGGTCTGGCAAAGAGGAAAAGGGAAAAGTTGCCCAATAAACAATGAGGAAAAGGAGACCCTGGAAGCTGAGAGTAAGACCTGGAACTATTTAAAAAAAACTAACCATCCAGCAACAGCAGGAGCAGCTAAAGTTGACAAAAAAAACTGAGATAGCCTGCGCCATGCCCCTCTACACTCCTACTGGCTTTATGCCAGCAGAGGGGAGATGGACTGTATGTGAGCCTGAGGGCGGGTGACCTCAACATTGAGTGCCTTTTGAACACAAGAGCAGAATTGACGTGCTTACCCCAGAGGTCTGAGACCAACCTCCCGCGAGACAGGACAGTGAGGACAGCTTGTGATCAGAATTAAAAGGGCCAAACCCATACACCTTGAATTCAGCCCCCATAAGTTAAGATCTATAGCCCAGCCACTTCTCGGGATGGATATCCTCACCCAGCTGAATTCCTCCTTATATTTCGATGATGGACAGGTAATGTGGTCCATCAGAACCCTACAAAGGAAAGAACTAAAAGACCATCCCATCTGGGCTAAAAACAAAGCTGACTGCAGGTTACTGAAAATGGAACCCGGCACTTTCACAGGAACGCCAACACCTTGTACCAAACAGTAACCCATCAGCCTGATGTCTATGGCAGGAATCCTCTTGATAATACAGAAGTTAGAGGAGAAAAGGATAATAAGTGAAAAGCCACAGAACCTCTAACAGCCTGGTGTGGCAAGTACGAAATACAAGTGGGGAATGGAGATTGAGTATGATTGCAGGAAAGCTGGATGGGCTGTCATGGCACACCACACTGTTATGGTATCAGGAGGCCTATTCCCCCCAGCCCAGAGCATCGGCACAGCCAGCAGAATTACGGGCTCTGAGTGAAGCCTGCAGAACAGCAGAGGATCAGTCTACCAAAACTAACACGGACTCCCGCTATGCTGCCGACTGTCATCCTATGGGTGTAGCCCTATTGTCTTACTGTCAGGTACTGACTGATGCTGTAGGTTCTATCCCCTCACAAGTATTGGCTGCCTGGAAAGACCCACTGGAGGGAGGACACAACACCGTACCAGGCAAGTGGGTTCTTGTGAAAGAGATCCATGAGGAACCCTTAGGCGCAAAGTGGGAAGGAGTAGACCCAGTGCTGTTGATCACCTAGTCGACTAGGGAAAGTAGGCCCAGATTCATGACTCCCACATCAAATAGTCATCCCACGGTGCAGCAGGGCCAGAGACTGACTGACTACCACAACGTTTATTATTGTTATTCTAACGGTGCATGTTTTCTTTTTGGAAAGTGCAGTTGCCAACAAACTGTTAAAAGTATGTACTATCCCTGACTGTGAGTCATGTCCCTGCAAGCCCCTCCTACATCTAAAAAACCAAAGTGGTATATTTGAGCTAGGATAAGAATTGAGTGATTCTCTTCGAAGGGTCTCAGGAGAATTAAAGGAGGGGGGTATCTTTACTAACTCACTCACCAGCTCACTATATTCATTAATACCACATTCCCATTCATTCATAACCCTTTACTAACCTGTTAGAACATAGAACATAGAAAAGTACAGCACAGAAGAAGCCCTTTGACCCACAATGTTGTGCCGAGGATTAATCCTAATGTAAAATAAAATAACTTAACCTACGCACCCCTCAATTCACTGCTATACATGTGCATGTCCAGCAGTCACTTAAATGTCCCTAATGACTCTGCTTCTACCATTACTGCTGGCAACACATTCCATGCATTCACAACTCTCTGTATAAAGAACTTTCCTCTGACGTCCCCTCTATACCTTTCTCCTAATATCTTAAATTATGAACCCTCATGCCGGTCCATCCTGCCCTGGGGAAAAGTCTCTGGCTATTGACTCTATCCATTCCTCTCAGTATCTTGTATACCTCAATCAGGTCTCCTCTCTTCCTCCTTCTCTCCAGAGAGAAAAGTCCGTGCTTAGTCAACCTTTCTTCATAAGGCGAATTGTTTACTTTAACACGTTTTCATTCATTCATGCATAAAACTGTGTTTTTGTAGTGTATTTTACTATTGCAAGATAAAGTAAATTAAAACACCCCTTTCAACTCATTACTGCTTTTTCATACCTTCAATCCTTATCAGCCCTTGCCTACAAGCAGTGTTTAGGCCTATTTCTACATCAGAAACTATCTCTGAATCAGTGTCAATAAAGTAACGTGTTCAAAACATACCCTCCCGACACCTTGTCTCCGCGAACCACCCAAAACTATGGAAAGATTATAATATTAATCAGCCCTTACTAACCATCTCTCAGGATCCAAACAGGTTATAGAACATCAAACAGCTTCCCCAACTAGTAAATACATTAAACAGGACCCCTGTCCCCATGACGGTCAATACAGCACTTCTGTGAAATTGCATGAATAAATGAAACTCACCAACAAATAGTAAACAAACCTCACAGCCCTGCTACGACAATCAGTTTAATATCCTTAATTATTTTAAGTACATGTATAATTTCTAACTTATTTCGAACACATAGGTCTAGTACTTTTACTAAAATGTACTAACTTAAAAGATAAAAGGACTAACACCTTTAATTATGCAAGCAGACTAGAGAGATGGTCTTAATCCCATCAGATTTACAAATCACACAACACCAGGTTATAGTCCAATAGGTTTATTTGGAAGCACTAGCTTTTGGAGCGCTGCTCCTTCATCAGATGGTTGTGGAGTATAAGATCATAGGTCACAGAATGTATGGTTATAAATTCTGTGTCCTACAATCTTATACTCCACAACCATCTAATGAAGGAGCAGCGCTCCGAAAGCTGGTGCTTCCAATTAAACCTGTTGGACTTTAACCTGGTGTTGTGTGATTTTTAACTTTGTACACCCCAGTCCAACACAAGCACCTCCAAATCATTAATCCCATCAGAAGTACAGCCAGCATTTAGCAAATATTTAAACAATCTCCTTTTATCCTCAGGACAGAAGTCACCCAAACGTTTGTGTACAACAGATAAAACAATGTAACGCCGTAGTGATAGAATTTTAATATATGTAAGAATTGTGTATAAAGAAGCTACTCTAAGAACTGTCGTTTGAGATTCCATTGCCACCTTGGACTGTGCTACTGCGGTTTCTGAGAAAAGAGGTTATTTTCGCCACTCACCAATTTTGATCGTCATTTGAACACGATTCCACAGATAGAACACTTTCTATTTGCACACTGAGTGAAGTCGCAACACCACTCAAACCCGATATCATACAGGACAAGGCAGCCACTACCTTCAGCATTAACTCTCTCCACCACCAATGTCCAGTAGCAGTACTGCATACCATCAACAATTTGCACTGAAGGAATTTACCAAAGATCCTTTGACAGCACTTTCCAAACCCATGATCGTGAACTCTGGAAGGTCATGGGCAGATACATGGGATCAATATCATCTGCAAGTTCCCATTCAAACTACTTACTGCCCTGATTTGGAATTATATCACGGCGTTCCTTCACTGAGACTGGGTCAAAATCCTCAAACTCCCTTTGTAGCAGCATTGCCAATGTCCTTACTCCAAATGGACTGCTGTGGTTCAAGAAGGCAACTCAGCACCACCTTCTTCCAGGTAACTGGGGGGGGGCAGTCAACAAATGCTGACCTCATCAGCAATGCCCATGTTTCAAGGAAAAATAAAAGTTGATCATTGTTGAGTCTGGAAAGCTGTACAAGGTTGAGTCTGGAAGATTGCACAATGCTTGATTGAGAATTGAAGTACCACTGCTTCAATTTTTAAAAAATGACTATGTAACATTGTTATTATTAGCAAAATGGCATGGATTCTGAAAATGTGAACTAAAATACAAAGTGCAGAATTTCTCAGCAGCTTGATAAAATGTAAACTCTGTTTCTCTCCCACAATTGCTACCAGATCAGTTGAAAATTTCCAGCATTTCTAATTTAACCATTAGTTCTTACAATGTAAAATGTGAGGCAGGCGTGTCATTTTCTGGATGCCTGTTGAGTGATTACACAGAGGTTCCACTTTGTTGTATTGTGAACTGTACTAAATCAAACTTGATATCATCAGTACCTTCAGGAGGTCTATGTACATGGTTTCATTGATTACTGTACTTCAAGCAGCTCTTAAGATGACTGTCATATAATTAATGTTAGATTTTAATCTGGGATGTGTTCAATATCTGAGCAACTTATTGAACTTGTCTTTCTTGAACAGCCATCTGTCTTGATATTTCTGTCAACATTGAGATGGATGTAATTGTGAAGTATTTATTTCAAAATGCCTGTTTCAGACACCAGAATATCATGGCAGTTCTTTATGGAAATGATGTGTTGACTGCCTCGTTGGGGAAACTAGAGTGTGCCATCTACCACTCTCAATACCGGTTTAATCGGTATGAGATGGTGATGTGTGACAAACGATGCAATATTGTGGCATTTCATTCATGATCGGCTGGCAAAGTCCCCACTCTATGCCCCAGCCACTGCTGTCACCATTGCTGCTGCCTCCACAGCGAAGTTCCCTCAGGAAGGTAAATAGAGAGAAAAAAAACTAAAAAAGAAAGGCAAAAAAAAATCAAGGAGGAAGTAAAAGTGGTGGAAGGAGACGACCTCTGGTTCAGCAGTTCCACTCCACCGCCAACTTGGAGAGAGTTACTGCTTTATATTTATGGCCCCTAACTCTGATCAGAGTTACAAATACAAACTTCTTCAACATCTATCTTATCAAACCATTTCATAATCTGAAAGATCTCCATTAGATCATCTCTACAGGGAAATAAAAGCAAAATACTGCAGAAGATCTGAAAATCAGCGCTTTCTGTTTTTAATCCCAGCTTGTTCCATCTTTCCCAAAAAGTATATCCTGTCAGTTCTGATGTAATAGTAGCTTTTATTTCACATTTTCCAGTGCTCCATGTACTTATATTTTCATACTCTGGAGACTAAACTTACACCAAGTCTAGTCTATTAAATGGTCAATAGATGTTAAGTATAATGAGCAGGATTGGAGCTTATCTGTCGAAGAAGTATATCTTGCCCTGGCTCTCTCATTCAGACAGGCAGGAGGCTGGAAGAACACAGCAGGCCAGGCAGCATCAGGAGGTGGAGAAGTCCGCTTGCTGTGTTCTTCCAGCCACCTGCCTGTCTATTTTGGATTCCACCATCTACAGCTTTTTTTGTCTCGAACCTGGCTCTCTAATTCAGCCACACCATCATCTCCCTTTCAGTTTTACTGACCAACCAGAAAGAACATTTGGCCTGGTATATTGTATCTGTAAAGGGAGGATATTAATTGAAGAAACTCTGATGTGGTCTGAATGGACACTAAACTGAGAAGCCATCAGCACTGACCCTCAATTTCACACATATTATCCACTCACACCCATGCCTCAGATGTCTTTTCGTCTCCATACAACCCGCTTCTAGCGCTCATCAGTTTGTACTTTCTCTCCTGAAGAGATTGCATAACAAAAGGTAAACAGCCCCAGAGATGTCATCATTAACATGAGGAGAGAGACAGACCCAAAGTATGTTTTAGAAAATGGATAGAGAGAGATGGATCCAGTCAAGTGGGATGCTTTGTCATAGATGGCACCCTATTCACATTCATTCTATCCACCACAGGTACAGAGTGGCCACAATATGTACTATTAGAAAATGTACTGCAGCAATTTGCACTGACAATTCCAGCAATGCAGGCATTAGTTTTAACCTTTAAACATGTAAAGAAGAGACTTGTCTGATTTGGGCTAGATCAAACACAGACTGTTACAAGGTAGTGAGTGATGCCAGTATTGAATGCTCAGTGTTATTTTGAGACATAGAGAGGAAAGTTGTGTGAAGATATATGCAATGTGAATTGCAAATCAGTTTCCTGGCCGCTAAAGCACAGATAGATTGCTAACTTGGCCAAACAACAAAGGATGTCTGGTACATTGGCCAAGTCAAACAAGTGAAATCACACAAAAACATCCACACACCAGCCGCACTGTAAACACAGCAGCCAGGTGCTAATGATAATAGCATAATGTAAAAGGCAACAGTTATTCTGCACAGTCATCCCCAGCAACTTATCCACTAAACAAGCCCAAACTGAAAGGCCCCAGGTCCTGCAACACAAAGATACTAACATTAGCATGCAATTATTGGACTTGGCTCAATCTACCAGCTTACGTTCCTCTATGTGTGAGCCGAGTCCTGCGTGTTCTTTCAATGAAGCAATAGGAGAAGATATTCGGTCTCAAACTCTTAGTTTATTTTAGCAGTAAGTGGATAAAATATACAGAGCTCTGGGTTTAGGTCTTCCCGTCCCTGACAAACAGCAAAGTGTGTCAGTTCACGAAGTCCGACCTATTCCTGTCCCTGACCCAGTCTTTTATACAGTACAGAACGTCATGCAATCACTGAGGTGGGATTGTCTTCTGATTGGCTGTTGATCTGACTCCATTCTCCGCCTTCTCGCATTCCCAGATGTCTGACCCCATGTGACCTCCTTCTGCCCGCGAAACAGTCTCCACGTGACCTCCTCTTGCAACCACAGAGCACCACACATCCCGTATCTGTACGCACAGGGCGGTAACACCCTTGCTGTTTATCTCGTTCCCCCCACCGCAACTATGGCCGCTCTCATTAAGCCGTTAGTACATGAGGTTCTTTTACCAGATATGGGAATCAGTCTAGCACATTCTGATCTGCGTTAATGGTTTTTTTCCTATCGTGTGGTCACATCAGCATCTTTACAAGTCAGATGCACTGTTTGTTCGTACATACAAGGGTTACACTACACACTGTGCTAGTTAATGGTTAAGTATAGCATTGTATTATAAGTAACTGAAACAAATATATCATTAAAGGCTTCTGAATGCCTCGAACTAAGCCATATATTTACACTATCTAAATGATTGTTTCTTGTTTCAAATGAATAAGTGTATCTGAGGAAGGGTCACTGGACCCAAAATGTTATCTTTGATTTCTCTGCACAGATGCTGCCAGACCTGCTGAGCTTTTCCCGCAACTTCCATTTTTATTTCAGATTTACAGCAGTTTTTACACAGATTTACACAGTTCTTTCGGTTTTTATTAGGTGTATCTCCCTGATTGGTCAGAACTATTGAAAGTTCCAGACAATCAACTAAAAGGTATAAAAACAGAGTTCACCTGCAAATCTGTCTCTCAGAATCGTCTGAGGCCCATTGAAGAGACGTGGACAAGAGGCAGAGACCAGCTGACCTGACCATCGAGAGAGAGAGAGAGAGAGAGAGTGAAAGCAGCTTTGCAGACTCAGAGACCCAAAGTATTGTAACCTTAAAGGGCCAAATAGGATTAGGGATGGTATGTTTAGTATTAAAGATTATTGTAATTTTGTTCCTAATAAAGTGGGAGTATTTTGCTTTGGTGCTGGTTTGTGTTCATATTGATTTGACTGCTTTGGTATTGTGGCTCACCTGGGCAAATTCATTCATAACACTGGTCAGATTGGTCTGCAACTTGTTTAAAGATGAATCAGATAACACTATTTAAAGGTAGTATACACATAAAATATCTGCTACCATCTTATCAAATTAATTGCTTATAATTAGATACTCTGTCCATCACTATTTCTTCTATACTATTGTGTTCTGCAGTTATCAGTTTATCAGTTAAGCAGTTAACTGTATTCATACCTTAAACATACAGCAACTGAAATAAAGATGTACGTTGTCAATAAGTTGAACAATGTAAACAAACTTCCTCTTTGATATAATGTGCCAGAGTTCTGTTCAGTGCTGTAAAAGAGCCTGAATTTCTTTCTGTTTATTTTTCATTTTTTCCTGATCAGCTTTGAAGTAAGAGAGTAATATGTACTTTCTATAACTGACACATGTTGAATATATTGCAGAGCTTTCTGTATGCTGTTTCTATAATAGCTGGCAAACAAAATGTGGTTGTACCAATAGAGGACAGCAAAGTTCACAAACAGGAAAATAAAATGAACAACTCTCATGTTTGGCAGAGTTTATTACATTTTCTTGCAGTAACAGTAACAGTGACATGAAAAGGCGACAAAGAGAAATGAGAGAATCTTACTTATTCACTCTCTCACTGATCAGTATGTAGCCCAGAAAAGTATAATTAAGTGAAAGGGAAGAGGGTACAACCTGAGCAGACATGTTTTGATGCTGTTGGACTTGAATCTGGATCTTTTAGCCAAAAGGTAGGAACACTACTACAGCTCCATAAGAACCCAAAATAGACATATTAAAGCATTCTTTCTGTTTGATCCAATTCATTACGTTAAAAGATTTTGCATTCTGTTAAAGCTTTCCTTCATATTGGAATATGCTTGTGCATGACTAACATTCAGATGAGACAGAATACAGTTCTGGAATATTCTAAATTCAAACCATTAGTAAATTTCCTCATTATTTTACAGAAAATATGTAGATTTATATATAACAGAAATGCTATCTCAAAGATATCAGTGACCTTTTGGAATATGAGAAACACAGTTAATGTTTCAAGTCCAATATGATTTCTTCAGAACAGTAAGTGGACTCATTGCTAACTGTTTCTTTCTCTTCACAGATACTGACCATCCCACTAAGTTCTGCCACCACTTTGGTTCTCTTTCAACTCTCCAGCAACTGTAGTTGTTTTATTTTAGTCTCTTGCATTATTGAGAGCATGGATTCATCCTTTGTTTAAAGCAAAATCATATTAGAGTAGAACTAGTTGAAGAGGTTCGATTGTGTAGCCGTCAATCTTGATAGCTCTCATGGTTTTCAATAATATTTGGTAGTTCAGATTCTAATGTGGAAAGTGCTGTTACAAAGAAAATTCACAGAAATGTTATGATTCAAAATTTTCCTTCTGCCATTCCTATTTCAGTCATGTGTGAATTCAAACAAAATGTAAACAATGCTGTGCAGTTTTAGTAATATCTTTATATATTTGAGGGGAAAATGTGAGGTTGTGTAGATGAGCCAGACTTGAACATTTCAAATCAAAGGAATCATTATATTGAACTTTTATCTCAAAATGCTACTCAGTATGGTCTTTCTTCATTTGTAGCTCATTCTGACGCAGCTGGTATCTTTTAAATACACTTTGTCAAGAATTTGATGTTTAATCAGGTTTGATCTGACCACTAAGCAGAAGTAGTATTTATGTTCTGGCAAAATTATTTACAGAATTATTGATGGATATAGTGAGGATAGATATCTTTCCTCTTGCAGATTACATAGGAGCAGGAGTACAGCATACCATTTTACTATTTGAGCCTACTCCAATTTTCAGGAGAATGATGGCTAATCTGGTTGTGCTCTTGGCTCTATTTACCTGTCTGCATCACAAATCTTTTGACTCTATTGAGTTTATTTGAAATATACCTAACACAACCATGAGATGTGTGATCAGAAACAGGCTATTTGGGCCATTGAGTCTGCTTGGCCAGTCAAGGAGATCATGTTAACCTCAACTCCACTTTCCTGCCTTTTCTCTATATTACCATTGACTCTCTTACTGATTAAAAATCTGTCTATCTCAGCACTGAATACATTTAATAAATAAAATCTGTCAGCTTCAGTATTGAATATAGTTAATGACCCAGTCTCTAAAGCCCTCAAAGTGACAAAGAATTTTACAAATTCACTATGCTCTGAGAGAAGACATTCTACCTCATCTCTGTCCCAACTAAGTGTTCAGTGCTGTAAAAGAGTCTGATTTCTTTCTGTTTATTTTTCATTTTTTCCTGATCAGCTTTGAAGTAAGATAGTAATACATACTTTCTATAACTGACACATGTTGAATATATTGCAGAGCTTTCTGTGTGCTGTTTCCATAATGAAATGTGGTTGTACCAATAGTGGACAGCAAAGTTCACAAACAGGAAAATAAAATGAACAACTCTCATGTTTGGCAGAGTTTATTACATTTTCTTGCAGTAACAGTAACAGTGACATTAAAACGTGATAAAGAGAAATGAGAGAATTTTACTTGTTTAGTCTCTCACTGAACAGTATGTGAGATTAAGCTCCTTGTTCCTACACTCTCCCAAAAGGGGGAAACAACTTCTGCACATCAGGCTTTCTGACATTTATACTCCATTCCCTTTTAATTAAAGATCAAAATGCTTTTAGAGTTCCCAATACCTGTTGAATTTAGACACTAGCTTTTTGTGATGTATACACAAGGACATGTAAATCCCTCTGCACTGTAGCTTTCTGCTGTCTCTTCATTTAAATAATATTCAGCTTCTCTCTTCCTGCCAAAGTGCATAACCTCACATTTTCCCACATTATGTTCCACCTGCCAAGTTTTTGCACCCTCACTTAATCTGTCCATATCCCTCTGCACACTCTTCATATCCACCTTCCTTCCCACATAATTTTGTGTAATCCACAAACTTGACTTAATACATTCACTTCCCAAGTCCACTGCTATGTAAATATAGTAAATAATTGTGGCCTTGGCACTGATCCCTGTGGCACTCCACTAGTTACAGTTGCCATCCTGAACCTGCACTCCTTACTCTCACTCTCTCTTCTATTAGTTAGCCAATCCTCTACCATATAAATATACTACACCAACACCATGGGCACATAAATAGCTCATGGAAATCCATATATATTTCTTTGACTGGCTCCCTTTATCTATCCTTTCCAGCACTTGGTGTTTTTATTTTATATAATGGAATATTACACGATATTACAAAAAGAATTCAATATTAAAGTAAGGAGGTTATGCTTCAGTTTTACAGGGAATTACTTAGATCACATCTTGAATACTGGGTGTAGTTTCGGTCTCCTTATTTAAGGAAGAATATAAATGGATGGAGGCGGATCAGAACAGGATTATTAGATTGATACTTAGAATGAGGTTATCTCATAAGGAGATTTTGTACAATCGGAACCTGGTTCCACTAGAGTTTTGAAGAATAAGGGTTAACGTTCTTGAAGTGTATAAGACGCTGAACGGGCTTCACAAGGATGAGTTCAGAACTAGAGGACGCTGTTCAAAAATTAGAGGTTGCCCTTTCAGTAGAGACATGAGGATTTATTTTCAGTCAGCAGGTTGTGCGACTATTGAACTCAGAAGGTTGTGGAGGCAGGTCTGTTGAATATTTTAAAAGCAGAGATGGATGGATTCTTGTTGGCAAGGAAATCAAAAGTTATTAGGTTAGATAGAAATGTAGAGTTCAAAATACAACCACGATCTTATTGACTTGTGGAGCAGGCTCAAATGGCTTTTGCTCCTAATTCGTATGTTCATATTTGTATTCATAAACTGTACTCACAATTTCTCATCTCTATCCAAACTGATTTTATGATTTGATTTTTTGAATTAAAGGGCACCTCTCAGTACTGAAATAAAACCACCCTTGTTTAACAAAGCTAACCCATCACCTGTTTTTAGCTTTCTATCATACTGATACATCAACATTAATCTGCAACATTAAGATCCCAGCTTTGGTCAAATTTCAACCATGTCTCTGGAATGTCTAACAGGTCATATAATATTTTATCTGTGCTCACAATTCATCCCTTTTGTTGTAACTGGTACAAATAATGCCTTAAACAGTTTTAAACAATCTCTGGCCTTTTCTACTGATGATCTCTTAGGAATAGATGTTCTCTCTTCCTGTCACAACTGAGTAATTATAACCCAATTTGTTGCCTTGCTGTATTATTTTGTTGTTTATTGTTACTACATCACCAGCAGTCAGTTAGCTCGGTTGGCTGGATAGCTGGTTTGTGATAAAGAGAGAAGTTAACAGGCTTCTGCTTCTCAACCTCTCCACTCACCCGAGGTATGGTAACCCTCAGATTAAACAACTACTATGGCATAGTAAGACAATGGCAATGTCACATTTATCTTTTCTAATTCTATCTCCCTTTCACTAAATCCATCCCCCACCATTTAGTTCAAAGCCCTATCTGCGGCCCTGGTTGTACAACTTGCCACAACATTGGTCCCATCACCATTCAGCTATAGATTGTTCCTACAGTACATCTCCCAATTTCCCCAGTATTGATGCTGGTGCCTCAACAAACAATTCCCCCAGAACAATCTTTAAGTCACACATTCATCTCCCTTACCCTATTTACATTGTTAATCAATGTTTTATATTCTTAGCTCAGTGTGAAACTTGAAAGGGCTCAGAAAAGATTTACAAGGCTGTTGCCAGGGTTGGAGGGTTTGAGCTATAGGGAGAGGTTGAATAGGCTAGAGTTGTTTTCCCTGGAGCGTCAGAGGCTCAGAGGTGACCTTATAGAGGTTTATAAAATCACAAGGGGCATGGATAGAGTAAATAGACAAAGTATTTTCCCTGGGGTCGGGGAGTCCAGAACTAGAGGGCATAGGTTTAGGGTGAGAGGGGAAAGATATGAAAGAGACCCAAGGGGCAACTTTTTCATTCAGAGGGTGGTGCGTGTGTGGAATGGACTGCCAGAGGAAGTGGTGGAGGCTGGTACAATTGCAACATTGATGGGTATATGAATAGGAACGGTTTGGAGGGATATGGGCCGGGTGCTGGCAGGTGGGACTAGATTGGGTTGGGATATCTGGTCGGCATGGACGGGTTGGACCAAAGGGTCTGTTTCTATGCTGTACATCTCTATGACTCTATGACTCTATGTACTCGTGACTTTGAGTCTCTCCTTAAATTCCATTTTTAAATACAGCCTGGCTGTTTTTACAAGCATGCAGACCAAACAGACTTAATCCGACTCTGTGCTATGTTATCTGACCTTGTGGAAGGGAACAGTGGCAACTGGATGCAGTAGCCCTGTGCTTCAGAGCAGGAATTCCAGGACTCCATCTGTAATCAATGTCCTGTAGTCCCAGTCAGAAAAGATGTACATGGATGAAATTGAGGATGGCTATGAGCTCCTGCCTTATTGACAAGCCACTTGCAATTTTCAGAGCAATATTCCTCCTTTCCTAGTTTCATGAAGTTCCTTGCTGAGGTAATGATCCACTAATACGCTGCATCATCAGTTAACTCACCAAACTGCCATTAATTACCTGACAGTGTGTGGGAGGAACATAGCCAAGGCTATTCTTGTATTGACTGAAGGTCTTGAAAGTGCACTTTTTGCCACTGCCTTTGGATAGTAATTTTGGGCCAATATTCTCCTTGCAATTGCAATACCCCAACTGAAGCTCATGTTGAAATCAGAATCAACCACAGCAAAGCAGCGAACTTTACTCACAATATGGCTGCATTATTCAGTTTCCTCTGAACTATTAGTTCTCTTGAGAAGGACTCAGGCATGAAGCATAGTTTTGAATGACTAGATGGTCACTACTACCACATGCTAGGAAACTGCATTGTACACAATTCAGTATCTTCATGAGATGGGCAAAGTTAAAAAAAACGGAAAAGACAATTGTTGCAAACTACCTTAAAGTTACCTCATAAAATCTGGAGCACGAGTGATCATGTACTCAAAGTCAGCGAATGAAAGCTTTCCGTCACCATCTAGGTCTCCTTCCTCCATGATTTTGTGGCACACCAATTGAACTTCTTCATGTGACAATTCATCATCACCTGTAAGCTTACCAAGCATCACCTCCAGGTCTGACTGGCAAATGAAGTTATCATTGTTGAAGTCTACATAAAATAAGACCCAGATACAGCAATACTATATCCTGAAGTTCTGCAGGGCTATAATTTGATCTGTGTATTTTTTGTTAGTAATTTGAAAGGTTTGCTATTTTTTAAATTTAAAAGCCAAGGTTTTAATAACATAACACTGCCAAGGTTGAAACAAGCAGGAGAGGAGAGTAATGAAATTAAATACCAGTTCAGTAACAGATAGTTCTCCTATAACACATGTTTCTTAGTGATTTGTGAATTGCCCACCATTTTTTAAATGAAGCCAACTCCTGTTCACTGTTACACGATTCTCACCCCTGGCACCACGTGTCGTGATGCGCAGAGGTCTGGACTCTGCTTCAGGATTATGTGACCAGTCGGCTCGTGTGCTTTCTCGTGAAGGGGTTTGTGAAAGGCATTGTGACAGCTTTGTGATGGTGCATTTGGAAAAGCATTGTGAAAATGTCTCTGCAGCCTGAGAACAAGAAACTGGGAGCAATCTGTTAATTTGAAAACTTTAAGAATTGAGACAAGAGTGAAATTGCACTGGAATTGACTAACAGTAAAAGGATAGTTTTGAGGAGCAGTTTGAAACTTGGCTTTATTGTTTATAACAAGAGATTTTTTCTTTCTTTTCATTAAAAAAATATGTTTAGATGTTAAAGAATGTCTGCAAACTCATATTAATCTGTTTCAGTGGCTAATCACCATGGTAACCAACTACAAATACATACCAGTACAGGGGCTTGGACATGGTCAGCCAGCTGCTCAGGGTGGTCAGAGTCAGGAAACTCTGCACATAGTGAGTGAGACAGAGAAAGGTGGGTGGCACTCTGTTACGGCTGGTGCATGTGTGGAGATGTTCTGAGTAGATGAGTAGGCTCTGCGGAAGAGATTCAGGGTTAGTCAGGGTCAGACATTAGTGAGGATGAGAATGAATGGGGAAGATGTTGCAGGAAATGGTGGTATAGTAGCAGAGACAGAGTTAGTGTGAGGTATCAATGAGAAGATGGTGACACTTTCACTGGCAGAGTGGATCAGGTCATTGATCTTCTTCCTACGTTCTGTGCATTCCTTCAGATGGTTGAGACTGTACAGATCTAGATGCTAACCCTGGTCCGGGTTGATGTGGTTCCAATAGAATGGCGTTCTCTGTTGGCCTGGGAGAAAAGGACATTCTACCTTTGCATCTCCCCATCCCCATTATCAGCATCTCCATGTTCCTGCCCACAAAGAGAGGCACCAATTTTCCATTGTCTGTCACGTCCAGGGCCATTGTCAGGAACCATGCAGGGCAGCTTCGGACTGACAGCTCTTGTCTGGGTGCACAATACCTTTTTAAAAATGTTGCTGCACCATGAATGTTGGTCAATTCTGGGTTATCCAGGAAGTGGTGAGTTGTTTTGGAAATGGCATATGGTATGGTGGTGCTAAAATGTGTGAGAGGGACATCAAAGTGTGAGGTAGTGAATAAATCAGGCCAGTTTTGTAAAATAAGGTGATAGGTGTCCCCAAGCCATGTGAAACCCTTTGGAAAACCTGACAGAATTGATACTTAGTGAAAGGAATTAAGATTCAGCTCTTGATCTGTCAAGGCAGGTTTCATTCTGGGAATTGACTAGCGCAGTGTTACCATTGGATGGGGTCAGAAGATTGGCTGTTATGTAATGCAGCCAGCAGGTATAGATGCCAATCAAGAGTAATCAGTTGAAGATTCTGATAAATTGCACTGTACAGTAGCATACAACAGGTTAGTTAAAACAGGTCAAAATTTACTTAGACCGTGCTATTGTTTATGTTAGGCTAGCTACTATTTTTGTTTTGATTTTTACTGGTATTTTTGATGGTTTGCCCCAACCCTGATTTTACAATAGGCCCCATTATTTCTATTGCACGATTTTCTATAACATAGCATCATACAAGAACACTGTTATAGGAGAACTACCTGTATATAAAAACTTGTAAAAGTTTTATTCCACTTTCAGATCCTGCAATAAGCAGAAGATACTATGGTGAGTGATAAAAATTGAAGATGCAGAGATGAGGAAGCCTGAATGAATTCTGGCAGATCTGTAATTTTCAATCATTCTTATTGTAATAAAGATACCCTCTAGAAGGCAAAACCTTTTTTTATTTTTTTATGTAGGCTTTATTTCATTTCCCATGCAACTGTATAACTTGATTTTGATATCAGATAGCCAACAACAGTTATCAATAAACCCTTTTCACTGTAATTTATACATGTGACAATAAAGAATATTCTTGCTTTCAATTAATAAGAAAGGTCCAAACTTCATTTAATTTATAAATGATTTCTATCCATTCTGTTACAAAAATTTGAACACTTACCGTATACTTTAAATGCATAATATGCCTTTAAATGTTGAGGTGTCAGATCACTTAAGATAGAGAACATATTTAGAAAGTCATTAAATGACATGTTATCCTGCTTATCCTCAGAAAATACTTGAAGAAGCTTTTGGTGAAAGGGATTTTCCTGGAAAAAGAAAGAATTTTGATGCTCAAGCAGAAGTAGAAATATACCTAGGATAAATCCATGTGCTAAAAAATATGAAATAGTAAATTTCTTCTTGTGTTTCTGTGATTTTAACTGGAAATTTCCCTGAGATCACAGACAAATGTTGAATCAGGCTGGGGCTAAGATGATTTTCCCTTATCAATAGTCAAATAGCCTTGTGACTCTTAGGTCTCACACATAAAAATGATCATTTAACTATGCTGGCAGAAAACAGCTAATTCCCATTGATCATAGCTATCTTCAGAATGGAAATACAACAATGATCCTGTTAAATAACAAGGATCTTTGAGAAAATATGTAAAACATTTGCCTAAGACTTTCCTAGTCTGATGTTAGCGTCTGTCAGTTTCTGCTCAAGTTCAATGCTTGAGCTCCTAACCCTTGAGTTAAAATCATGACGCTAATCATGTCATTGAACAGAAATGTCCCCATTTTCCTCCTGCCTGGATTGGTAGCTTCCATCTTGCCAGACTGCCAGCAATTATGATAGAACCACATCTGAAATGCAGTGTAAGCCCATGTACAATGTCTAAGCAGAAGTCGGTACTGCAGATACTGGAGATTACAGTCAAGATTAGAGTGGGGCTGGAAAAGTACAGCAGGTCAGGCAACATCTGAGGAGCAGGAAATTTCCTGATGAAGGGCTTTTGCCCAAAACATCGATTTTTCCTGCTCCTCTCGGATGCTGCCTGACCTGCTGTGCATTTCCAGCACCGCTTTAATCAAGATACATGTACACTATCTGGCTACATAGTCACCTCATTTGGACTAAATTGGACAAATTTGAAATTAGAGCAACATCATCAAAGTATCAAATGTCTCAATCAGGACAGACAAAGGTTATTGTCATTCAATCTCTCACTAGTACCTTTAGCTCTGGCATCTCGCTAATGAGTTCCAGAGGTAGCTTGATATCTGCAATATCATTGAAGTAACGTGGTACAATCTCTGGTGCCAAGGCATGATATCTGTGATATAACCTGAAAGGAAACAGAAACCAAAACAAAACTGTAATCAGTACCAACACCAAAACGAATCATTTTCTGCAGACTAACACTGATAAATAATGAGAAACAA
The DNA here is from genome assembly GCF_004010195.1 of Chiloscyllium plagiosum. NCBI lineage: Eukaryota > Metazoa > Chordata > Chondrichthyes > Orectolobiformes > Hemiscylliidae > Chiloscyllium > Chiloscyllium plagiosum. Next base: position 57,315,989 of record NC_057710.1, on the reverse strand, counting down.
AGAGACTAGCTCTTAAGCCTATAATATATCAAATTCAAAGCTATATGCTTCAAAGAATGCAAGATAAGTTTCAAAAGGATTATTTTGGACACAACAATCGAACAATTGGTGAGGTGGTGACCAAGTGGTATTATCGCTGGGCTGATAATCCTGAGCCCCATGTAATGTTCTGGGGATCTGCATTTGAATCCTGTCATAGCAGATGGTGGATTTGAATTCAATATTAAAACAAATCTGGAATTAGGACTCTAAAAATGACCAGGAATCCATTGTCGGGAGAAACCCATCAGGTTCATTAATATCCTTTAGGGAAGGAAACTGCCATCCTTCCCTAAATGTGACTCCAGACCCACAGCAATGTGGTTGACTCTTAATTGCTCTCTAAGCAATTAGGGATGGGCAATAAATGCTGGCCTAGCTAAAGATACTCTCATAAAATTTCAGGGGGAAAGCATATATCTTCCTAAGTTCATTAAAGCCAACTCAAGACAGATTTTTATAAACTATGAACCAAGATGAAGTTTAGGACACCCGGGAGAAAGTACAAGAGAAAACAGGCTAAATCAGGCCATGATCAGCTGTTGCTAAGCTTGTGTTTAACAGGTAGAAGATTATAAGAGGAAGAAAAGGATAGCAAAAGAAAATGGGTGGAATCTTTAAGAGGTCTGAGTGATGTCAGATATCGGGATGTGAGACAGAATTGGGCAACCAATGCAGCGAGATCCATTATGACATCTTTTCTGCTTTTCACAAGTGGCGTGGGAAGATTGTCACTCAGCAGCAGCGCGTTGACAGTTCACACTCCTTATTAGTTGTTGAATGTCTTGTTAATGCCACAACTCACCTGATTAATTTTCAGCCTCCTGTCTGAGCCAACTCATCAAAAAACTAAATGTTGCAAAAACTCAACAAGGAAACCAGAGCTTTTTTTTTAGATTAGATTACTTACAGTGTGGAAACAGGCCCTTCGGCCCAACAAGTCCACACTGACCCGCCAAAGCGCACCCACCCAGACCCATTCCCCTACATTTACCCCTGCACCTAACACTACGGGCAATTTAGCATGGCCAATTCACCTGACCTGCACATTTTTGGAGTGTGGGAGGAAACCGGAGCACCCGGAGGAAACCCACGCAGACACGGGGAGAATGTGCAAACTCCACACAGTCGGTCGCCTGAGGCGGGAATTGAACCCGGGTCTCTGGCGCAGTGAGGCAGCAGTGCTAACCACTATCCCACCGTGCCGCCCACCGTGCCAGCTTGTACCTGGCAGATTCAGATCGCCACTTCCTGTGAACCACCTCCATGTTGGTCACCACCCGACAACACCTCAGGGCACAATCCACAGGCATCAGCCAAATGCACTCCTCCTCCATGAATGTTTACATCCACCATCATATTACATCTACTATACATGAGCAGTGCACACAGGGCCGTGCTGGGGGCCAAACTAGCAATTTGCATTGAAAGGCTGTAGTGGGGAAACTGCCCACAGGGAGGGGCACCCAGCTGGCAAACTGAATGAGGCTGCACCGCCGGGCTGTCCACTTGAATTCACAGCACCCAATCACTTAGCGCCTCCCTACAAGTTCACAGCATCCCTGCCCTTGCCATGCCAAATACCCCAGTCATAGAAGCAGGCAGTTTGCCTTGTTAGTAAGCAATCCTCAGTGTAAGAGGTAAATATCTTGCTGTAGGGTGGTATGCTACATCAATCTCACACCTGCTCCATTGTGCAGGAATCAAACATGCGCGATGCGAACAAAATGCCTGTGATCACACTCGGAGTGGGCAGGGTAAGTGGCCCAGTGTATGAGTGAGGGAGCTCTGCCAACAACTGCAAGCAGGGTTTTAAAAGGGAACAACTGAGGTCTCAGGCCTGTGAAAGGTGTCGTACATGGGTAAAGGGGCTGCTTACTCCCTGGCCACCCTGCAGTATAGTCACTTTTAGGAGTGGCCAGCCACTGCTGGACAAATCTCTCACAGCGAAACCTTTGCAGAAAGACAGAGCCAGACATTAGGGATGTTTTCAGCCAGGACAGTCAAAGATGCCAGTAGCAGCCAATGCTATGTGTTTACATTGATGTCCATACAACAGAGGATGTAGTAAGCTGTCTGCACAGAGCTTCATCTTTCATAGCTGTGTGCCTATGAGCTGCTGCCAGCTGCTGTGGAAACACATTGAGCCCGTACTCAAAGAGACTCACTAGGCCTCTCTGAGCTCCCTGTTCCACTGAGGTAGGGAATGCCTGCCAAAGGGTGGAACATGTTGGCCCTGTCGGTGCAGGGGGTGCACCTGGGGGGCACTTGTTTCCAAATGGTCCGATATTCTTGCCAGAGGTAACTTGAATTGAATTGAATAGAGTTGAATTTATTGTCACATGTACCGAGGCACAGTGAAAAGCTTTGTCTTGCGAGCAATACAGGCAGATCACATAATTAAGTAGTGTAGATAAGTAAATAATAGGCAAACAGTGGCAAAAACAAAAACACAGGTACAGGCAAATGTTAAGAGTTTGTGAGTCCATTCAGTATTCTAACAACAGTGGGGTAGAAAACATTTTGAAACTGGCTGGTGCGTGTGACCCACCTTGTCTTGAATTTCCCAGCATTGGGTGGGGCGGGAGTGGTCTGCCTGGGTGCAGATGAAGGGCATGGCTACCTCTGCAATGTCATGTCATGGGGGCAAAATGCCAAAGGCCTTGTGTGTGGGCACCACTTCAAACTGGGTGCCCCCGACTCCCTGTGAGGATAGGGCACCTGACCTGGAGTCAAGGCTTTCTGTACCCCTGTTACTATAATGTCAGTCCTGAAGACCAATGTCAGGGAGAGCCGAGTGCAGGATTGTGTGCCTGTCCAGCAGACCCTGAGGATGTTGGACATGGCTCTCCATAGAGACAGCCAAGTGGTCATATGACTCACTGAACTGCATCAGTTTTGGGGCAATGAGGGTGATAGCCCTGTGCCATGTACCTGACGGCTGTGCCTGTACCTCCCTGTCCATATGGACCAAGTCCCTGATTACTGACACCACAGGGTGCTGTCTTGCCTGGGGCTACCCTGAGTGCCAGCTGCCTGGGCCATTCCCTCCTCTGCCCCCTGCAGGGTGGTGCTCACCCGAATGTGCTCCCATATTCTATAAAGCTAATAGTCTCACTGAGATGTCAGTATCTGTGCTGCTAGGTGCCACATGGGGCCGATACTCTCTTTAAGGACTTGGTCCTCTCACCCTCATGGGATAGGAGGGCAGTCGGCTGCTTCTCTGCAGACAGCATCAGCAAGTTAAAGAAAGCTGCAAGTTAAAGAGAAAAAAAAGGCATTGTGACCAGTGATTAAAAGTGGTGTTCAATAATTGACACTTACTACATAGTTAAGGGGAGACTGGCAGTGGTATGCAGATTGGTATTATCCAGCTGGCATGTCATGGGTGTCTCAGCATCCCCACAAAAGCAGTCTCAATCTTCTCCTAGAGGGTGTGGATAAGGATGTTGAGCACAAACCAGACTTGCTCTGTCCTGTTACGGGTTCTCTTCTCCCATAATGAGAGAAATGAGTGAGATGACAATGGGTGGCATAGCTGTTGGCAAGGGTTCATCATTGGGGAAAGGTGGTGAGGTGTTCTAAAGAACTGAGGAGACAGCACAGAGGCCATGCAAGGCTAATGGTGTTGGAGACAGAGGGGGAAGATCAGATCATAGAGTCATAGAGATGAACAACACAGATACGGACTCTTCAGTCCAACTCATCCGTGCTGACCAGGTTCCCAAAACTAATCTAGTCCCATTTGCCAGCACTTGGCACATACCCGTCTAAAACCTTCCTATTCATATACCCATCCAGATACCTTTTAAATGTTGTAATTGTACCAGCCTCCACCACATCCTCTGGCAGCTCATTCCATACACGTACCACCCTCTCTGTGTAAACGTTGTTCCTTAGGTACATTTTATATCTTTCCCCTCTCACCCTAAACCTATGCCGTCTAGTTCTGGACTCCCCGACCCCAGGGAAAAGACTTTGACTATTTACCCTATCCATGCCTCTCATGATTTTATAAACCTCTATAAGGTCATCCCTCAGCCTCTGTCACTTCATGGAAAACAGCCCCAGCCTATTCAGCGTCTCCCTGTAGCTCAAATCCTTCACCTCTGGCAATCCTTATAAATCTTTTCTGAACCCTTTCAAGTTTCGCAACATCCTTCCTTTAGCAGGGAGAACAAAATTGCACAATATTCCAAAAGTAGCCTAACAAATGTCCTGTACTGCAGCAACATGACCCCCCCAACTCCTATACTCAATGCACTGACCAACAAAGGAAAGCATAATGTGTTGCAGGTAACAGTGAGGATGATGAGACCTGGGTGGGTGATTGACACAGTGGTAGAGATAGATTGAGAGTGAGTGGCACTTACTCTGGCCGAATGGAAAAGACAATAGACAACATGTGCAGGAGTAGGCCATTCTGCCCTTCGAGCCAGCACCACCATTCAATATGATCATGGCTGATCATCCTTAATCAGTATCCTGTTCCTGCCTTATCTCCATAACCCTTGATTCCACTATCCTTGAGAGCTCTATCCAACTCTTTCTTAAATGAATCCAGAGACTGGGACTCCACTGCCTTCTGGGGCAGAGCATTCCACACAGCCACCACTCTCTGGGTGAAGAAGTTTCTCCCCATCTCTGTCCTAAATGGTCTACCCCGTATTTTTAAGCTGTGTCCTCTGTTTCGGCACTCACCCCGCAGCGGAAACATGTTGCCTGCCGCCAGAGTGTCCAATCCTTTGATCATCTTATATGTCTCAACCAGATCCCCTCTCAGTCTTCTAAACTCAAGGGTACACAAGCCCAGTCGCTCCAGTCTTTCAGTGTAAGGTAATCCCGCCAATCCAGGAA